>NC_079898.1:16630632-16981106 GCF_024868665.1 Triplophysa rosa
GAAGAGAACCCAAGCGCAGGCAACGGCAGTGAAGGGGTTAACAGATATATTTAATTAACAGAAACAGAAACAAAACACCCTCAATGGGGAAAACGGAACTCAGAAATATATATATAAAACAAAAGACTTCCCACGAGGGGGCAAAATGAAAACAAGACAAATAACTAAACTCAAGGAACTCGACACAACGTCTTAAACTAAAACAAGGCAGGATAAAACTAAAGCAAAAACAAGACTCACAGTTCTCACACAACACAGGACACAGGAACACGGGCGACGGCATGAACACATACACAATACACAGTACAATCCACGAGCACAAGACAAAGAAACAAGAGGGTATATAAAGGGAAGACAAAAGAGGGATAACGACACGGGGCAGGTGTGGGTAATCAAACACTTAGGGAAGGATAACGAGGAAACGAGATGGAGGGAACAGAGACGAGACACTGGAAAAACACATGAGAGGTAAAAACATAAACATCTCATGGCCTTCCCACATAAAACCCAAGGACTCTGCCCCGATCCCACCACACGACTAGAATTTCATAAACAAGACGGTGGAACCGTGACACATTTCATTTCTTCCCTTTATTTTGAGTTCTCAAACATTTCAGTCAAGATATTTCATTTTAGATGTAGTGTCATGTAAACAGTATGTCATGAGGTTTATTCTACAGTCAAGTGATTTCTTACACACACTTCTGGTTCTTGGCATACATTTTTCTTCACGTAAGATTTGTGAACATTTGTGCTTTGTTCTTTAACACTCTTGAGATCTATTTAATGATGAATATAGGATTAAAATGAATCAATTATAAAAGTTTGAATTATATAATATTGTGTGCTTATGTAAGCAGCATGAACCGGCACTGTTTTTTTTTTATTCTGTGAGTCTGGACCTTAGTTGGTACAGTGCAGGTCAATCCAGCTTGATCCTGCATAGATTTAAAAGTCAGGGATTTGAGAAGGACTCTGCTTGTATCATCAAATATGCTTATCCCGGCCCTTTTTCTTCTACACTGTGTGTGTGAGAGAGAGAGAGATGAAGAAAAATAATTTTATCTAAAAAAAAAAACAACAACAATTTCACAATTGCATTCCATCAGTCTCGCATAGCTCAGATATTCTTAGCACAACCTTTTACATAAGCAGGTACAGAACATTGTGTCTTATTTATCTGTTGACCTTGTTTTGAAACATCAGTGAGTTTACTGGTAGAGCTTTCTGTGTTGGAACATTTTGTGTGCGCACTAAAAAAATACCTTTTATGAAGGGCTCTTACGTTCCCGATGAATGTTTTATGGCGTAAAGAGCCATCGTTGACACAATGCAGCCGTGATTGGTGTACCGGGGACAAGAGCTCGGCTGAAACAATCTCAAGCTGATGTTAGCGCTGCTGTGAGAGGCTTGTGAATAGCTTTAATTGATTCCGGGAGTAATTGGTCTCAGTTTTTAAGCTGTGTTTGAGGAGGCAGACTGCAGAGGGGGACCGGTGTTGTTGGCATGCAAGTCATGTCATTAATTAGTGTCGCTGAGTGTCCCTTCTCGAGCGCCGTACCTGACCCACTCGAGACCCACTGCCCATGCTAACAATCAACACCTCGGCCCCTCTCAAGCTGAGATCTTCCTGTTGAGGTGGCGAAGATGAACTTTGGATCTGTATCAGTTGAAAATGGTTCAAGTCAAATGGTTAAACCAGCAGGATTTTGAGTTTCCAAAGGACATTGTGTGTGTTTTAATCGAAGCAAGACAATTTTACTAATCCTTTATTTATGGGTAGTTGACAAATAAACCGCACGTGTGTCATATGCTGTGACAGCAAAAATTTCGAAAGAAAACTTAAATCTCTCTTATGCTGTTTTATATGATAAATGTAATATTAATAACATAGTATAATATTAACTGTAATAATTATAATATTATTATTATTTAATCTATAGTAATAATACATTTGTACATATTGTTGTTTGTGCTTTTACAGTGTGCATGAATCATTGGTACACACGTTTTTTATACTTTTGTAAGCAGAGAAACACAGGGAAACATGCATAGACATAGGCAGACTGACAGAGACCAGTTTCGTCTGTGCTATATACAGTTATTATTATTTTCATTTTACATTTCATTATTATAATTGATTTTTTTTACATTTTATCATTATAATTGTATTTTATTTTATGTATTATGTTACATATATATTATATTACATTATATTGACAAATGTTATGGTGCGGATTCTTCATGCAAATGATGTTTCTACTGGCATCACATTATGTCACTCAGTATAAAGCACTGGATGAGTAATTCTCTTACTTTGAATCCCTTATTGCATATATTACATAAACTATATTAAGCTGCTGTTGTAATCATATATCTCTCTGCATTATGTCACTCATAAAAAACTGTTTGCTGGTAGAAACATTCAGCAACTTTACCCAAGTCTGTTAATGCATTAGCTTCTGTTTTCTTTGCATCTGTGTAATTCTACATCAGAGGATAATGCTTCCACCAAAGCTTGGGCCACCCTCACTGGAAACAGCTGTTTGAGGACATTCACTGCATTATGCCTTTCCAGCAGTGTTCAAGTGCAAATGACAAAATTGTTAAATGAACAGAACAAAACATAAGTCATCTATGGGAAAATTGGATTCTGCGTGACAATTAAAGCAGCTTTAAATGGGAAATCCCTCAAGAGGCAGAATGTTTATTAAGGACGCTGTCAACAACTCTGCATCTGTCCTGAAGTTACATCATCATCATCGGTTTTCATTGTACTGTATTTTATAGTGAGGTTACCAAAAACAATGCCAGTGAATGCTGTCGTCGCACTGAATTGGGTTTGAAATCCACAGTCCATGACCCCTTGCTTTAATAGACTGTACTGTTAATAAAGCCTTTCATTGAGTATTTAATCAGTTGTTACTTACAGTATTATTTATCTTTGACTTTAAAATGAAGATGGAAAGCAAATCCTGCAGCTTTTCATTCCCTAAGAAGCCACAAGTGCTTTAGGTGTCGATATATTCTACTTGTTATCATAGTCTTGCTCGGTCGCTAAGTGAATGAGTTGTTTGACTCGCGTCTTTGATGAGTGGAAAGAACAATATATTTGGAGCTCCCATGGGAAATTTGTTCACACACAAGCATTATTATGACAGAGACGGCACATGCAATTCCCAGAAGGGTTTGGATAGTAATCACTAAACATAAATAATGAAGAGCAAAACAATAAGTCTTAATTCCACTGTGTCATGATTTATATGCAGTATAGTTCATCTTGCTTGAGTTCAGTCCAGTTTTTGAGGACATAATATCGGGTCTTGTTGTCTTTCTTTTGCTTTACATGCACTTGGAATAAAACATTTAGGAATAAAATGGCCTTGTTCCAAATGTATTTAAATTGCAATCTACATTTTACAAGCTGTACATTTTATCACTGTGCATACATTGGAAATCACCCATGACCTTGGCTTTGTGAGCAACATGTTGAGCTACACGCTATTACTCTTTATCACGTCTTGTTCTGCGCAATATATCTGTTAGGACTTACCTTACTCCAAATTTCCTCCAGGTTTCCTCCCATCCGGCTAAACCAGACCACAGGGGATGAATTAATTCAAGTTAATTTGATACCTTCAATACTTGTGCTTTTATTGGTTTAGTTCACAGAGATGTCTGCATTCTTTCCCAATGCTGTTGCTGTGTATGATTTGTGGTTGAAAAGAGCAGGTGCTATGCTATCTGTCTGTCTATCTGTAAATTGATCTGTCATCCTGACTGTTTTTTGTATAGTGTATAGATAGGATAAGATTAATATTCATTGTCTACAACAGCAATCCGTCCATTTACCGCTTATATCTGTATATGCAGCAGAATTCATTCGTGTGGGTAGTGGACAAATAAACCGTAAATCTTTCGTATGGTGTGATGTAGAAAAAATGTAGAAAACAAACTGTTAATACCTATTTGTGTATAATATATAGGGTAAATTGAACTAATTAGCACTTTCTCACTGTTATACACTAGGGGGTACATTTGATATATTTATAAGATAATATTTTGGGATGATCAAAGTTTTATAAAAATTATGACTTGCATCTTTTTTTTTTAATTCTGGTGAAACAGTTAATGTAGCACCAATAGAACATTTCACAAAATTTGTAAAGATATTGACATCAAATTTAGGTATATCGTCCATCACTATTGTATTGGCACTATCGCCCATCACTATTATATTGGCACTTTCACTTTACATAAATACATGCATACATGCATGTGTAAGGATGTGTGTTTTCATGCGTACTCAAATGTTTGTGTAAATCCATGCATGTATGCGTATAACAACAGATACACAGAACTGGGAATAGTTGGCCACACACTGACTAAGGTGTGACAGAGTCAATGCTTAACAACAAAAACATCCAGATCCCCAAACTTCAGCTCCTTCAGGACAGAGAAATTCTCTAGTCGCTGTTTGTCTTGACGACAGGAGTGGTTTAACTTCATCAATTAGGTTTAATTAAGGACCGATGCTGCCTTCCTGTTGATTGATATTACAGAGGTCTGGCCCTCAGTCATGCTGTAGGTTTAACTCTGTGTCTGACAGGCAGCTGCTCCATGTCTCCTTCAAAGCTAAAGCGTTACATCTCCTGATTTTGAGCCTTTGAAGTCGACTGAAAACAGCTTAGGGCTTATAAAATGCAATGAAGAGATTTCGGTTGCTTGTGGCCATCTCACAGATGACAGTGGTTTATGTTTGTGGACACCTTCAAGTCTCAATCTACTGGAATGTGTTAAGATGAGTTGATTTTCCTGAGGAGCATCCCTGTCCACCTCTGATTCTCAGGTTTCTGGGCAATATTTAGTCTTTTCTCACTCGCTCGGAATGTTCTCGTCTAATTCTTGCTTGGTACAGAGCAGTCGCTCTGGGATAGGAACCAAGCTTTTTTCTGTTGTTTTCACTTTGTATGTACGTGTTTAATAAAGAGATTTTGTGTTCGTTTCTGTTTGTTTGGCTTCTCTGTAATTACAAAATGGAACTCTCTTTAGACGCTCTCGACGTCGCCAAGTTGAGCCTACTGTTGCCGTTGGTGTGTGTTTTTTAATTGATCCACTCCCAGTTTCTTGCTTTTGTTTATTGCT
Organism: Triplophysa rosa; assembly: GCF_024868665.1. Taxonomy (NCBI): domain Eukaryota; kingdom Metazoa; phylum Chordata; class Actinopteri; order Cypriniformes; family Nemacheilidae; genus Triplophysa; species Triplophysa rosa. The sequence goes on from NC_079898.1 coordinate 16,635,778, forward strand.
GCTTTATTCATCGGTACTGTATTTGAAATGAGATTAATCGGAGACTCTGTGCCAGTGAGCATTGCAGAGCTCTCCGGAAGGCTGTGACTCTCAAATTAAGGCCACGCCAACAATGAAACCAACATGTGAACCAAGAGCACGCCAGTGCAGAGCTGTTGTTTAAATAGGCAGATGATTCTTGTTAGAGCTCTTTGTTCATCTGTTTGTCATCACAAGTCCTTTGTCATGAGTTAATCAGTGTTTGCTCTGTTTTTGGGGTGCCTGGGGGGAGTAGGCCTACTATTTATGAAATGAGCAAGATTGAGACTCAGAGGTCATAAAATGACGATTAAGAAGAACAATTAACCAAGAACTTGAAAGATAACTATTGTCCACTCAGAAAGACGATAACACTACGTTTGTTCCAAGTTTGCGCATGGCACGTTCACATAAAAATTAACAAACACTTTAAATTAGAATGAATTTTGATTGGTTGTTTTATTCTTTATCAGATGGACATCTATATTGTTGTTGTTGTGGTGGTGGTGTGCACTACTGATCTCTTAAAATAAACTGCCGCTAGGATGACGTTTCCTCGACCAAAAGCGTATGCATTTTGGAAGACCGCAAATAATAAGCTGCGTTTTTTTAAGTCTACATACAATTGTCCGAAGTAAAAAGCTAACATGACGTTATAAACAGACTACACTATATACTGTAGTCGCTCGATAGTATCAACATCACCACCACCAAGCCTGCAACAATTTTTTCAAATGGTATTAAACATTTGTTTCCTGGTAATTTGTGTGCATTGCATTATTTGTGAGATTTACTGTATATATTATGCGCAATGACGTTTAATGTCCCTGCCAAAAGGCAATAGCTTTAAAAAATCATGATTGGGTTTTACGTCACCAAATAAAATGTGAAAATATTTAGAGGCTTTGTTAACCACAGACCTTATTTTAGGCATTAAACCAAAAAAAAACAATAGAAAAACCCATAGACTTAGGGGCGATGGGACCAGAAATGCTAAATGCTAACTCGCTTCCAGGTTTTGCATACAAAAATATGTTATCCCTGCTGTACTCACAAATAGGTGTCTCTGTGTTAGTTGAGGATTAAACAATTTTATGCGTGTTCTGTAAGGTTGTTTAAGTTTAGCTGTGCGGTGTTTGGGGCACCGGGGGCAGGGTGAAGCCTGCTGACGCATTCAACCTCCCCTGTGATCGGGGAGAGAATATCACTGCACAATATGCAGCCATGGACACGCGCAAACACCCTCGCAGATATTCCTGTAATGACTGCCACATTATACAAATAGTGTTATGTTGATCTTTATATGAAACTGAGAACTGGCTGTTAGTTTTTAAGTTTCTGCTCACAACATGGGGGCACTAGAGAGCAACATCTGGGTTGAGAGGAGATCGCATTGAATCTGCTTAAAATGCGACAGATTAATGTGTAAAAATGAATACAACACATTAAACTAAACGATCAAGTTTTTCTTTCTTTTTTTATCTGAGGATATTATTTTTGCAAAACAACATGGAAAGGATCAAATAAGCAATTTATTTTGGACTTTCCTCATCCGGCTACATATTGTCTGTCTGTCATAAGTGACATAGAAGTTCAAAGCAGCCTGTAAAAACATTTTTCTTAAAACACTCAAGAAAAACAGGTTTCCACTGAAAGATTAGCATTTCCCTGAATGGAACCAAGTTGGTCTCTGGGGTCTCGACGCTTTTCAATCAGGGCTGACTGTAGTATCTTGGATGCTGACGTCATGGCAACAGGTCTTGTAGGAGCGCAATTGTAACACTCTCTAACTCGCCATTTTAAAGCATCTAAAGCTGAATCCCAGTAAAGTGGTCGCTCTCAATGACCCGATTCTGTCTGCAGGCTGCGGGGCTTATCAATGGAGCCGGCTAGGTGACATGCTGTGTCGCTGAATAGCTTGTTAACAGAGCAGCGATGGACGCAGTAGTGATGGCGTCAGAACAGCTCTGACAGAAAATCATACCAGTGCTGGTTATGTGACCCGCCAATTAGGTTTAAATTTTAGCGATTGACGTCTGATAAAGTTATTATATTGTATTTTAGAATGATGTCGTAGTGAAAATTTCTTTTCATGGGTTCTTAAAAAGATGCCGTTTGACATTTAAAGGAACAGTTCACGCGAAAATCAGACATCACACTAAATGACAGAATTTACAATTCCTTTAATTAAGACTTTAATGAGGAAAAACATTTACTATTTTTTCTCCAGAGTGATCCATATGCTTAATTACATTGTTTATTGAAATGCAACATTCACATAGACGTGTGTGTGTTGTGTGTAGACTGCGTGTAATTGTATGTTTTTTCGCAGGTATACATGAGTTCCCAGATGATATTTTTAACAACGAGGAGCGTCTTGATGGGGCTGTAGCTTTGCACGTTCTGTGTGTAAGTATCTCCACCTTCTGCTTGTCTCTCATCACAGTAGCTTATACATGCCTGTCGTTAATGCTAAAGTCTATTTATAAATTACATGAACACTTCAAAGTCAAAAGTGTACAGTACATGTTCCATTCAAGCATCAGTTCAGCTTCTGAACGTACCTGTATTGTAACTTGTTCATTGCCACATATAAATTAATGATGTTAATTGTCTGGTAATATTTCCTATGTGCTATGTGCTTAAACAGAGAACTGAGTATCAGACTAAATGGAACAGAATGTGTTTGGCACATTAACCAGTCCAAATCTAAATTCATTTATCTGAATTTAACAATTAAATTAGATCACTTTTCCTGACTATCTTTGTATCAACTCGATCAAAAATATCTTCACATGGTCATTAAGGTTTTTTTTGTGAGTTTGCTCTGATAAGCAGGTGTGTTTTAGTAATTCATAAGAAAATGATTCTGTTGCTCTTCTAGTGTAGATGTACCTAGTGGTCTCACTATATCTCTTGTTCTGATGTGCTTCATGTCAAATTTGAATTTGAAGATATCTTTATTAATTTGTTATTTTGCACTGTTTTTGGCTAGCAAAACAAAAATTGCTACCATACAAATATTAAAGAATATATCTGAATCATTCCTATATCTGAACCACCTATGCATCTTATGCATTTAATAAAATAGTCCTTGCAATCTATAGTCACATGCATGTTTTAGATCTGTTGCTCTCAAACTTTTTCATTGTAAGGCCCCCTTTGTGTAGAGTGCGTTGTGCCCCCCCCAAACCAAAGGTTTGACTGCATAAAATCTATGATAAATGTCTATATTTCATAAAATGTCACAAAATCTGTGGCCCCCTGGATCCATCTTGGGGCCCCTAGTTTGAGAACCACTGTTTTAGATAACCTACTTTAACAAAGGTAATGAAAAATATTTTTAATTTCCAGTAACATATGATCTGAGCTATGGTATTTTTATACTTCTATAATCTTCCTGTATGTATAAAGAATTTTAAGAGAAACTTAATTGATACTTAACATATAGGAACTTTAGCTATAAAGTATTTGGAGCTATAATAAAGCCTTCTCTGAGCAATTACATTTTATATGATTTTTCTATGAAAAAAAATCAAGACTTATTTGTTTTTATGGAAGTCAGCATTATAGCACAAATCATGATGCGTGAGAGTCAAGCCGTGACAAATTGTAGTAGTAAATATATTAATAGCGGTTCTTTTTAAGAAATGCATCTAGTCGTTTTGTTCCTCCCCGTCTTTGTAAGTTATCACAGGGTGACTTTTCATCATGCACGGCTGTCTTGCCCCCATAGGCCGCGTCTGTGTGCATGGCTAAGTGAAGTGGCATCTGAAGCAGATACTGTGTGTTCCCGTCGAAATCCCCTGCAGGGTTGGTTTGACACTGGCATTGTTAAGCCATGTTTAGATAGTTGCCCATGTGCGCAGAGAGAAAGTGGATGGTAAAAGCTGAGGGAAAAAACCCCTCTAAGACTCCCTCCAGCTGTTTACATGTTTTATTTATCTTTGGGGCTTCGGTAGCCCAGTTCTGCCTTGTCAGAAGGTTAAGAATAAAAGCACGAGAAGGTAAGAGGAGAGATTACGTAACGGGAGCGCATGTGAGCATGGCACTGTGGCTGCAGAATTAGATGCACTGATTGGCAAAGTGTTTGGTGGGAAAACAGTTGGCATACGGGTCCCAGGGGTGGATGGGGGTTTGTTTTGACTTTGTGTGTTTTCAGGCGCGTTTGCTGCCTGTATTGCACAGCAAGTTCCGTGTAAAGTCATTTAACACACACATAACATTTCCAATACAATGTTCCTTTCAATTTATGTGATTTTTAATAAGTAATATAATCAGGGACTCAAAGTGTTTTGTTTGTATACAGTAGCCTATACATCCAAGTTGACGCTCATATGTGTGACTGTGTGTTTTGTATGTACTGTAGGGAACAGGACATCTGTGATTCGCACCCATCTAAACACACCAGATTTCGGGGCAACTAATCCTCAGCATAGACACACACACACACACTGTTTTATGCAAAACATGTTAGCTTGTGCGGAAAAAAGAAAACGTCGCTGGCAACCCTTATCCCGTCTCGCTCTGCATGCAAAGGGCAGCAGCTTCCTTCGGTGCGGTGCCTTTCTATCATGAGGACACTTTCTAAGAAAAGGTCTGAATAGTCCCAGTAGACAACTGTTCCACTGGAGGGCAGATTGCTCTGAGAATAACTGAGTTTAATGGTGTTGACACTCGTGTACTCAAATCTGCCCTCACGCAAGAATTTTGCCTTGCACAGATTTCACTCTCTTCCTGCGGTGGCTTCTTACGTAATGTTTCTATGAACTTACGGGGGGCTTCATAACAAGTTGCTGACTTTAAAGACTTGGGCATAATCATCAGGGTACTTCATTTGGCTACATGAGGATGGAATCTCTGCCTACGGTTTAAAGGAACAGTTACCCAAAAATGAAAAATGGGTCATACTTTTTGATTAAATGGATGTAAATGGTTACCAGGTGAAGCATCAAAAATCATAGATTAAGCATTATTTAATTTTATATTTACTCTTTCTCTATAGGCTATGTATATGTTTTACGCTCTGGCACTGGTGTGTGACGACTACTTTGTGCCCTCTCTTGAGAAGATCTGTGAGGTAAGATCTTTATTGCCTCCCCACCACAGTTTTTCATCACCACATCTTCTAGAGCACGCTTTTTCTCTTCTAGCGCCTCCACCTCAGTGAAGATGTAGCAGGAGCCACTTTCATGGCAGCAGGGAGTTCTGCTCCTGAGCTCTTCACCTCAGTCATAGGTAAAGCACTACACAACCTTGGTGAAAACATAAGCAGTTGAACACCATAGAGATCATGTGGAGATTATAAGCTCTCCTCTTCTTTCTGTGCAGGTGTATTCATCACTAAAGGAGACGTGGGAGTGGGGACGATCGTGGGTTCTGCCGTCTTCAATATTCTCTGCATCATTGGAGTGTGTGGGATCTTTGCTGGACAGGTGCTTATTATTCTGCATGTCAACACACACAAAAGCTTTTTTGGGGTTTGTTTTGGTCTAATTTGCTGGAAAGGGTCAATGGTGCAAGACAGAAAAATGCAACAGACTGACATCTGTCTGTGTGTGTTTACATTTTAAAGAAATACTCGTCCAAGAAAGCATAGGCGTTTATTAGTGTGACAGATATTCAACAAAATATATGATATAGGCAAAATAGCTTCGACTTTTATTGCACAAAACTGTCATAGTCCTCTTAAACAGTGGAGGTCTGCAAATAATTCATTTGTTCTCTGACAGTAATTGTCAGTGTTGAAAGTAAAACTGTTGCTGCATTAAATTAAGAGCAATCCCTTTTTTAAACATTGGAGTTTCTACTGTAGATGTGGCCAATCCAGTCCAGTTTCGGTTGAATTTCAACAAAATCAAACCTCAGGAGAGAAAGTCATCCAACAGCAATGTGAAAGACTGACAGCAGGACAAGACACATGAAAACTGTGATAAAATCGAGGTTATGACATATAAAATGTATTTTTTAACTTTTCCTAAACACATGTACAAATATTAGTGTTGTATTGCTTAAAAGTGAATGTGAACTTGTTTTCTTTGCTGTATTTCAGGTCTGAAAAAATACGCATCTTTTGTTTGACCTGTTTCTCCAGTTTTTATTTTCTGCAAATAAATTTGAATAGGAACAATATATCTTTATTTTAAATTTGGGAGAAATGTTGTTAGTAGTTCACAGAATAAAACAAAAATTATCATTTTACCTAAACACATAATACTATATAAAATAATTATAAACTATAAAAATAATTTTAACTTTTTTTTTGCGGCTGTGTATAGAAATGTATACCTGTATGTATGAAATTATGTATAGAAACTACATAAACTGATAAGTTGGTTGCTAACTAGTCAGCCTTACCCGTTATCTCTACTGCAAATAAGACATTATTTTCCTTAAGACAGTCAAATGTAGTGTGCAAACATGATGAATTGTCAGCATCTGTGAGAGTATGTCATAAATGCGAACAAGATTGATGCACACCCGCCTTAAATATCTTGCTTAAATAAAGTCATTACTGAGCACACACTGACACTGAGAAGTGGGCAGACTGTTCCCAGGGTCAACAAGAGAAGCTGATGAGGTCATTCATGTCAGCTGTGGTGTTACTTTGTCTTTTATATGCTTCTTTACTTTCCACTTCATTCGGTCATTCATACTCTGTTGGTTTAACCTCCTGAGACTCTCATATGGTTTTCATACTACTATTATTATTTTACTATGCATTACACGTAGGCTACTGTGGACATTATTACAACTAAACCATTTAAAAAATATTTGATGTTTCCCAATTTTGTTGATCCAAATCTGTAAAAGCACACATTTTTGCCTTTTTCCTCATGTTAATGTTTGGAATACCTGAATTTGTCTGCACAGCTTTACCACAAACATGTAAAGTTTGTGTGCATTTTAAAACGTGTAACTTAGATGACCCGAGGTTTAAAGAAAAAAATACTTATGCACATCATTCTGTGACCACACACATAAATGTAATTTTTTATTAATGCACTCAGTCTACACTTAACAATAATGTCAATGAACAATATTCATCTGTGGACGAATTCCACAAAATTTTTGCTATTAAAACATTACTAGTAAGTTTTTGTATAGGGTATTGGTGTCTTTGTAAACCTGCTTTAGTATCTGGATGTTTTCTTTCTACGTAATAACATAGGTGTCCTATATCAGTGATGTCAGTAAATCATTCCAAAAATGGCACAAGTTCATAAGACACTAACACACTTACACACAGTCTATCAGAGCGAAGGAAAAAACACATCTGCAACAATAGAGCTTCTGGTTGCCACGGAAACACAAAACGAAGAGTGTAACCTGCGGTGTAGGTTAAGCGGTGCTGGCGTGAGCAATAGTGCGTCGCTTCCGACGCTCTGAAGTAGAAAACTGCTTTTTATAGCAGGAGCACGCTCCACAACATGACTCGCATTCAATATGACTGACTTCATACAGTTCAATCAGCGGACTTTGGCACAGGAAGTCATGTCCATATATGGTGCCCACCTCATTCATTTCCACCACTCCATCCATTCTTTCTGTCATGCACTCAAATTCCCACACCTTTGTACATCTGTCTAAAAATCAAAAATTTGTGAACCAACCAAAATCTCAAAATAGTTCAAAAGTACAGATAACACGGAATAAAGGCATGACAAGAGTATTTAAAAATCCTTTAGTACAATCAGATTGGAGAAGATTTCCAGGAGCTGGTTTTACTGTTGATGTTAAACTGCATTAGTTGTTTTTGGTGGCGCATGTAACATGTAGATTTCGTAACGGGGACAAATATTTATATTTACACAGAAATTTAAAACTGTTTGTAGGGCCATTGTAAGGGCAGGTTTTCATACATTTCTAAGGGTCTGATTGATCAAAGATGTTTATAGAGGGCATCTTTACTTGGACTTAAAACACTTATTAGGTTATTGTTTAGTGTGAACAGGTTTCTCGTTTTCATTAATAGAATAGAATACTTTTATGGTCATTGTACAGGTGTACAACATTTTTTTTATCTTTTATACACATATACAAATAATAAGAAAATGTAGGAACATATTAACACAATAAATGTAATTAAATATTACATTTATTTTATGGGAAAAATTAGTTTGAGTTTTTTCTCACTTTCGAGTTTAAAAGACCTGGTTGATATCCTCTGATTTGTCATTTAACTTTGGGCCTATATGATTTCTGTCACCACAAAAATATTTAGTTCATCAAAGGAGTATGGTGGAACTAACTCGTTTAAACTAAGTTTTTAAATCCCCTGAGACTGGCTTCATCCACTTCTCTTACTTGCCTTCAAGTGTGTTTTGCTGTGTATGTTGTTTCTTCATTGCTTTTCCGTGCCCTCTCTCCCCTGTCGATACAGGCAGTACGGCTCTCCTGTTGGACACTAATGAGAGACTCCACGTACTACACTATCTCAGTGGCCACTCTGATCGTGGTGAGTAGAACTCAAAGTGGCTTTTCTTGCTTCCATGAAGCCTGTGGGTCTCCTCATGCAGCAGGAGAGGAGAAGCAAGTGGCTCTCCCGTGGGGCTCGCGGCCTGCAGCACAGGCCTCTTATTTGCCCACATGCTGCATGAGTTCCAAACTCGGAGCGACAACAAACATGGAGTAATAGTACATAGGAACCTGAGTAAAAGAGTTGTTCCTCAAAGCACCTTATTAAAAATCTGATTTAAATACAGGAGGTTTTGTACAGTAACGCTCTCCAATTAAAGCATAGAACAGCGTGTGATTTGCATTGAAGTACGTGAAAGCCTCTTCAGGTATGAATATGCATGAGTATGACTCTTTTTTGGGGTGATCATCTCTCCCAATTATTTAGATGGTTGTATTTCTTTTCTTTTCCTGTATATCCTGTACAGAACCTGCAAGGTGTCTATTGTTTGTAACATAATTAAATAATAAAAAGAGGATTTTGTTTTATTTTTATTTACAATTTTTAAGTTACGAATATCATTATGAAAATGAATAAGTCATTAAGATTCTCTATTTTGCATAAATACAATGAGGCACATTTGTGGTTTTGACTATGTTAACTCCTTTGTATTTACTGGAATAACAGATGGGAAAGTGGATCATAAACAAACTCCAATGTTCATGCCAGCTAAAGTGCCAAAGGGGGACATACCAACTTCTAAGACATTCTAGAGTTCATGTTTATTTTGCATTCAAACTTTTCACTCAAACAAGTACAAAATAGGTACAAGGTGCTCAGTTGTTCAAATTTGAAGGAAGCATCATGGAAACATTAGCATTCATCTCAATAAAAAAAATCAAGGCCTCTATTACAGTTAGCAAATCATGCCCTCTGGTGGTGATTTAGAGACAGTACAGCTGAGAACAAAATGTACAGTAATGTTTTGTTTTTTTAATTTTGCTCTGTTTTTCCTTTCAAGTTCATCTATGATGAGAAAGTGACATGGTAGGATTCTTCATTTTTCATTTCACAGTTCAGTCACATTCTGTGTTTTATACAGTCACTCATGTAGATGTATATTGTTTTTCAGGTGGGAATCACTCATCCTGGTATTGATGTATCTAGTTTACATTATATTAATGAAGTAAGTTGGTGATCATTTTCCATTATTACAAGTATTTATTACTCGATGCCAGTGAATCTCATTTTTGCTTATCTTATTCTGTGTTTAACAGATTGAACTCACGGGTGGTGAATTACATAGAACGACGGAAAAAGAACTCTGGAAATCTGGGTAACGGCACAGCGAGTAACACAGACATTGACGACGGGTGTGATGCTACCGTTGTGCTGCTTAAGAAAGGTGAACGTAATGGTGTTTGTAATATGTGTAAATACTATTAAATGTCACATTTTGATATCATTTCATGGTAATACCCAGAATGCAAATACTGTATAAACATGTATTGTTTTTCTGCCCCTTTTAGCAAATTTCCACAGAAAACCATCAGTGCTGATGGTGGATGAACTCCTCTCTGCATGCCCTCACCAGCTGACCTTCTCTGAGGCCGGAATGAGAATCATGATCACCAGCCACTTCTCACCCCGCACACGTCTCACCATGGCCTCCCGAATGCTCATCACAGAGGTCAGTAATAGATACACCTGAACACAAGTACCTTTACACTTGCATAAACAAAACTAATGGTTTGTGTTTGTGACTGCAGAGGCAGCGTCTGATAAATAGCCGCTTTAGTAACGGGGATTCAGATGTGACAGTGAAGATCCCAGGGAAACGTGGGGTGGAAAATGGACTGGCAGGACCGGACCGGGGACTGAATGGGCGGAAGGGAAATCACCATGACGACGACAGGGGAGGACCTGAAGCTGGCACTGACACAGAAAACGAAAACGAGGACAATGAGAACAACGAGAATGATGAGGAGGAAGAGGAGGAGGAGGAGAACGAGGGACCCTATGTTCCGTTCCGCTGCCCCGGTACATTCCTTAGTGCTGTTAACAATTAATATTGACCTGCAAACACGTTTTTCCAAAATGTTTAAAAATATATCTTCAGAATATCTAATGTTGGAAAATATTTGATGATGTGCAGGTGGGGGCCTTAATAAGCTAAAGTGGCTGCTGGCCTGGCCACTGAGTCTGCTGCTGTTCCTCACTGTACCCAACTGTGCCACGCCCCGCTGGGAGCGCTGGTACATGGTCACGTTCGTCACATCTACCCTCTGGATCGCGTCCTTCTCTTACATCATGGTGTGGATGGTAAGATGATCCTGGTGTTTCCCCACACAAATGCACACTTCTTAATAATCATCTGTTAATGCTCAGTGGTTTATTGAAACTCTGGTCACAGGTCACAGTGATTGGTTACACTATGGGCATCCCTGATGTCATAATGGGGATCACTTTCTTGGCTGCCGGCACCAGTGTTCCTGATTGTTTGGCCAGCCTTATTGTGGCACGACAAGGTACAACTCATTTGAAACGGTTTCTATTACAGTTTTTTTCCAAGGCTCTTATTAATAAAATAAAACCTTCCATGATGATTGTCAGCTGTCGGATCTCTCGACTTCTCAATGTTTTTCAGGGATGGGGGACATGGCTGTATCCAATTCCATTGGCAGTAATGTGTTTGATATCCTGATTGGTCTTGGTCTGCCCTGGACCATCAAGACTTTAGCTATTAGCTATGGCTCCACAGTAAGCGAATCATTTGCTCTTTATTTTTAATGATAAACTTTCCAAATGCTGAATGAGCAATGACATAAACAATAAATATTTCTTGTTTATTTATTTGATTCATTATGAATTCTTTGCCATATTACCCCAACTGCCAGCTGCAGTATACCTAAGGGTTTTGTTTTTAAAAGAATAAGATTTTGTTCACTAAACAGGTTTGTTGGCAGTGTTCAAGTGTCCAAATCCCATTAGACGAGATCTGCTTAGAAGTTTGCATTATGTGCAGTTATGATTTTTGTGTGAGAGGAAGCACACAAGTGGAAATTTTCATCAATCAAAGCTTTGTGTAGGCTACATGTTTGTCTACCTCTGGCCTAAATTGATCGCACATGTTGAGTGCTTAGAGCATGAGAAAAGATTTCCCTGTCTTAGTAACATAAACAGTCATTGTCTGAAATGATCTGCCAACAATCTCTATTTGCATAAGTTTTAACATGCCTACTAAATCACTTCTCTGCCCAGATTCACCTGAGCAGTAAAGGTCTCATTTTCTCGGTCGGGTTGCTGTTGGCGTCTGTTTTTCTCACGGTAGGTCTAAAGCAATCACTTGAATGTTGCTCGTGTGTTTATGCAAAGCGAGAAAGTTGTTTGAACTCTTTATTGACTCTTTCTCTCTCTCTCAGGTTGTCTCTGTACATTTGAATAAGTGGAAACTGGACAGACGGTTGGGTTTCTTTTGTTTGCTGATGTACGCTGTCTTCCTGTGTTTTTCCATCCTCATTGAGTTCAACGTATTCACCTTTGTCAATCTGCCCACCTGCCGTGAGGAATGAGATAATGACGCGTCTCAGCTCTCCTTCTTTGAGCTTGCAAGGACAATGGCACAAGTTCTCGATCAGAGGCAGACCGGCTCTAGTTCTGAAGGAATATTTATTTATTGACCTAGTTTTTTTCTTTACAATGGGTACATGAATGGAGTCTTTAGGTCTGTGGTGTTATAGGACAGAGAGGAGATAAGAGCATTTGTGTTTTGAAGAACGGTCCGGTTGACCCATATAGATTCTTCTGACGGGGAAAGATAAAAGATGACTACTGCCTGGATTGATGTGAATACTTTATTTCTTTGAAATATTTTGCATATTACATATTTAAAGATGATGATCTAAATGTATTTTATAATGGGATTTGTTTTAATAGCTGCTAATGGACGGAAGAGGACTTTTAAGTAATATTGGTAAAATATAGATTTATTATTATGCTGAAAGGTACAGGTGACCTATAGTGAGTACGGTGCTGAAGTGGTGAATCCTCCGGTTTAATTTGGGCATTACCCAAGTCACTACCTTCAACCTTCATATCACAGAACGATCTAGAGTATCTGAGCTCATTGGCTCACGTGTTTACTTTTCAGAGGAGAAAATAAAGAAGATAGATCATATCAGATCAAATTTCAGTCTAAAATATTTGCACCACTTTTTAGCATTTGCGGAGACAGCGGGCTTTTCGTTTGCACTTGTGTGTAAAAACATGTTGGAACTCTACAACATACCACCAACATTTATGTTTATCTTGTGTGATATAATGGGTTTCTATAGATGTGTTTATGTTTAGGACTCTAACACTCTGTATATACTGAAACAGAGAAATGTTTATTTATTAATTTATTGAAAACTATTTATGCACATTACTTTCCTGTGACATACTGAAACGAAACCAACCCACAGCTGTCCCAAAGAATAGACCGTTCAACCAGTCAACCTTTAGTCCTGCGGAGCTTGCATGCAAGCTTCTTCTACTGGATTTCTTCTCAGTTTCTGAATATTTTATGCACCCTTTTAGATGCACCTTTGGCTCGATACATAAAACAGTTTCTACTATTTGATATATGTGTGACATGACATGAGATGTAATTGAAGAGGACATTTTTGAAAACACAACACTTTGGCAGGCAAGTAAGGAATATATATTTTATACTTTACTGTTTTGACATGTAAAAACGGCCCATTCCCTGTTCAGAGTGAATGGATGGAGTGCGCCACAAACCTAAGTAGCTGATTGGCAGGAAACGTGTCCTGGTAAAATGAAGCTAACGTCTGTGTAACAGAGTCTGTTTTAAGTAGGATGTACATTTGGAAATTTGCTATATAATAGGTCAGGTCACTTTTTATTACCATGCCACATTTAGAGTTTACCAAGGAATTTTTCAATAAATTCTCTCAGCAGAACAGAGATCAAGGATGGAGGTAACAATGTGTTTTTTTTTCTTTTTCGAAGCTTATGTGCACTTTTGTATGTCGCAGAAGCTCAATTGTTGGTCTTTTTTTAAAAGGCCACTTTAAATTCCTGTATGCCTCTGTTTCTGTGCATATCTGATCACAGCTGTAAGCTTTTAACTGTGGCACAATATGTGTGAACTTTCAAGTTTCTATTTGTTCTCTCACATTATAGAGTTTTTTAGTGAGTTGACAGGGTAGCGATTCTATGGACTGTTTTAGTCTAGTTCATGCAGGTTTTCTAGTCTGAAGGCACATTACAGGGAATTTGTGTTTTATGCACTGGCTAAAACTGGTTGTTTTGTCTGTCATATTTTAAGAATAGAATTTAGGTGAAATAGAAACATATCTGGAAGAGTATTGCAGCAAAGTATTTTTATCACAAAGCAACTTTGTATTTTGTATCACGAAATGTTTAGAAATGTTTTCTGCTTTTAAAAGTCTGTAAGTGAACATATTCTTTAGCTCATAAAACTAATTATCAACAATTTGTCAGTTTACCGTCAGCATGTTTTCAAGTCAAAGCCACAGTTTATAGTATATTCCTTTTATCACAGATACAAAATGCTGGCAGAGATAATAATAGCAATTTCATTTTGTAGATCACTATGGAGAAAAAAGAGCTCATGAAAGACACTGAGGCCTAGTTCCATCCCCCATCCCCATCCGAGGTTTAAGCAATGTGCTGTTTCTGGTACAAATAGGTTTAATCCAAGTAGAGTGTACTTTATGGAGAGGTGGTTGAGTGATGAAGATTGTTAGTTAGATATTTTCTTTGTAAAGCAGGGTATTATAAGAACAATGTCAGGAAGGCATGGTTTTATTAAAAGTGTGTGTTTCTTTGAAAGAAATAAAAGAAATGCAATAATATTTAGATTAATTGCTGTGTTTATATTTTTTCTTGTTCATTCTGAACATGATCCATCACATTCTTTGAGTAATATATGCTATATAAATATTTCAGTAAGTCTGTGTGGACTCTATGCTCCATAGTGAGGAAAGTAAAAAGTGAGGCTTTGAGATGCCGCAGGATTGACTGGTGATTTTCTGCTACATTGTAATGCTTTCAAGACAAACCACTGCTGTCTGCAGGGTTGTGGGAGATTCTGAAAACATTCTGAAACGTTGTGTTTATTGCAATTTCAGCCGTACGTTAAAGGCAGAAATAATAGTCTACAAATTAATTTATTATTAGATACTGAAGTTCACTTTTAGAAATAAAAGTGTTGCTGTTAATTTTTATGCACAAATAATAACTATAATAATAATGATAAACAATGAGGGCACGCACAACTAATTAGCCCACAATTAGACAGGTTTTGTTCATATTTCATTTTCTTGTCTGCTGATATTTCTTCATTGATTCAGGCATATTTGAAACAAAAATGTGACTTTTACAGGTTGATGCATTGTTGATGTACATAAATATACATTCATGAAAATGTCTTCATTTTTGTCCTCGCCTGTATATCCGTTGATTCTATTTTCATAGATACTGTACAATGTTTGGGTCCTTTATTCTTTATTTTTAATGTCGTTGTGTTCAGGGTTTTACACCCTTGGTTTGCAAAATTGCATGGGACATTTAATATAATAAATTATTTATGTTTATTACTATTACACATTGTTGAGCACTGGACATACAGCTGTGGAATTAGACCTTTTAGATTATTGCATGTTTTGTTTTTTATTTTAAGGGAACCTGCTGGGCTTCTTCAATGACAGCATAAAGTAGATATTTCTTTCAGAGTTACTGATGTCTTCTGCAGTTCAGGATTCATTTAAAGAATGGTGGTTGGCTTTATGTACTAAACTTTTTGTTCAGGTGTTTAAGTTGTATATCAGAGTAATTTTTTTGCTACTTGAGCATAATTAAAACGATCTTTGCTGAATTAAGCGTTGTTGTCATCATTAAAAATGTCTCTAGATGCCCTAAAAACTACAGGGAAAGATGCCGAAATGATATGGCGAGACCTTAAAGTGGCTCCTACGGTTTAATATTCCTGAAATTATCCGAGTTTGAAAACCATTGTGTGCTCATAGTTGGCTATGCGTAATTTAAAAAAAATCTGATAGTCCTGTATTAAGTTCCTGTAGTATACAAACATGTCAATAACCAATTTGTATGTCAATAACAAATTTTAGGTGGTCGCCTACTTGTAGTAACAGTAAAAATGATAAAAAATTCTCAAAACTTGCTCAAAATCTTCTGATGTTCACAGGTTTCTGTGAGAGTTTATGTAGCCTATGTTTATGTAGGCCTATGACAGTTAAACGAGAGTAGTTCACATTCAAAATGAAAATTCTGTCATTTACTCACCTTCTTGTCATTTCAAACCTGTATGACTTTCTTTCCTCCGCAGAACACAAAAGAAGATATTTTGAAGAATGTTGTTAACAGCCCCCCATTCACAGGTTTGAAATGAGGAGGGCGTATAAATGAGGACAGAATTTCCATTTTGAAGGTGAACTACTCCTTTAAAGTCTACATTGTAGGGGGACCATAACATTGGCGGCGGACTGGCCATCTGGAGCACCGGCAGTTTTCAGCGGCAGCGGTAACAAGTGTTCGTCAATGTCAAAAGATTGACCAATCAAATTAAATAAAGACCGGGTTCATAGAATTCCAGCCAATCAAATTACAGAGACCACGCAGAATACAGCCAAGCGAACTAAAGAAGACAGAACTTTCAGCCAATCAAATTGAAGGAGGCAGAATTTAATGTCGGTAGGCGGGTGCTTAACATGCACGAACTCAAATGCGGGGATTCAGTTTTAATGATGACGGTGTTGTGAGATGTAAGAAAGCAAACATAACAAAGCCAACGGTTTTACAATAAAAATGTTAAATGGTAAGATACAGAGTTGCAAACTGTTGTGAATGTAAAGTGCTCAGAAGAAATAAAAGAATACGAAGGCGCGAGAATTCCGTGTGAACTCAATCTTTACTACAGACCGAACTCTCATACATTCCGTACACACAAACTCCTTCTTCGTTCCCCCTTAACCTCAATACAGATCTAATCTATATCTCCCTCTAGTGTTCGTACCTTGAAATAACATTCTGTAAACAACACCAACTACTTCACTTTTGTGAGTTTTGCTGTTGAAAACTTCGAAAAATGGTTTGTCACATAATTTAAGACGTGTTCGAGTTAACATGTCTAAAAACACACTGAAACATATAAGATTATAGCATATGAGGCATAAGATACGACTGTGTGTATATAGTCTATTTTACTAGCAAGGAAGAAATCAATTGACTGCAGAACTATCATCACAGGTAATGAAATGACTTTTAATTTTTCTGTCAAATTTGTATTCAATGTATAGCTTTAAAAAGCTTATTAAGCTATAAGTTAGCTGCTTACTTATTAAGCACAGAGAGTGAATGTTTTCTCTCCTCTCTTTATAAATCCTAAACACAAACTTTTTAAGACTTGTATAATGTTGATTTTGGACTTTATAGCTGTTGTAAAACAATATTGTTAGCAAAGTCTAGTCACACACACACAGTCATGGTCAGATTAAATACATTACCTTATATTACAATAAATACTTTATATTAAATTTACATGTTTAAGCAGGCTTTTATGTCATTTTGATTTCTGTTTGTTACTTAGAATGTATGGCCTTTACTGTTTAATGTTTTGTTGACTTTGCAAGGTGGCATGAACGTTCTTAAAAACATTTACATTTATGAATTATAGTGCTATAGAATGGTTTGTGCATCAGTGCGTTGTGCTATGTTATGTTGCGAGCTGGGTTTGTGGGCCACTCCTGCTGATGACGTCCAGGGCCACTTTTTACTCCCAGTCCGCCCCTTGATTTTTAAATAAACCAAATGTTGCTTATTTGAAAATGTAAAAAAGACTTTTCTACAGGTTTTTGTAATTGTTAGATTAAGAGGTAGGGTGACAATATTGAATTTGTACAGTTTAAAAATGATGATGGAAAGTCTGCACAATCTGTACAAACAAACATGCCTGTGTGTATGTTTGTGTGAAAAAGGGACAACTTTCCTGTAACATTATAATGCCTGATACAATCAATTATAAATTAATTTACTGCTGTTTTAATTTTATTAGTATTTCACATATTCAGTGTTGGGTAAGTTACTCTGAAAAAGTAATTAATTACTAGTTACTAATTACACATTCGATAATGTAATTAGATTACTGTACAAGTTACTCTCTACAAAAAGTATTTAATTACTAATTACTAATTACTTTCTATATCCTACATCAACCTTGATGAGTTAAGTGATTCAAGGATAGACATGAAACAGCTCTTTCAATTCATTTAAATAAATAACATTAAACTACATAAAGTATTATTATTAATTACAAACGTGAGAATTATACATTAAAGCACAGATTTTTATGTTAGACTTTGAATTTTGATGTAAATTCCTCTTCTGCACACACACATATTACACAAAGTATTTAGTTTAATTACATCAGAAGTAACTGTAATTAAATTACAGAAAAAATAAGAGTAATCCCTTACTTTACTTTTTCAAGGGGAAAGTAATTAAATTACAGTAACTAGTTACACCCAACACTGCACATATTAAACTGAACGCACGCCTCTAAACTATGTCCAGTGACGTCACTGGCGTTTGGGAATTGTAGTTCATTCAGTGTCTCAATGTTCCGCCAACGTTGCTGTGACGTTGTTGTAACGTGGTACGCGCGCTCGCTGGTAACCGCTTTGTTAAGCATTTCCGCATATTTCTCTAAAATATCGCCTTTTTATTAAGAATCGGATTCAGGGTTTAATTTTGCGATAAATTCAGGTTAAAACCGCGCTTTTATAAATGGAAGCAAACAATGTAAGCTGCTCAGACTGGGCCGTAAACAGACGGGCGGAGGGTCTGGTGAACAAGCAGGAAGACATGGCACTGGGGACAGTCCAGGGACCCTCTGAAAACATGCATCCTCTGCCGATCGGCAACAGCTCACACATCCCGGGACAGGCTGAGATGAACTTCCACAAGGATTCAGAGTCCTTCAAAACTGCAGCGATGACGGTGAAATGCATGCACGAGGAGGAAACGTCACCATCAGGTAACTGTTAGGCGGTGAAGATGATAGCAAGTTAGCAACATAAAACTTTAGTCTATTAGTTTTCCTTCAGTAAGTGAAATTCTGTCTTGAAAGGTATCAAATATGAACACATTTACACGTTATTACACGTTTTACTTAAATGCTATGGAGGAATAATAGCAGATATTGAAGTGCCAGTGAAATTAACATGTAAAATATATTTCTAACTACTAACTATAAATCTACATTTACCTCTGATTAAGATGCATCTATCCAAAATAAGTTTTTAAATGAAGAATACCACAGGCATTTCTGTCTGTATCTCTTAAAACCTAAACTATGTTTTGTTTTTCCGACTACAGAGACGGCAGCCTATAGACAAATCATATCCCTCCTTGTTGAGATTAAGGAGGAGCAACAGAGGCAGTGGGCAGTCTTGAAAGATCTGCAGGCCAGGGTTCATGGACAGGTGTGTGAAGAAGAGGAAGAAGAGCTCGACATGGATCTGCCACTACTGACAATGGAACAGCTTGATAAAACAGAACGACATTTAGAAGATTCTGAAGCACAGAGGAGAATGGTACTGATAACACAAAGTATTGTTGATGTAAAATTTCACAAATTTCAAACACAGGTTTACATAGAAGACGGCCGGTGCGTATGGATGTAAGGGTGCTGTACTCTGTACAAGGGTTCTATTATAACACAATATTTACAGGTTGTTACTTTGTAAACATGAATCTTTTTTGTAATTTAATTCATGTTTTAATTTTCCATAGGTGTCACACCTCTCACGCATGGGTGGAGCCACGGTAGATGACGCGGTTCGGCGTCTCATGCTCGCTGTTCTCTCTTATGATTTGGGCTCAGAGCTCAACTGGGTTGGAAGGGGACAGAAAAGAAGCTTCAGAAACACCAGACTGCAGGGTGTTTTATTTCGTAAGCAATCTTTAAAATTATATTTTAATACCTGCATTGCCTTTTTGACAAGACCAAGGGAACCAAGACAACAGTATTTGCCTGTTATAAAGTACTCTGTCCTTAAATCAAATAAGCAAGTTAGAATGCTGTCAAGGGGGTTTCACTCTCCTCACTCAAGTAAACAATTTGTCTATAATGTTTAAAAGAACAATCTTTGTTTTTTCTCTGTTTCTCCGCAGGTGCTTTGAAGAGAACGCCTGTAGGAAAGGAGGCAACACACCACCAGTTTGCTGATGTAGTGAAGAAATGGTTGCGGTTTGCCCCTTTCAGACAGAGAGGGAGTGGACGAAGACAGCACTTGAAGCCTGTTGAGTTCATGTGTCCCAAGTATCACAGTACTTTGGAGGACTGTAACCTGGAACCTGTGGAGGTTCAGGATTCAAAATAAAAGCATTAGAAAAAAAGGCCCATCTATGTGGGAAGGTGGACTAAGTAAATCAAAAATTGACAAGAGCATGAAGGGTTATTTTAAAGCTTTTTACTGAAAAGCTTTTTTATAAAAAAAAGGTTTTAACAAAGGATTTATTAGGAACGACATCACATGTATCAGTATCAGCATATCTTTTTCAAATTATTGGTGTTGAGATTAATAAAACGTCAAAATTCTCTTTTTATTTTTTCAACCTGGAGTTAAAAGTTTGTGAAAAACAGTAAATCGTAATGATTTTGTAACTCTTAACTATTTTCAATGTTGCAGTCTTAAATAAATAATAAAACAAGGGTCATATGGTATATCGATAGACACCTGTGGTCCGTCTAACGCTTTGCAGTTCTTTTTTCAATTTTCACAATCAAAATTAATCAAATGAAAATTGTTTTCAAACTTTCATTTTCAATTTTCATGGGTACTTCACAAATGGATAATTGTCTCTCAGTTTCATTTTCAGTTATACGTGTTTGGGTAATTGCTTCAGAGTTTCTGATTTTCGAACAAACACAAAAATTACTTGTTTTTCTAATTTTACATTTATGTGCTTGCGCTTGCAGCTGGATCGTACCATTATCGCCGGTGGTAGGGGTTTACAGTGCGTATTACTGTTTATATCAGATCACCGTTACCTTTGCACGTTAACCACATTGTCTGGACAATGAGAGAGTGGAGTGCGCTTGATTCATATGAAAGTGTGATCCGTCGGTTGGTAGAATGTCCATCTACAAAACATGTCGCTTTCACGGTTAATGTGTAATTATTATGAGACGTCATATTATCCCTTTATAACAATAAAATATATAATTTAAATGCCATATTATCCCAGGGACGTCATTTCCACTGGGGACAGGGGTGACATATGTCCCCCCCACTTTTCAAAATCCCGTTCGTGTCACAGAGAGTCAGCCTGTGTCGATGCGCGCGTCGCGTGCACACTAAAAAAAGATCACTGAAAGATTGTTTTCAATCACGTGGTTTTGATTTGAATTGAATAGAAACCTGTTTTTACGTGGTCGTTGTTTCGGTAGGCTATGTTAAAGCTGTTTCCTTATAATGGACTTCTGTGGGGAAGAAACGCGCAACGCGTGATTTATTACTTTTTTTGTTTAATAAGGACTCGTTCTTTTTACAGCAGTGTGTTTATGACAAGGCTTGACAGAAACGTGGGCTTCCCTGGTCGTTGTTTAGGTACGTTAAACCTCGTTAAGCATTTTAGAAAGTCATCCTCGTCTCCTTTCGACCGCAGATTCAAGTTTACAAGCCAAGTTTTCCTCCGTTTCTCAGTCAATACTCGCATTTCCCCCTTCATGAACATCCACTTTTGCTACACAATAAAAACACATTTTGGTTTAATCAATTTAAACAATCAAAAACAACGCAAAACATAGGTATTCTGAATTTGTGATAGGATTCAAATAAAAAACATTTCCCCCCATTTTGAACCCCTTCCACTTCTCAAACCAAAGTTACACCCTTGTATTTTCCCGTCAAAACGAGAAAATATATTTTTTTAACGACATATGATCTCGTTATTATGACACAATTGAGTGGAAAAATAAAATGTATGTGGCAGCAATACGCCACCCTACGTAATAACTCGGGCTGCGACTGATACAAGTTATCCATCACTTCTACTTTTTGTGCGTGCACTCACTGCACTTGCTGCCCGGCCGTTCCCATACAGATCCGCAGCATTGCCATCTACTGACTATAACCAAAACGGCAACCGATGTCGAATAGATTAATGATTACAGACCAGCCAGTAGTGTTAGTAAAAATATATTTAATACATGTGTAATACATAAGGGAGATAAATATGATTAGATAAACCGTAGGCCTTTCATAACGCGACAGCGATCTGGGTCTGTGGGCGGCTGACTACACCCCTACCACCGGCGATAATGGTACGATCCAGCTGCAAGCACATACAGTAAATGTAAAAGTACAAAAACAAGTAATTTTTGTGTTTGTTCGAAAATCAGAAATTCTGAAGCAATTACCCAAACACGTATAATTACAAATGAAACTGAGAGACAATTATCCATTTGTGATGTAGGCTACTCGTGAAAATTGAAAATGAAAGTTTGAAACCAATTTTCATTTGATTAATTTTGATGGTGAAAACAACAAGTTTGAGAAATCAGTTTGAGAGTTCTGTAAGTAGCCTAGCAGCTACACCGTCACCTATATTATATTGTTGGTTTGAATAAACGAGCTGCTTTTATCCGCCATGTTAATCAATATTTTTTTTACACATGATAAAAACTTTGCTCGGAAAATACATGCGAATAAAAACACGTACTTTAGCCCAGCCTAATAATAATTTGTCTATAGGTACATCCCCAGGTATCGCAGTTTGTTCTATTTATATAAGCGAATTCATTTCATTTTAACATTTAATTTTAACTGTTCGTTAATTGAAATGTGTGATGCTGGTTTTGAAAGTATGCTATCGTATTCTTTATTTATTACAGTTCGTTGAACATATTTTACGTTTATTTATTTTTCGTTCTTTTATTTAAAAAGTCTACCCTTTATGTGTCAGTTGCCTATACTGTGCTGATAATTTCTGATTTGTGAGTGATTTGTTTGTTAGAAAAATGTTCGTACCTAATTAAAAGTATTAATCTTCTTAACACACCTGTGTGTTTTGTATCACTAGTGCAGTCCGTTCTCGGAGCATATAAACACAGTCTGCGTGAGCGTCGCTTCTTGCTGGCACTGTTCTGTAGTTTATTAAAAGTTTATTCATTGTCAACGTGTCGCGACTCGCGCTAGACCATTAAATCCTACTGGAACAAGACCCAAACACACTTCAGGGAATCTTAGTTTCAATGGCAAACAGCTGATGGTTTATAATCGTATTTGGAATGCAAACCAATACATTTTGAATTGTTGTTTTTTTCATCTGGGAACTGCAATCTCTGATAGCTTTCCACTGTCGCTCCGGTTCTTTCATGTTTCTCGGGTTAGCATCAATGGATGGTTGGTCAAACAAAAGCTTTTACCCTCCAAAGACACTCCCAGCTGGAACACGTGATGTGAAACTTAATGCACATCAACTTTTGTTCTCCTGGAGTTTGTTTTTGCCGGGAGAGGTCGCATGCTTTAGCAGCACAGCGATGTCTTGCGAGGCAGAAAGAAACAGCCTCGAACAGTCATGTAGCAACACCTAAAACTTCACACAGCAGAAGAAAAAATTATAACCCAATGCGGTTATAAATGCGCATTTCATTTGCGCTTTTGGCAACGGGAACTGTAGTTTCGACTCGTCTAGGTAAGTCCCAAAATCCTGTTTTGGAGAAGTTACGTCGTGTGTTTTGTTTGTCGACCACAGCTTTCGTTACTACTACTATTGTGTGGAGCGTTTCTCCGTGTTGTGGTAAAGTGGATAGCGTTCGGCTTGTTTTCTTGTCACAATTTAAAGTTTAAAACTACAGGGCAAAACTGTTATTGCCTGCAATGTTTTTGTTGTTAGTCGCACCAAAACAGCTGCACGTTGTTTTAAAGGTTTTAGGTGAACTGGCATGAACCCTATGGAGGACTAAACCTGCAAAAATTATAAATAAATAAATATATATATACATGTATAAATAAATAAATATATAAACGAATAAATGTAATAATATGAAAATAAATACAGGAATGAATGGTTTAATAAAACAAAATAATTCGTTTTAGCTATTATTGATCTTAGCTTTAACTTTTCTTTTCATTTTTTAAATTAATTTATTATTTTTTGTGTCCATTTTTAATTATTTTTTATTATTATTATTTTTTATTTTTAGATTATTTTATTTATCATTTCCTTTTATTTTTACATTTATTTATTTATACGTTTATTTATTTTTATATTTATTTATTATCGCATGTATTTATTTCCACTTTTATTTATTTATTCTTGTATTTATTCTTACTTTTCTGTGTCTTGTATGATAATTAGATGGGTTGGTCTTGCCTACTATTGGTTCAGCGTAGATTGAAGCGTTTGATCGATTACTCTTGACTTGTTTTGGACTAACGTCACGTCACTCACTGATCGTTTGCTTCGTGTATAACGTTTAGGGCGTGCGCACAATTAGCTAGAGAGTTACAGCATTTAGCCAATGAAGTCGATAACCATGCATCAAATGACTATGTGTCATTCAGATTAGATGCACTTATTGAGGATTTATTACAGATTGACGGAGAGATAAATGACAAAGTTCTTCAAAATCTGTGCGAGTCAGGGGGTGCTAAGGTGGTGACCAAGTTCCGGTTACAGGTCCTCTGCCAAAGAGGTGCATGAACGACCTCAGCAGATTCGTCGATTCTGAAAGCACAAGACGACTTGATATTAAGATGTCTAATAAACACAGACTTTCTTGTTACATGATTTTGACATTCTTGTTAAGATTGCAAATTATTGGTATGATCGCCCGTAACGGCTGAAGCGAGGTGAAAAAATAAATAAAGCGATTTGACACGGGATTCGTACCCATACAATAAAGCGAGGCAGCGTGTCACTACGGTAACAATCACACTAAGCTATTTCGCAATGCTAGCTGCTGCGGATCTTTGCAATAATATCAAGATGTCACACAACAATATGCAGCTGGATGAATCAAGGGAATATGCCCGTTTTAACTTGTGACCTCTGTGTTATTTATCTCTTATGGAATGTAGTTTACGAGTACCGTTTAGTAACCACGTCTTTTTAGAAGGAATGGTTTCCATTTGATGGCCCCTGTAGTGAAAGAACGATGCTCATTACTACCGTGTTAACTTGTGACTTAAGTTCACTATGTCTCAATTCATTTACATTATGTTACATCATGTTACATTAAATCTTTACGCTTTTTCTAACCGAAAGGCTGCTTATAACTATCACTTTGACAAAGCGTTAGCTTGCGACTTCGGTTTACAAGCTCATCTGTGTAGTTAAACCTTATTACATTTTGTGCTTTATGATTTTCACCAGTTGAACTGTAACGCCACCATAGCATAGCACCCTCTGACTCGCACAGACTTTGAATGTGCTGCAAAGAGGCTAACAACCGAGGGAGAACTTTGTCATTTATCTCGCCGTCAATCTGTAATAAATCATCAATAAGTGCATCTAATCTGAATGACACACAGTCATTTGATGCATGGTTATCGACTTCATTGGCTAAATGCTGTAACTCTCTAGCTAATTGTGCGCCCGCCATAGTTACTTAACGTTATACACGAAGCAAACGATCAGTGAGTGACGTGACGTTAGTCCAAAACAAGTCAAGAGTAATCGATCAAACGCTTCAATCTACGCTGAACCAATAGTAGGCAAGACCAACCCATCTAATTATCATACAAGACACAGAAAAGTAAGAATAAATTCAAGAATAAATAAATAAAAGTGGAAATAAATACATGCGATAATAAATAAATATAAAAATAAATAAACGTATAAATAAATAAATGTAAAAATAAAAGGAAATGATAAATAAAATAATCTAAAAATAAATAATAATAATAATTAAAAATAATTAAAAATTGGCACAAAAAATAATAAATCAATTTAAAAAATGAAAAGAAAAGTTAAAGCTAAGATCAATAATAGCTAAAACGAATTATTTTGTTTTATCAAACCATTCATTCCTGTATTTATTTTCATATTATTACATTTATTCGTTTATATATTTATTTATTTATACATTAATTTATTTATAATTTTTGCAGGTTTAGTCCTCCATAGAACCCATCTCTATTTGGTGATGTTTAAGTTAGTGAGTGTCAGCACCTGCTTTGTTTATTTAAATTTCGTTATGGTTGGCAGCCGGTAATTGTATCGTATTGTAAAAAGGAGCTTGCCAGAGACTGAATGTTTTGACAACTTTCTTGTAATTGCATATAGACAGTGTAACTTTAAAGTTGCGTCTTGTAACTTCAGGCTGACGCTCATGACAACGATCCCATCATTGACCATTCGATGTACGAAAACTATTAATGTATGCTCTTTGATTTCTTGTGGTAGACACCAATGCACTTTTATCATCACAATAATTATCCGAACTTCCATTAGAAAGTTGCACAAGATCATATCCTTTCCTATCACTTCCTTCTCTATTACTGCATGTCTCCTTATGAACTGCTTCAAAAGAGAGGGAAGTTAACTCTGTGACAGTGTAAAGACAAAGTAGCTTGTGAGTTAATTTCATCAGTCTTTTTTTAAAACGTTTGCCAAATATTGGCATTCCTTAAAACAAGTTTTTGATTAAATTCTTTACTGACTAGCATCAGCATTTTCCACCAGTGGCTCTGAGACCTGTTAAGAGGATTATTCTCAAGCAGAGGGAAGTAATTTAACTGTGACTTGCCGAGAAAATGCGTCACTTGACAAGAATTTAAGAGTTGTGCAGTGACCGGCATTGGATTAGTTAGATAAGAGAATGTTTTCATGTGTTCTATTGACCAAACCTCATTTGAAAATGTCTGTCAAACATACTTTTATATTTACTTTTATAAGTACATATTTACTTTTATTTAAGCCATATTAGGAGCATGCTAGTCACCACTGAGCGGGTCTCAGATGCAGAGGTGTCAGGTGTGACTGGACTGTCTTCATTATGCCATGAAATTTGGTTTGATTACAGAGTTTGACAAATCAGAAACATAATAACAATTTACACAAGTCCTCTAGTACAAAGGTTTAAATACCCCTGGCTCTTAAAGGGATAGTTTACCCAAAGATGAAAACTCTGTCATCATTTACTCACCCTCTTGTCATTTCAAACCTATGACTTACTTTCTTCTGCACAACACAAAAGCATAACTTGAAGAATTGATGAATGTTGATAACTGAACAACGGTGGTACCCATTCACTTCTTTTGTATGGACACAAAACCAGTGCAGGTGAATGGGTACCACCATTGTTCGGTTGCCAACATTTTTCAAAATATCTTAACTTGTGTTCTGCAAAAGAAAGAAAGCCATACAGGTTGATTATGGCTGTAAGTAAATTATGACAGAATTTAAATTTTGGGCTGAACAATCCTTTTATTGCGCTGTGTTGGCTTCTGTAATAGTTGTCCTCATTGTGAAAAGATGGGTCTCAAGATAACATCATTCAGTCGCTGTTGGAAAGGGGTCAAATATGCAGAAGATGCTGGAAAGCAAAGAATGTGCAGGGCCTGGATATTTTTCTGAAGACCAGTGGACACTATGGCTCTGATAATGGACTCATGAACAGCTACCAAAAATACCTTTTTTATTTGTTTATATTTCTAACGTTTAGCAGATTCTACAAGGGATATCTAAAAATAGTGATCTAAAAGTACACCAAACTTGCACCAAAACAGTGCCTATTTTGTTGTTATTTTTAGGCTCTGTTTTGGTGCAAGGCTTCTGTTAACAATAATGCAGAAAAGAGTATAGGACAGTGCTATTTTGATTAAGCACAAGCAGGTTTTTTTAAGAATCATGTACATAGACATCACAAAGAGTAAGATTAAAGCTTTGCTTTTTTTTGATAAATGTAAACTAGTTCAGCTTGTGTTATTTATAGGTTGGTGTTTTCCCCCACTTATATTCTTCCTTTTACTGAAATACGTCTTCATATCTCAGAGTTTATTGCTGCTGGTAAATGATGTGATCTGTTTGGAATCCAGCTGTAGCCCTGAAACCTGTTTGGTTTCTTCAGACACACTGACAGCATTGCTTCTTTGAGCTCTTGCTTTTTACTTCAGCGTTCCAAAACCCTTCAAGTATGAGTTTGTCATCATTGGGAAGGGTCAAGTAGGTTTAACGACATGCAAAGCATGGCTGGAGCTTAAGCATGTAATTGAGTGTTGGACGGGTAACGTTTGTCTTTACACGCACTTTAAAACGTGTTGTTATTGTGGTGACCTCCTCAAGACCGTTTCTGAAGAAAATGAGAAGGATAATAGGCTGATGTGCTGAGACACGCTGCACCAATTCTTTCCACAGCGAATCATTAAGGATCCAGTTAGAGACAGAAATGATATCAGCTCTTCGCAGTCAGGAAGCTGCCAGTCTCCGGTGTCTCTGCCAAGAGAGTTTCCCACGGAATCACCTCACGCTTCCCGCTGAATGAGAAGCTTCTTTGTGGCTGACGCACAGAAACTTAGCCCTGGAGATGGAGAAACTAAATGAGAGAAAAGGGGCAAATTCTGAGGAGACGCAGACATTTAAGGAGATCAAAAGGTACATTAGGAGCCAAGTTTTACGAAAGTGGAGGAAACTCGATGAAACAAACGAAAGACACAAAGCACTTAACTGCAAAAACAGCACGATATGTGTGCCTGGAATTTGTCAACACATGTATAAATTGTGTTTTGATCCTCGTTTTGTCTGGTTGTAGCTATGGGACTTGTTATGTGGGGTGGAGCTGACCACATCCTGTAGAGCTCTGGCCTCTGCATGCTCCCTGACATTCTGTGTGTGTTTTTGTGGTTCTCCTGTCTGTATGTCCATATGGATCTGTGACTCACACACCCACTAAAATGTAAATTTCTTTTGTCATTTTCGAACTTGTCTCATTCCTGTTTCCCTGGAGAATTTTATACTGTAATGCACAGAATACCTGATACCCGTGATCGCCATTCACTTTCATTAAATGGGCAATCTGGCATCCCTCCTGTATTACACGCACACACAAAATGGTGATAGAATATTCATTTTAGGTAAACCATTCCTTTGATGCTGACTTAAATGGTCATGTCTTTGCAAAGTCCAACTAGTGGCATTCAGATGGTTTGGGTTTGTTGGTCTCTGCTGCAGACTGTGGTGATGAGAGGCTATTTCGAGCTCGTTTTCTCAACATTTTCCTCTGCTTTTGCAGCTGTGTCTGTTAATGTCATTTTTGAACCTTTCTGAGTCTCCCTGCAAGTCCTTTCAGACATAGCAGCAAGAGATCAAGCTAAAAAACAGTTCATCTGAACTGTCAGAATTCAGGTGTTATAAAGTAAAGAGTAGTTTAGCTGTTGCTGTCCATTGTGACTGATCTGCACAGGGTTCTCTGCAGGTTCTCTGTGGGTCCTGTGTGGAATTGGAGGTTATCCAGCGGGGTTTTTGTTTTGTGAGGTGTAGGACCATATAGCAGAAGGATCCTAACAAAGTGCCAGACGATTTTATGAAGCAATGGAAACAGACTCCATTTGCGCTTTCCACTGGACTCGTAGGGAGATTTATTTGCATAATGCTTTGAATAAGTGTTTGCAATGTATTTTAATTGTCCTATTTAATGTCTCTCCACTGTATATTGTAGACATTGAAAATACAGTTTTGATGGTTCCAAAACACCCTCCTAAGAGGGCCGAGGACTCAAGAGGTGTTAAAGGGATAGTTCACACACAAAAAAATCTGTCATCATTTACTCACCTTCGACTCATTCCAAATCTGTATAAATTGACTACCATAGTAGGAAAAATTTCTTTATAATTTTTTGTTCTTTTGAATACAAAAGAAGATATTTTGAAGAGTATAGGACAGCAAACAGTTCTGGGGCACTTTTGACTACCATTGTAATTTTTCCTACTATGGTAGTCTTTTTGGTTACAAGGATTCGTCCAAATATCTTTCTCTGTGTTCATTGTTCAACCAAACAAATACATTTATACAGGTTTGGTAGAACTAGAGAGTGAGTAATTCATGACAGAGTTTTCATCTTTGGGTGAAGTGTCCTTTTAAATAAATAAATAATACAAAATCATTTCAAATCATCTTCTGACAGCATTGAGACATTTTATCCTGCATTTGTGTTCTGTCTAATATTACTCGCTGCAATATATGCTGTCTGCAGTGCAACCCACATGACCTATGCAAACTGCCCGTCTGCTTTCATTAGCTGCGTGAATTACACTTGGAGTCTAAACAACACATTTCCAGTCCAGAAGGACTGGAAAGACGACATCATCCAGAGCAGCACTGTGACTTCCTCTTACAGCACAGGCAGGGAATAGGGCAAACGCAAACAAGATCGATTGCAAGAAACTTCAAAGTGTAGCTTGATAAACTCATATTTGAGTTTCAGGTTATTACAGAGGTCATGTGCAAGAGTTTCATGTAGTATGTTACATGCAAATAGCTTAGCCAGTTAGCTTTACATTCATAAAGTCACTTACAATAGCAAAAAAACAAAGACTTATTTAAATATTGACTTTTGCCATCACAATCTTTCCTGATGCAATTGTTTCCTATTGTCAACAAAGGAAACAATTAAGATGAAGTTAAGAATATAGAAGATATCTAAAGGCTAGTTCACCCAAAGATAAACATTCTGTCGTCATTTACTTATCCCAAAGTCGTTCCAAAGCTATAATTTCGTAGTTGTTTTTTTACAGAAAAGAAGATATTTTGAAGAATGTTTGAAATCAGTTCTGGGGCACCATTGACTACCATAGTAGTTTTTCCTCCTACAGTGGTAGTCAATAGTGCCCCAGAACTGTTTGGTTACAAACATTCTTCAAACATCTTTCTTTGTGTTCAGCACAACAAAAAATGTATATAGGTTTGGAACAACCTCCGGGTGAGTAATGTTTATGACAGAATGTTTATTTTAGGTGAACTATTCCTTTAAGATGACGATAAGATTGAAAACTTGATTTGGCTCTAGATTTGTGCACAGTGCATCCAATGCTTTTGGTTGTTTTGTCAGACAGACGGTTGTTTTATACTTGCATCATTCATGTGCAAAACGTGCAAAAAACGCCACAAAAAATCCAACACAATCTCACTAACAGTTATTAACTTTTCGCATTATCTCATTTGTACATTTTAGTATGATTTACTCTCGTGCCAGTGATGGTTAGTTTTATGGGTGGGGTAAGCCAAGGGGAGGAGCTTTGTACATTTTGGAACTACTGTACCTCATACATTATCATAACATAATGTCATAACATTATTCTGAAGTCGAATAAAAAGTGCCAGCAGTCCGAACATTTTACTTAACATTTCATGTAGTTTCACAGAAGAAACAATACAAGGTCAGAATGACATGTGGTGAGTAAATGATTGCAACATTTACATTTCTGGTTGATGTGTGAATGAGTAGATGAATGTTTGCATGCGTCACATTCTGTTTTGTTTCTTTCTTTTTTCATCCATCATGTTTTTAGAAGAAGTTATTGTCATGTCAATGCATGTTCAAAAGTTGTCAATCAACTTTTTTTAGAGTGTTGACCTAGCAACTGTTGCTTATCGTACTAAACTGTAGAAAACCTCAGTGTCATAACTTGTGCTGTACGATATGTTGTATCACCTCTGAAATAGTGAGCTGTTGTTTGACATGCTTTGAGTTGTTCTCTTTGTTTATGGCTCAGCCGCTCTAATTGCTCGCAAGCTTTATTTCCTGTTCAACCATGCCAGGTCTCACAAGACTACAGAAAATCCTCTCTCCGCATCCAGGCACCTGTTATATGTGTGTCTGTGTGTGCTGAAGGAGAGCGGCAGGACACAGAGCTGCTCTGTGCCTCTAAGTTCAGATGTGTCTTTGTGTGGGTCAGAAGAGCCCAGCTGAACAGTCTCCTACATCCACACTCAATCATATATTTATATACACACACGACACACACACACAAACTGGAGATGATTTTGTACAATGGTACAAGCCAGCACAGCGTAACGACTGACCCCGTTTGGATGACAACAGGATACGAGTTTGCCTCCAGTGTGGTGTTGTTTGCAATTGTTGACATTTTAGATGAGCATGAACAAAGGCTTTTCCTTTGATGGGTAATTTTCCATGTCGTGACATCCCTATTGAGATGATATTGAGGGAGATAAATGGCCAATTGAAAGAGACTGCATGTCTGTACTCTACAGTGGCCAGTTAATAACTTTCCCTGTGTTTATACTTGTTCTGGCAGTCAGAGCGGTTTCCTGTTTACCCACCGAGCCGTGTTTGTGTGTCTCTGAAAGAGATACGGGCACAGAAACTAGATGTGAGGGTTAATAACAGCTTGTCTCCTCTGGTTGAAATACTGAGGAGAGCTGAATGCGTGTTGTGATAACTCATTACAGTAACAATACGAGTCTCCACATAGACACGTCAACCACATATTAGTCAGCACACTGTAGCAGAAATGCCTTCAGGAAACATCTCAGAATTAAGACTTGGATTTCTTTACCCCAAACTCCAGCTACTTCCTGAAGATCCCGCACCACAACATTACAATTTTGCTTTTGATTGCCATATTTTTAGCCAGGCAGATAGCAAAAGAGGCTTTTTGGCTATGATGTCCAGTCAGGAGAGTATAGTGAAAGAAAGGGGTGTGATTCAGAAGAGGTACTATAGACTGAAGAAAGCAAGGATCTGGGAGGAGATGCTAATCACATCAAAGGATCTACGAACCAGATCACACATGTGTTAGCTCAACACATAAATTCACTGAATGAGGAGACAAGGAAGAAAGAGGCTTTGTGTTTCCTTTGTGGAGTCAGGTTGACATCGTCTTCCACAGTGTTGTCTGTTCTGTGGAAGACTGGAAACAAGTTTTTTCAGAGCTTTGATGCATAACTCGGACAGCTGTGCAGGATCAAAGGGTCTGGGTGTTGGGGATCTGCTGCATCTGGAAGTAGGTCAGATCTGGATCTCACTGTAGCTGGTGGTGGTCCTGTGCAGCGGGAGAGAGACCCTCGCTCATTGTGAAGAAGAAACTGCCCTGTAAAATCCCCACTTGAAGACTATAATAGTATTTTGATTTGCAGGATGTTATGTAATGTACTTTTGCTTTTAGTCATCCCAGGTGGACACCTCATAAAGCTGGTTGAGAGAATTTCAGTTGTAATCCAAACAAGGTGGATACTTTAAAAGCAGCTAACTTACGACTACTTTAATATTTTGGTCACGTCTTAGTATTAAAATAGTCTGAATCAACATTGTTATGGGCACAAGAAACCTTGACATGAGTGAACTTCAGGGAAAAAATAGAATGCTTAGTATGCGAAACTATGGCCTGTTTTTTACTGTATGTGCACTCCACGGATGGAGTGTATCCAAACCTCACAGAACATGTGTTTGCTATCTGTATCTTGGTGGGTTATCGCCACATTCCAGAGCTTTCTGTCTTTCTTTACTGGGAAGCTGGTTTTTATTCTTACCTGAGATGGCCCTTCAAATCACAGGTGATGAAGTGTATTAGAATGCTGTATGTACCTCTACATAGTCCATACCCTTTTCTTACAACACATTCTCACGGCTTGAGCTTTGACCTGTCAGGTCCAGCTGATTCCTCATGTGTGTTTCGTGGCTGAAGCTGTTTTGAAAACTCTGAAGAGACTGAACAAAGATCTTACCTGTTTTTACTGGTTCTTTTGTCTTTGTTAAGTGACAATATACTATTATAAACCGCATAGCCCTTCTTATGATCAAGAACAAGGTGTGTGCTAGTGTTTGAATGTGTAAGTACTGTGTATAACAGAATTGTGTGTATGGGTGTAAATGGTGGAGTTGAGGAAATACAATTTAAGCAGGGTTTTTTAAATAAAGTTTTGCTGGCTGCTTTCCTGGAAGTCTAAGATATTTTGCTAGTCTATCCATGCAAAATGTGTTGGGATTTCACGTAACATATGTGTCTTTGGTCCACAGAGAACCAGCCCGACACAGAAAAGCTGCATAGACCCGACCATGTCTGAGGCGGTGATGCAGTCCTGCCTCATGGACCGAAGCAGCAGCTTTTTTAAGGTGAGTATGCAGATGTTCATGGGGTGATAGAGTATCTTTTGATAGTTGCCGTGTGTGTGTATCTGCCTGTCTGTATGTAGATTTGGATTTAACAATTGGGTGTATCCGTGTTTGTTTTCATACTGTTGTCAAACTGAGCCTCCCATAATTGGGTTTTCTTTTTTTGGCACCTTTATGTTTATTATAAAAAGTATTATATCAATGGTATAAGATTATTAGTAAACAAATTAAATAAACTACCGAGAATGTAAAAAGTTATGTTTGTATTCATGTCTATTTTAATCTAATTGCAAATCTGCTTTTCATAGTTTAATCTTTTAGTACATTAAAGGGATGGTTCACACAAAAATGAACATTTCTTTCTTTCGCAGAAAACAAAAGAAGATATTTTGAAGAATGTTGCTAAATGCACAACGGCAGTACCCATTCACTTCTATTGTATAGACACAAGACCAATGCAAGTGAATGGGTACCGCCGCTGTTCGGTTACCAGCATTCTTCAAAATATCTTCTTGTGTGTGTGTTCTGCAGAAGAAAGAAAGTCATACAGGCTCGAAATAAAATGAGGGTGAGTAAATGATGACAGAATCTACATTTTTGGCTGAACTATTCCTTTAACGTTATTAGCTTACATAGTAAATACTAATGTTTCAACCAGCAGTAACTGACAGAACTGAATCACACCACCACTAGGATGAGATTGCTTTAAATAAACGTTATTTTTTCTAGCCAAACAGAGCGCAGGTTGCTCAAGGCTCTGGTCCTCTGGAGTTTTAATGGAACGCTCTTTTGTTCATTTACTCTTGCTGCAGGTTGTGAAGACTTTAAAAAGATGATAGATACAGTTGTAATTTAGGTGAGCTATTTTTCCAGCAAACCAAGACGACTAATTATTTTAGGACAAGTGTACTCCCTTCAGCATGTGTTGTGATAATTATTTCATGCCGCGAGGTGCAGGGGGATGTAATAAATCTGCTTGTGCTTCGCTGTTAAAAGGCTGTAATAAATGCATGACAAGATTATGAATGTCAGTGAACAAGAGTTAATATTCTTCCTTGTTTCCTTTACATAACTCTTTCCCGTAGCTATCTCATCCCTGTCATTAATTTACATGATCCTTCAGACGAATTCGGGGAATGGATACAATTTTGCTTTCGTTGTTTATTAAAGGAATAGCACAACAAAATGACAGCTCTGTTATTGTTTACTCACCTACAAACCTCTGTGACTTGTATGGTGCTTTTTGGCAGCACCTGTACTTGTTTATATAGAAGAGAATGGCCTTTAAAATGTCACCTTATGTTTTCCATGGAAGAAAGAACTCAAAGGGAGGAGTAAATGATGACTTAATGTTTTTGGAGAGTACGCTGTTCCTTTAATTAAATAGCTTTGCTGCTGTCACCCGGAGTGTTTATTTTTCTAACACTCTTCTCAGTGTCCGGGCTGTGTTTGGCTGAAGCAACCGTGCTAGTAAAATGTCAGCACATAGTTTCCTACAGTTTGGGCTGCTTTGTATGCAGTGAATGACTTTACCTCACCGCTGCTTTAAGACAGGCACAGATGACTGCAGCGTTTGCGAGTGATCTCCGTCTTACCAGTCTCCCGAACAGCATCCAGCACCTCATAGGCATCAGAGTTTCCTAGCAAATGTCCAGACAGGCAAAAATGCACCTTTATTCTGCCTCATCACCCTTTTAATGGCTCATCCCTGCAGCGGTACTGTGGCGGGACATTCTGTGCTTCTGTCTTTCTTTGCAGGCTTGCAAAAGTTTGCTCTGTTATGTGTAAAGGGTAGGCGGTCCTATTCTCATCCTTTTGGCCACCAAGGAATTGCTGTGTTCTTGTATAAGTAAATTTGATAAAAGGACATCTTCCTTTTTTTAGCTCAAAACTCTCAGGGCTGTTCATGAGGATTGCACAATTTCATTAATGGACTATGGGGAAGTTCCTCCGCAGTATTATGCAAACAGAAATATGTTGCGAAATCTGTCGTTTTTGTATAAAATGAAAGAATGGTTGTTGTAGATGCGTTTTGTATTTAGAACATTATAAAAAATGTGATCGCTTATGAATATTATTTCGCAAATATTTGCACTTCATATACTACTACTAAAAACATGTACTGTAAATTAACAAATGTTCGTCATCTACTGACATACACTTAAATTTAAAGCAAAGCAATACCTCCATGAATCCCCTAGGGGGCATGCCCAACATTTTCAGAACCACTAACTTAAAGGTATAGTTCACCCAAAATTGAAAATTCTGTCATCATTTACTCACCCTCAGGTTGTTCCAAACCTGTATACATTTCTTTGTTCTGATGAACACAAAGTAAGATATTTGGAAGAATGTAAGAATTTTGAAGAATGGATATTTGAAAGAACAGATCTCATCCCCCATTAACTCCCATAGTATTTATTTTCCCTACTATGGCAGTAAATGGGGCATGAGTTTTGTTTGTTTACTGACATTCTTCCCAATATCTTCCTTTTTGTTCATCAGAACAAAGAAATTTATACTTGTAACAACCCAAGGGTGTGTAAATGATGACAGAATTTTCATTTTGGGTGAGCTATCCCTTTAAATGATAAACTTCAAATTATTTCAAGGTATTTCTCACATGCAGTGTAATGAGCTGTAAACAGGCATTGCAATGAGCTGGTTCGTTTTATGTTTGTTTGATAATTCTTGACCTTTAAAGCTTATAGCTCATTCAGCAATAAATCTACGGAAACCAAGCGCTGTGGTGTGACTGAAGCAACTTTTGGGCATTTTACAGAGTGCTTTTCTTGGCTGTGAGCTGGATTTATAAAGAGCCAAGAGTTGGTGTGCACTTGTGGTTTGCTGACTAGGTCTCAGACAGGGCTAGAGAAATACCTCATGACTTTAACTGGAAAATGCTGGCTCAGATAGAAAAGAAATACGGCTGAAAGAGTGGACGAGTCCTTGCTTGTCTGATGCATGGTCGAGGTCACATATGAGATGTTGTGTCTTACTGGAAATTTCTGTGATATTTTGAAACATGGAAGAGCAAAAGAAGCGCTTAATTTTCATAAATGTTGCATTGTCCTGCATATTTTATATACATATTTTTTATAAAACGGTCTATATTTATTGCTTTGACAGTATTGAACTCAGTTTAGTGAAATATATCCAGTAAGTTGAGAAAGTGTGTTCTACATATCTGGGAATAAATAGCCATAATTAGTCAAATGAAGTGATGAAATTCTGCTGTGTCACTTGGGGTGGATATTAATAATGCTTAGTTTTTGGTACTACTTAATTTCTTTGAATTGCAGTTCCCAAGTCTCTTTCCTTGTAATTTCAGTTCAAGATCCGTTTAATACCAGTTCCTAAATTTAGAAATTTGGTCAACATTGCTTAAGCTTTGAGAAGTTATACACAGTTTGAGAAGTAATGAAGGACATTCTTGAATTTAGAAAACTAGGAAGCAAAGAAAGCGTGCCTCTTGCTCTGGCTATCAGGGAAGCTAGATCTAGGGGGGAACAAAGCTGTCCTGTAACTGGAAGAGCATGGTACTTATGGTAACTAAATTTGATTCCAGTGAATCTGCCAACATAATCTCATGGGAATTCATAACTATGTTACGAGGTGGCTAATTTCTATGGATTCATATGATCTCATATTTACGTTTTGGTACGGTTTGCTTTCGTACCAGTGATGTTAGGTTTAGGGGTGGGGTGGGCGGAGGGGCTTCAGTATTGCTTTTTTTCTAATAATCAAATATTTTCATATGAATTAGCTACCTCGAAAAATAGTTGTGAATTCAGGTTGAATCTGCATAGTTAGCTCTGTAAATCGCTTTGGATAGAGTGTAAAATGTAAATAAACAATCATTTTCTCAAATACACTTACCCAAACAAATTTGAATATAGACTTTTGATATTGTGTTTTTTTACAGCAGCTAAAATTATGGTAATATTGCTAAGTTTATTATTGTACATACTGTAAACACAGAGATAACAGTGTGCACGTTCCCTGCCAAATGAACATTTCTGTGGTAAACTCTGACTGGTTTCTTCTCACGCAAATGTGAGCATGTGATTCTGTTGTTGCATCAGTGTTTGTACAGTTACATAATTTAAACATACAGTAATAATCGATTCATTACTCAACTCAACTTTATTTATATAGCGCTTTTTACAATTTTCATTGTTTACAAAGCAGCTGTACATGAGACGTATTGACTATAAGCAAAACAATTAAAGTTATACCTGCAAAAACAAGAAAAAGGTGAAAACACAGAAGACAGACATACCCACATACAGACTCCACACACACAATATGCACACGTACTAACACACATAGACATAGACACACACACGGACGCACAGACACACGCACACACCACACGCGCATGCACGCACAGTGAAAGCACACATTTAAGATAACGGAGAGAGAAACACAGGTCAAATATTAAACAGATTATGAATACCTATATGCAATATTAATTAAGTAAAACTTTTAAATTCTAAAGCAGCCCCCCCCGGCCAGGCAAATAGTGCAAAACAGTATGCAAACGGTGGCGAGGAACCCAAAACGCCAATCGAGAAAAAAAAACCTCAGGAGAACCCAGGCCCAACCAGGGGATTCCAGTTCCCCTCTGGCAAAAGCTGCTGCCTCTGCACGAGCTCGACAGTGCTTGCACAACAAGGCTAAATAAAAATTAATTATAAGGTAAATTATGGATTCAAGATTATCATTAATAATCTAATAGCATTTGAAATTTTGTAGTGAAGACGTGTCAAGTCGCCGCGTCTTTTATCCAGCTCTGTCATCTCAGCTCTTGTCAGGTCGCCGCTTCCCATTCTCCGCTCTACCATCAGGTCTGTCCATGAACTGCATTAGAGGAAACAGAGCACTAGTTATTAAACTCTCAATCTACACACCCCAAATAAAGATCAGAGGTTCAGGAATACTCAAGAAACAATAAGAGGAAACATGTGGTGACAGTGTGTCTGGGTGTAGTAGGTTTGTCTTAGTTGTTAAAGGGAAGAGGACACTGTTGCTGGTTTTTAATTGGAATCAAATCATGACTAATGCCAGATTTAGCCACTTCCCATTCATAGAAAACGTCCAGAAGACAAACACACAGTCAGGATGCGTTAAGATCCCTGCTCTTCACACATGTATTTGTTTTGATCTTTTTTACTGTAGCTGATAGACACATTCTCCTCTGAGATCTCGGAGCTAAAGCAGGAGATGGTCCAGCCAGCCAGAGAGCCAGAGACTGAGATCTTACAAGGGTGAGTTTATCCTTCATCACTTTCAGCTTCTTAACTTCACTGGATATAAATGAAACATATGAAATATTATACTATATATAAATATGTATTATGTACCTTTGTATTTAAATATGTATAGTTTGCTTTTTAGACTTGTAAAAACAATGGTTTTCGTGAAAAATGAACAAATTGAAATGTATTCAGATTATTCTAAATCAGTTTGTAAAACCATTCTTATATGAATTCATAAATTGTCACATTCATGTATCATCATGTATTCAAGTTGCTTCATGAATGAATCCTGGTGTTTGGACTGTGCTAATAGACTTTATGCTGAGCGTTACATGCAGAAACCGGAAAACAGGTCTCATCGCTTCCGGTTCAGGTCTTTTGTACGCGCTTGTTACATATGGAGCGGTTTTACTCACAATGCCTTTAAGAAAAGATACCAAATATGAGCGTAACTGATGTACATTATAATACATGCAGATTAAAAGTTTTCTTATTTTTATTTTCACTGACATTTGAATTTAAAAATAGAATAAAACACTAAAAATGAAAACAACAAGATGGATTATTTGATAAAAAAATCAATAGATATTGCTGTTATTTCATAATACTGTTAACATTTTCTCAGAAAAGCAGACATAACAAGACCTGTTTTCCA
Source organism: Triplophysa rosa (assembly GCF_024868665.1). Taxonomy (NCBI): domain Eukaryota; kingdom Metazoa; phylum Chordata; class Actinopteri; order Cypriniformes; family Nemacheilidae; genus Triplophysa; species Triplophysa rosa. Next base: position 16,675,242 of record NC_079898.1, read on the forward strand.
TTTGGTTGTGAAGTTTGACATTCTTAAATTTGTGTTATTGTACTTCTCCGTCTGTTCCAGTAGGTGGAGCAAGTCTTATATTAGGGTCATCATAAGACATTCAGGGATTTTGCAATACCACAATTCCATGAAGTTGAAGGGAAGTGTGAGGAACAATAAATTCAGGTGTTTCACAACCAGTAGAAGTTTTGAAAACAACTAGAGTCCCAACCATGAACTCAACCAAAACAAACATCAATCTCTTAATGTACATTTCTTTTATGTATAAGATATTCACTTCTAGGTTCCAAAGTCATGTACATCCCTGCACATCGTGTAGCCTATTTATTGATATTCTCTTATAAAAGTCTTAAGCCTTTATGCACTGTGGCTCATTAACCTTTGTTTAAAAAAGGTAGGGGCATAATGTATGTGTTGTGGTTTTGTTTTTACTAAAACCATTTTTTCAGCATGTGTTTGTAAAGTAGGTGGAAGTATTGGTTCCTTTATTCCATGACTAAATGTTGTTTTGATCTTGCACTGTTGTGAACACAGTTTTCTGTCGTTTTATGCATTTCTACAGGCTGGAAGGAGAGGTCAGCGGCCTATTCCTGCAATCTACAGCCTGCGCTGGTACGCCAGGAGTGAGGGATTCTGGGTATGACTCTCTGCGCAGACGCATGAGCATCCTGGACAGACTGATGCAGACGCACTCTGTATGGCTGCTGCTGTCACTCAGCGAGGAGGAAGCCAGACGCATTCTGCAGCTGCAGCCGGCCGGGGTAAATGAACTGTGTGCCTAGATGCTGCAGTTAGGGCTGACGTCGGTTGTGTCTTTACATTGCTGGATGTACAAGGGACCTGTAAAAATCATCTTAATGCTTCTATGTCTGTATGTGTTATATCTAGATTTTTGTGGTGAGACGGTGTCCTAAACTACAGAAAAAGGTGATTTCCCTGCGGATGGATAATGACATATGCCCTGTTCGGAACTTCCCAGTTAAAGAGAGTCAATACAGTAAGACACCAACCTCCCATCCGTTATGCAGTGCTAATGATGTGCGTATCTGTGTCTGTGTTTCACTTCCTCTTGCATTGTCTTTGTTTTAGCTGTCTAGTTCCAATCTATATAGAAGCACCGACGTTATTTAAGCACCGAAGTAGTTTCCTTTCAAATAAGATCAACTCCCTCTATCACTTTATTCCCTTAAGCGATTGACTCTGCTCCAGTCACATCTCTCTCTCTTTATCTGTCACTCTCTCTACATAAGTGGGTCAGCTCCTGTGGGTTGCATTGGCCGTCAAGTGAAGTTTCAGTGTCTAAAATCTGGTTCTGTTTACTTTTCCCTTTGAAAGAGACTGTTGGGTCATGCAGTTTTTCCTATTGCAATTCCTGTGGTGTGTAACCGGCTGTGGTGTGTGTGTGTGTGTGGTGTGTGTATTACAGCCTTTTCCCTGGAGGGCTCAGGGATCAGCTTCGCAGACCTCTTTCGGCTGGTGGCTTTCTGCTGTATCAGCAGGTAAGATGATCCCAGTCTGAAAGCAACGAAAAGGACCTCTAAACAGCCTCATCATCGGAGAATTTTGCACACTGGCCAAAGATCTTGTTTTGTTAGAAAGTTCACTGGTCTGTTTTATATTTAAAAGACGAGGAGCAGTGTTGTTGTTTTGGTCATTCATTTCTGAAGAATCTTAAAAACATGCTTAGCAAAGCCTGTTAGGTTAAGACTGGAGGTGGTAATAATTACCCAAGCATATTTCTCTCAGTCTTTTATGGGGTATTCGTTTGCTATCATAGGGTTTTGTTAAGGAAGGAGGCACTCTCTGAGAGTAAACTAGAATGTTTGTGTGAGTAAAACCAGATGATGCTAATTCAGTCGCATTCCAGTGCTGTGGAGCCAAACATCAACATACCATAAACATGCAACAAAAAAAACAGGATGTGTCCGAGGAAAATATTAACTCTTTACTTGTAAAGAAAAGTTTAATCAAAGTGTACATGTTTCGAAACGACCGACCCCTGCAAGCTTGCTTTTGTAATATAATGTCTGCCAGACTCATCGACCCATGGCAGACTTTTGTGTTCTCGCCACATCATGTCCACTTACAAAGTCAGCCCACGTGTTCTCTGTCTACCAGACTCACCCTGATTCTCGAGACACAGGGCTAATCATGACCCACAACTTTATCAGCCATCAGTTTTGAAAATGGCAACAAAAGTAGCTTGACATAATATTTTTGTATCTGACAGTGTTCTTCAATACTGAAAGACAATCGATACTGCTCCAAACATAATTGAATACACTGAAACATGTTTTGAAAAATATTTATATTTATCAAGAATCATTGAGTTCTTTAATAATGGACTAAGAAAACCCCCCGGAAGAATCATAGATCAGATGCAATGTCTGCAAAGCATGTCTGCAATGTTTCTTGTTCTTCTCAACATCTATTTTCTCTCTATAGGGATGTTCTGCCCTTCACCCTGAAGCTTCCAGAGGCCATCAGTGCAGCAAAGACACCCACCGATTTAGAGCAGGTGGCTCAATTAGGAAAAGGTGAGTTCATGAAAAAATGAATGTTTCTCAACGAGCAACATTACTCATACTGCGCTCCTTCAATGACCCTCAACTTCATGTTTGTGTTATCTATCTGTGTGGCTGGTGTAATGCTGCGTGTACAATAAACCTACTGCTGATAATATCATTTTAAGTCATTCAGCATGGCAGTGGTCAGGCAGAGCCTTTTTGAGCAATCAGCAGACCTTCATACTTAAAGCATGTTAGCAAAGCATTTTATTTACAGATTTGTCACCAGCTAAAATATACTCGGCATATATATACCATATTAGAGAGACAGGCTGTGTCTTCAAGTTTAGGATGTTCAAATAGTTTACCAAAATATGAAACTGATCTTATTTGGTTCACCTCATTCCATCTCAGATAAATATGACTTCATTTCTTTAGGTGAACAAAAACAAATCATTTTATATTGAAATGCTGTGAGTTTATCTTCTTATATGGGGGTCAATATGGCGAAGCTCCAAAAAGTACATACATCTGTCAATAATTCAAATCGTTTCGCTTCAGAGGACATTTATTAACACATTTGGATTAGTTTTTATGATGGACGTACTGTTTGTGCTTTTTTGAGCGTTACCATGTTGACCCCATATAAGAAGATAACACACTTTAATATGAAACTATTCTTTTGTGTTCAGCTGAATAAAGGAAGTCATATACATCTGGCATGAAATTATGAGGTCATTTTCATATTTGTGTGAACTCTTCCTTTAAGGCTACACAACACTTTTGCCCCGGTCATGGTGGTAGTTGCCATGAGTCAGAGGTAGTCAGCAGATTTGGGGGAGCTAGATTAAGCCCATTTCATAGAAAACAGTGTAATGTTTTCTATGAAATAAATTGTGGCATTGTGTGTAATCCAGTCTGATATCTGATTCTGTTGTGTGTTAGCATTTGCTGTGTAGTATTACACCCAAACATGGTTTTTGGGAACAGTTGCAAATGTCCTAGAGCACTGACAATACAGGTGTTATTGCTAGCAAGCATACGTCAACATCCAGCCTATGCCATTTAAAACACAGCTCATATGGCCAACATACGCAGATGATGCAGGTGATTTTGACCGCAGATGTGTTTGACGCTAGTAAATGTCTCTGTCAAACAGAGATCTGTTTTGTGTGTTCTGTGTCTGCTGTAACATTGCACCTTAGACGTGCAGTTGACGTACAGTACAACATTCCTATAGTAAGACACAGGAAAACAAAAAATGTGCCGTTTTATTTTTGAATGACACAACGAGCTATTATCTGCATTCATTTTTTTTGCCTGAACTTGATTTAGTTGTGCACAGTGAGTGGTTCCACCTGTTTTCTTAAAATGCATTATAAATGTAGAGGGAACCTAACTGAATTGAGCAAGAGAGAGATGTCAGAGTTTCAAGTAGCTTTTCAAGTAAGAGAAGCTTTGATATTGTTCAGAGTTTCGGAGAGCAGGGATGGGTGTGGTACCTTCATGCCAGGACCTCTTCCAAAAGAAACTCCACCAAGAATTCCAGCTGCACATTGACTTTACTGTAGTGACTGGGACAATTGGGGTGAAGTGAGGACAATGGAAGATTTCAGGATGAGAGCAAACATAGCAAAAGAGGCCAACACAATATATTGTAAGCTTTTGTGAGACAAAACAGGAAGAACAATCAAATGAACAGATGAAAGAAACCGTATACGCAGGTGCAGATTTCCCAAAAACAGACTGCAGTCACCTCACCTCACTTCAGTAAAGGTGTGTCTATTCTGATGAACTGTTAGAATGATGCAATCTGTTCTTGCTGTTTTCCTTCACACAATGAGTTACTGTAGATGATTGATATCAAAAGTTTCTGTTTACTTGTAATTTTACTTTAGGTGACGTAAAATTTCCAATAGAAACAATTTTCGCCAAACACCAACATTTGTGAGATTATTGCATTTAATATTTGCATTTCAGACATCTTCATTGATTCTCATTCATTCATAGTCTACTGCCGTTTACATCTGTTTCATTTATTTCATTTTTTTGGCTTGTTCTGTGAGTTCGATGACAGCTGGCAACATGGAACATACAACATGGATTTTAAATGTATTACTGCATTAGCAAATGTTTCACTTTTCAAATGAAACACTAACCTCCTGGAAATGATAGTCATACCAATATGTAACAATAATCCGTAAATCCATGGGAAGTGAAAAGTATCATTTTCCTGAAAATTAAAATGGCCACATAACTGAAACAAAGAAAAGGAAGGCTCTTGCATTGCATCAGTGGAAAACAAGGGGCGGCCTTCAGAATAAATGAGTGTGAACTAAGAGAGAAAACTGAGAAGCAAAGTTTTTGTGCTCCTCCCACTAGCTCTCATCAATATGCATGACTCACACCATTCACTCTGTGTGTGTGTGTGTGTGTGTGTGTGTGTGTGTGTGTGCCAACGCTACTCTATACTGCTCGTAAATCAGACTGTAGAGTCGCTGCATAGAGTGTAGACGTGTAACCTTTTTCTAGCTTTAACTATCTATACACAGCCTGAAGACTTTCTCAATAGGCATAATGTAAGTTTTAATGTTTTAATCTTGTTAAATTGCTATTATTTTTCATTGAGTTGAGTTTGTTTTCCTTTGTTTGTCATTTGAAACGTTTTACATTGGAGTGTACTTGATTCTGTCATGTTGTACTGTATGCAGTGCAGTGCTGGTTTTCCTTCTGAAACCGCATTTTGACTGTTTACTTTTTGTCCTGAGCATTTTTTTGTGAATTACTTACTACTGATTTATATCGGTAATTCGTTCAAATGAGTTCCCCTTTTATTTATTGTTTTGTAACTTCTTTCCTCTTTATCTGTTTTTCAATTGTTCACGTTGATTTAGCTGCCATAATTATTCAATGCCTTTTTTGTTCATGAGATTTAGGGAATGAGCTGATTTTTATTTTCTTCCTTATTTTTTCTTCCTTTCATTTGGTTCCTTATTGAGTTGTGTTGTGCTTTGTTTTTGTAGGTTTCTGGGACTCTGAGCTGTGCTCTACGTGGAAGTGTTCTGCTATCGGAGAGCCTGTTTGTGAAAGTTCGCAACAGACATTAAAACAGTTTTCCCCTAAACACAGCGTCCCAGTGATCCCACGGACTCGTACTCCATCCCAGCTTGAATGCAGTCAATCCAACGGAGCATTGTGCTTCATCAATCCCCTTTTCCTGCAGATACACCAGATCAACCCATCGCCCAAGAATCCAGAAACATCAACATCCCCGGGAAACAAAGAGCTCCAGGAAAACAGGGAGAGTCGCTTTCTCTGTCCTTCAAGCAGCAGTCAAATCAATTCCAAGAGTACATCACGTTCCCCACCACCTCGGCCCCCACCTCCCCGGTTCAGCTCCAGAAGATCGGGCATCATTCGTAGACAAAAGACCATGCCCGAGACAGTTTCTTGGATCAATACGTTTCAGGAAAAGAGCAGCCTGCTGGGGAGGTTAGGTTCCTCCTTGAATTCCTTATCGTCCTCTCCACCCAAAAGGTTCAGCAAACCCATCCTGGTGCCCTCGTCCCGCAGTAAGAATTCTTCCACCCTGCTCGATGCAGACGGTATCCGCTGCCACGTGGCCCTGGACGATCAGACCATTGAGGAAGCAGTTTCTTGGAGTCTAGCCAAGGTGTCAATGCACAACTCCAATGCTATGGAGAACGGCAGCCCGGCAGACGAGCACAACTCCACTGGACGAGAGCGACTGAGTGACATCAGCATCTCCACCTCGTCCTCAGACTCTCTCGACTTCACTCACAGCTTCTCTCTGCCCATGGAAGCCACCTCCTCCGGAACCGACCGCCCCACCGGCGACAGCAGCCTGGATGAAGAAGAGGACGATGGCATCAACGTGGAGAGTGACCAGGAGGTTCCGCCACCTCTGAAGTTGAAGCAGCACAATGCCGGCACTTTCGTGCTGCCACGTGCACTGAGAGGACGTTTGCGCAAGATGAGCGGCGTTTTCAATTCTTTGATGACACCTGAGAAAAGAGCCGTTCGGAAGATCGTGGAGCAGTCCAGGGATAAAGGAACTTACTTCGGCTGCCTGGTGCAGGACTACGTGAGCTTCCTGCAGGAGAACCGCGGATGCCACACGTCAGGCTCAGATCTTCTGCAGACTCTCAGACAGTTTATGACACAGATGAAGTCCTACTTGCTGCAGAGCTCTGAGCTTGACCCACCTATTGAATCCCTCATTCCAGAAGATCAGATAGGTAAGGGTGCCTTGCCTCAATACAAACTGTTCGGTGCAGAAAAGGAAATTGAATTATTGATTAAAGGAATAGTTCACATTTAAAATGAAAATTCTGTCATTATTTCCAAGCCCTCTTGTCATTTCAAACCTGTATGTATGACTTTCTTTCTTCTGCAGAACACAGGAGATATTTTGAAACATTTTGGTAACAAAAGACTGTTGGTCCCCATTGACTTGCATTGGTTTTGTGTCGACAAGATATAAGTCTATGGGGACCAACTGTTTTGGTTACTAACATTTTTCAAAATATCTTCTTTTGTGATTTGCAGAAGAAAGAAAACCACACAGGTTTAAATGACAACAGGGTGAGTAAATGATGACAGAATTTTCATTTTAAAGGTGAACTATCCCCTTAATCTGATGCCACTGATTATTCCTAGAATTTGTAGTGTGCCAAAATAGTGGACCAACACTGTTTTTAAGATTTATTTTATCTGCATAGCTGGATAAAGTCCCAGTGAGCACTTATGTGATTATGTACTGCCACATAAGAACATCAGTTTAACAGTGACATTACACGTAATATAATATAGGCGTATTTAGTTGTATACCATTATATATTTTTTACATAGTAAATGTCCACAGGTTGTTATTGCTTACAGATTTTGTTGTGTAGTTATAGATGCTTCACCTCAGGTCATCATCTGGTCTTCATCAAGACCTGACAGGTCAAAACATCACACATTGTAAATAAAATGTTTTTATAAAGTAAATTTTGGAAGCAAAAACACTTTTAAACGCATCTTATGTATTGGTTAATATGCTGCAGTAATGTAATTATTAAATGCCTCAAATAGCAGTTGTATAGAATTGGTTTGCCAGCATATTGCAAATGCAAACTGGAACATATGTATCTCTTCATAAATATAATGCATCCATATGATAATTTTGCTTGTTTTTGGGGTGGCTGTGGAATGGGAATGTGACATCAGGAAGGATCTGATGTTGATATGAAGGATTGGAAGAGGCTGATAGCTGTTTCTATCTGAGCCACTTTCCTGTAAACAGGAACCACCCTAATACCAGTGATTTACAAGGACTTTCTGCTGCTCCATCGTCAGTTACAACTAATGATTTATTGCATAGGCAGTGTGCAGTTTAAATACTGGATTTGGAGTATTGAATCAATTCACTTCACCGTGTGTGTTGCTGTGGAGAAAGCACGAGAAAACGTGTTTCATTAGGTCCAGTACATGTGTACATCTGTAAGTGTGTTGCACGAGGCAAGAACCTCACTTGATGATCTCGGTCTAGAAGAATTTTACACGACATAAGGGACACAGAGAACACATTGAGCTGACAAATAGACAAGAATATTCATGTGTGGGCAGAGAACTATTAGTGTCTCTTTTGTATAACTGGCCACACGCCTTTAACTGTCAACCATCAGCTATTATATTCTTTGACACACTTACGGTAAAAGGGTTATAAATCTACATACTGAAGCAGTTTAGTCATAAAGATTTTTACTTTTACAATGTCTACAACCAGAATTTTTTTTTTGTTCATTTACTAGACACTTTTGTCTAAATGGAGTGTTTTGTCTAAGTAGGCAACACTATGTCTACAACGCTTTTTTTTATTAAAGTTAAGTGGAAAAGGTGTGTTTTTTGTTGTTTCAGTTATCGTCTCTCATTTACCAAACATGCTGTAGGTGGCAGGATGAGATGTACTGTAAGAGGGTGAAGTGTCAGTTACTATCAGACACTTAAATTTAATGTGGGTGGCTACAAGTAGCCAATAGAGTGAACTGAGAAGTGTGCATATTGCCGTGGTCCTGATTTGACAAAAGCTTAGACAAAGAGCTGCGTGCAGTTTTTTCCTGACAATTTTGATCATTTTGTTGCTCTTTATAGCGTGATGGCTGCTTTTTAGCTCTGCCGGGCTTTGTTTTGGTTCTTACCGAAGATTGCGTGATCCATCAGACCCAGCTCCTCTCTTCATCATGTGGAGTGGAAAAAGCCCTGCTTTGCTGTGTGTTTTGGGGAATGAATCCATTTCCAGATGTTCCCCAGATGGACCCCAGCCAAGAGTGCCAGTCTTTCCAATATAGCCCTCCTACGATGCGACGTAACCCCTCCAGTTTGTCGATTCAGGCTTGCGAGTATGTGGGTGTCAGGCATGAATGCAGAGAAGAGGGCACTTGTTCAGATTTCATGACCCAATTGAGCTGCCTATGTTGACTAGCAGGTTTTGTTGTGTTGTGTTTAAACAAGTCCAGAACAATAAGAGCCATTGCTGTGAGATATATGCAGTCGGAGAGAATTATCTGTGACACAAATGGAGAGTACAGATAGGCTTGAATTCACAGTCAATGACCTCTAAAAGATAACGTTATTCTGACAATAACTTTGTTTGGGTAGAGCCAACATTCCTGCTTTCTTAACTTATATTTTTATCTCATAACAGCCTTGAGATACTTTTTGTGTTGATGTCTCTGGAAAAACTCAGTGTTGCTACTTTAAGCCCACGTTTTTTTTTTATTTGTACTTCTGCACTATTTTGAGTACTTCCTCTAAAAACGTCCCGAGAAAGGGATTTATTTGATGTTGTCATTTAATATCCTGAAAGAGTTCATTTACACAGGTCTAAAGACAGTGAAGGGGAATTTGAAATGGTCTGTTTGTCTGGTCTAGTTTGTGTGTGTCTTTGTTCTTAGCCTCATGTGACGTAGGTTGTGGCCGTGTTTCAGAACCCTAGCGCTGACATGCGTTCTTATAGGAAGAGTAAGCGGATTCACTTCTCCTGTCACTGTGGCTTCGTTTCTCAGACTGTGGTGCGGTACAGACACCAGAGAGGTCGAGAATGTTTTGAGAGATATAAGCAAGCCTTGCAAGATAACCTTTCATGCAGAGACCGCCTTGATGTTTCTGAACTCAACCACATCCATGTACGCTGAGGCATCCCTCTGTTTCCTGTTGTCCAAAAGTCACGTCCTTGCCAAATATAACATATTATGATTCTCTTGAATACTTGATTCAGATTGGTCAGTTTAAGCATTCTTTGGTCAGATACTTGCAACCTCCATTGTGCGTGTTCCGTGATTCTTGTAGCACTCTGTAGTTTCGTTATTCTCGCACATATGTAAACTCAGCTTAGTAAATAAATAAACGTTTATGATTCATTATTAAGTTGCAATGTCAGATTGTTATTAGTCCAAAATAGACCCTGACAGGATGATCAGGTCATCTCCCAAAAGCTGAGAGGGACTCAAATTGAACTGTCAGAGCCAGTCAGGACTCTTAAACCCCCTGATGCAAGACAGGAGACAGGTGTGTTTATTAGCAGTGATAAGTGTGAATATTCTTGAGAATGGAGTGGGTGTATCAGTAGCCGTGGCTGGTTAAAATAGAAACTCTTACTTCAACAGGATGATTGTTGTGGACACTTGACAAGATAACATTGATAACATTTGGCAACAAGCAGCTTGTCTTTGTTTTGATGCTTTTTTTTACATTTCCTCAGAATGTTTACGTACTCTTACTTCCCCAAACAGGTTTGTTGGGTTCTTACGATCAAAAATGATTTATTCATCCTGGCATACATAAGTTAAGACAAGCTTACAGGGAAATAAGGTGTTGCATTTTATTTTACAACGTGTCATTTAAAGTCTAGCAACCTTTTAAGCGTAATATATTCCGAGAGCAGTGGTCACCAACCCTGTTCCTGGAGATCGACCGTCCTGCAGACTGCAGCTCCAACCCTGCTTCAGCACACCTGTCTGTAATTATCAAGCAAACCTGAACACCTTGATAAGATAGTTCAGGTGTGTTTGATTGGGGTTAGAGCTGAAATCTTCAGGACGGTCGATCTCCAGGAGCAGGGTTGGTGACCACTGTCCTAGAGTATTGCCTGTAGAAGCAATACGCCCTTTTCACATGACGTCACGCGTCTTCCGTTCTGCCGCGAAGCAGTGTATCATTACTTCCGCTAGCACTCCAGTTCATAAGGTGGCGGTAATGCATCTTAAGCTGATTTGCCAACCGCCAGTAAAACTCAAGAAGTTACTTCCACTAGCGCCTCAGAATGGAGTTTACCAAGTGGCTTGCGCATCTGCCACAAATACGTCTAGATGATGTACAACGTCTTGCAGACAAATTTTCGCTAACGACAAGATCAAAGCTAGAGAAAGGATACAAATTCTTCGTTGAACAGTACCCGTTTGATTATGAAGGTAAGTGTTTTGTTTTCTTTTTGTGTTAGCGAAGGTGCTAGGATAAGTACTTGAATACGTGTTCTGTCAGTTTTTTTTCTCTCACTGTTGTTAAATTCCAGCGCGACGGCAAAACGGAAGTTCTTCTCCTTCTTGTTTGTTGCAAGACGGATGTTATGATACACTGCTTTGCAAAAAGGCGGAAGTTAAGTGACGTCATTGTGAAAAGGGCGTATTATATAGGGCTGTTCAACGATTAATCGCATCCAGGATCAAATTCTTTTATTCTATGAAATAAAAGTATTTTTTCTTTATATATTTTTCTTATATTTTGAAATACACAAAAATAATATAAAACAGAAGTACACAATGTGCCACCAAATGACGGTGTTGCTTCCCCATTGGTCTGTAAGTGTGCTGACAGAAGCAGCCTCATCTTCAGAGTCAGCGTTCTGAAAAGCCTGATTAAACATTATATTATGCGTTTTACATCAGGTGGTTTTACTTGCACACAGTACACTCCCTCCACTTTATAGTTGTTTTTAGATTGTAGGTATGACCTTCAGGCCATGCTTACACAATCAGAATTACAAGACAAAACTTGTGTTCTTGAGTCACAGGAGAGCAGAGACTGTTTTGGAAACATTTTGTTCTTGTTGAAAAAGCAGGTGTAAAAATATTGAGAGCAGGTATTTCCCTTCCAAGGAAATGGAACTGTGTGCCATGTTGGAAATCCCAGGGAGGTGGCTCATAGTCACTCATGGTCCGTTTCAGTCATTAGTTCAACTTTTAGATATTTTATTTTGATTCAGGGGTATTAATGCTTCAGGCCAGCTGAGACCTGCTAGATATGTCAGTCTATTACCAGATATTAATCTCTTAAAGGTACTATGTGTCATTTTTTGGAGGATCTATTGACAGAAATGCAATTTAATATACATAACTATGTCTTCAGAGGTGACTTTACATAATGAAGCGTTATGTTTTATTACCTCAGAATGAGCTATTTCTATCTACATACACCAAGGGTCCCCTTACATGGAATTCGCCATGTTGTTTCTACAGTAGCCCTAAACAGACAAACTGCTCTACAGAGCGCGTTTCGTAAATATGTTATCTCTTTCTGCAAAGAAGCGGAAACGTGACAACATCTTAGTCCTGTGTCAGCCACCATAGTGCTTCAATTCGCAGCCTCGCTTAATTTCATACACCTTAACATTATGTTGTCTCACTATTTTTGTTGTGAGTTTTTAACTGTAACTGTCCTCTTTTTCCCTCCCTAGACCAAGTGATGGAGAAAGCCATGCACAAGTGTGTGCTGAAACCCCTGAAGCCTGTAATAGAGGCCGCGCTACAGGACTTCCAGGTGAGCAGTGGAACTTGGCAGCAGCTGAAAGAGAATCTGGTTTTGGCCAAAACAAAGCAGCCCCAGGAGATGGGAGTGGACGGGGCGTTTCCTCCCGACCCTGTTGCTATAGAGAAAATTCGCCACAAGTTCCAGAACATGTGCAAGATGTATTCGCCGGAGAAGAAGGTGTCTCTGCTTCTCAATGTTTGCAAACTTATCTACACCATCATGGAAAACAACTCGGGTATGTGAGTTTATCTGTTTGTGATTATAATGCTTCTGCGTGGATTCGTGATTTCAATCTTTGTTGTAATAATGGCAGGAAGGATGTACGGCGCAGATGACTTCCTGCCCATGCTGACGTATGTGATGGCCCAGTGTGACATGCCACAACTAGATGATGAAATTGAATACATGATGGAGCTACTCGACCCATCACTGCTTAATGGAGAAGGTACATTAGGGTTTCACTTTACTATCATCCAACTGAAGTAACTGCTGAGTTACTGCATCATTTCAGGTCAGGTTTCAAACTTGCATTGTTTCTTCCTTAAAGGTGGCTATTACCTGACCAGTGCATACGGAGCAATGTCTCTCATCAAGAACTTCCAGGAGGACCAGGCGGCCCGTGTACTGAGCTCAGAAACCCGTAACACACTGCACCAGTGGCACCGCAGACGCACTGCCCAGCGAACCACTCCATCTGTGGATGATTTTCAGGTAAATTCATCCTTAGACATTAAAGTTTTGGTCTGATTTTGAGTGGAGCTCTATGGATGTAGGAAGTTAACTTTTGGTGTATATTGGGATTGACACAGATATCTTCTCATCTCTATTAAGAACTATTTGCGGGTGGCACTGCAAGATGCAAGTAATGGCTGCACAGCCAAAACGCTTCAGGTGCAACCTTACGCCACAACGGAAGACGTGTGCCAGATTTGCGCGGAAAGGTTTAAAGTTTCGGATCCGGAGAACTACGCACTGTTCCTCTTGACAGACGAAACCACACAGCAGCTTACCCCAGACACTCACCCACAGAGGATCAAGGCCGAACTTCACAGCCGGCCACAGCCGCAACCGTTTTACTTTGTTTACCGTCAAATCCAAACCTCAGATTGACTGAAACTTCGGACCAGCTTAATGGTAACACAGTGTCCAACTGAGAAAAAGTTCTCTCCAAACTCCTCAGCCTCATTATTCATCTCCTTCCATAGCAACACTGCCAACGTCTGCATTCGAAGAGGGAAACGGAAAATGTGTTTGGAGGGAAATAGGGAAGGAAGAATGTGTCTGACAGATGCAGCGTTTTTTGTATGCTCTGTCTTTACTATTTCAAAAGTTTTGGGAAGTGGCACGCAACCATCACGCGAGAAAAGCTGTACCCATGCTGCAAAATGGTGGACTGTTGCGTATTTGCTTTAATAATGCTCGAACTAAAACACATTCGGGTTGGCTGAGGATTAGCAACATTTGGTGTGTTTATGGTAGAGCTCTGCACATTCTGTATGTTACCAGATAGTTTAATTGGATTTTTCCTTTTCCCAAAGCCCTGCGTCTCCCTTGCCGGTCTGTTTTGCTATGATTGTGGTGGTGTTTAAATGCTTTGCAAAATGTAAGGCACTGCTCAATGCCTTAACTGGACACATTATTGCACAAAGTGAAGAGGATATTCTGATATACATTCCGTCTTATTTTGTAATGTAAATCGGATTCATGATATTTTTGCAGTTGCTGGTAAACTGCATTTCCATATTTGATTCATTGTTATAGTATTGCATGTATTTCTTTGATGATATGACCAAACCAGGCATTGTTGCCAGTGATGTTTGTCTTGTTGTTTTTGGATGAATTATGATCAACCAGCCTCTAAAATTCATTAGTCTGTAAACTAAGTTTAGTGGTTGTAATGGCCATGGCGAAATTGACTTTGTTCTAAAATACTATACTACTGTTGTACTGATTTCGGTTCTGGCTTGCTGGTTTTCCAGAACAGACAAAGGGTTTTTGGCATGTAGGGCACATTGAAAGATCAAGGTAAAGTGGGAGAATAAAAACACTACATTCAAAGCTCAATTTGTTGACATTAGTTAATGCACCGTAAACTTTTAATGTTAACAACACATATTTACAACATTTATCAATCTAGGCTTATGTTCATTTATACTATTGATTACTATTAATTCATGTTTCTTTATAATACATTAAATAATGTAACTGTATTTTAGCATTTTCGCTGTCCTTCTGAAACCTTGTATGTCCAAATTTGCTGTTTTTCAGGAAATAGAAAAAACAAGTTGACAACCACTTAATACTATAATACTTTTTATAGGTCAGATATTTGCAAAACCCAGTGACAAACATACGTAAAGGGTGACTAATATTAATGATTTATTAGAAAAAATAAAAAACAAGAAATTTGGCAATAGCCTAAAGGTTTCAAAGGAAAGCAGCGATATACAGAAGGCTATAATACCAAAAATGATTGTTACTTCATACTCTTGCATTAACTAATGTTAATAAATTGAACTTTATTGTAAAGTGTTACCGAAAAAATGACATAAAAGGAAGAAAAGGAATAATGGTAAAAGACTGGTAGAAAATATCAGCAAACAGAAATTATTTGTATTTGTTAGTGTAAAGTGCTATCTTTATAGAATACCAGGAAAGATGAGTTACATGGAGAATGCTTTACCTTCATAACTATACTCATAACTACAATAACTTACCAAGTATTTGATTTCCTACTAATGTACTTTGTGTGCATGTTCGGTGTAAACTCTGGGCATTTAAAGAGACCGAGCTGGAACGCTCTGACCATGTAATGTTGATATAAAACACTATTCATCTGAAACATAAACTACATGTTTTAAGCCTTGAAATGTATTTTTAAAAAGTGGTTCGTTTTAACAAGATATTTTAAGCCTGACAAGTGTACACATATTTATATGTAATCTGTGCGGGAATTTATCACAGATCTTAAAGCTCTTGGTGCAAATTTATTGTGTATTCATCTGGAGTCTGCTAAAAGAATTCATTCTTTAGTCATTTCTTCATATTTGCCTTTTTATGTACACTTTTGCACACAATAAATTGTGTCCAATGTTAATTGTCTCATCTGTTATTACAATCTTTTTTATGTAACAGTAACCTGTCAGTTCCTTTCTGGGAACAGGTAGGTAGGCTAAATGTTTTCTGCTTCAAAGCCAGGAGGGCTTGTCATTTGTGATTTCAAATAAACAGGTAGGTGAAACAGTAATCATTTAACCAGGCTTTGAAGTTTATTTTTGGTGTTTTTCATGTTTTATACAGTCTGGGTGTACCCGTGTACTGTTGAAGGACTGTGGCTCCTCCTAGTGGATAATTATAAAATTATAATGTTGAAACATAATACCCGCTCTGCATAACACCAGTTAGTATGTATTTATATCGTTTCTTGCACAGTTAAATTGGACTGACGTGTAAGATA
Source organism: Triplophysa rosa (assembly GCF_024868665.1). Lineage (NCBI taxonomy): Eukaryota > Metazoa > Chordata > Actinopteri > Cypriniformes > Nemacheilidae > Triplophysa > Triplophysa rosa. The sequence continues at coordinate 16,691,016 of NC_079898.1, forward strand.
AAGTATTTTTAATTTTACCGTTATCATTGACCATAATATATACGAGGTGACTGGGAAAGTCATGTTTGACAACTTTTGTTGTGTAGCATTATGTACTATTATGAAACTGTATTTTTTTATTTTACTACTTTTGTAATTGGTCATTTACAGTATTTTCCCCTTTTAATCCGTTTAGAATGTGTTGTTGCCTTTGGTAACCAACGTAAAGAAACAGATGAACAAACTTAAATTACAAATTTTATTTGCAAATGTACAAAAACTATTGACATCAACAACAGAGACTATACGGATAACGTTAGTCTCTCGGCATTTTAAAACAAAACTATGAAATGTGATTATCTTTTGAGATAATCGTTTTCTTCTTCACCCTCTGTCCTCACTCTCCCCTTCTCTCGTGTAAACTGTAAAAATGGCCTAATATTCTTTAACTAAAAGGCTGAATCTAGCGAGTGAGATCAGAAGCAAAGAATAGAAAAAATTAAATACATTCATACTTTTTCAAAATTTGTGTTTTTCAAACACTTGAAACTGAGTGTAACGTCATTCCGTCTGCTCTTCTATACTGTGATTGTCATTGGAGTGTCTTTCGGTTTCCATAGAAACAATCGTAGCTTGGTGGTTACTTTTGTGAAACGTAGGCTCGTCCTTACACTGCTCATGCGTATTATCCGGAACAACCTGAAATATACATTTTGGTGTTAATTGAGCTCGAGATGCAAATTTTATGACGCTTTGCGACCTAATGATCTGACTAACCTGGACAGGTTCTTTCTTGTATCCCATCCGTCTCAAAGTTCGCCGTGCTGTGCGCTCTGATATTCTTTTCTGCTCGCCAAAATTGTACAGAGCAGTCATCCGAGTTACCGTAGCCTTTTTATCGGTTTCAACCAATCTCGCTATTCTCCGTTGACCCCTCTCATCAACAAGACATTTCCGTCCGCATAAATGCCGCTCACTAGATGTTTTCTGTTTTTGACACCATTCTGCGTAAACTCTAGAGACTGTTGTGCGTGAAAATCCCAGCAACTGAGCAGATTGTGAAATACTCAGACCGGCCCGTCTGGCACCAACAATCATGCCACGGTCAAAAGTACTGAGATCAGAATTTTTCCCCATTGTGATGCTTGATGTAAACAATACGCGTTTCTTAATTCCAAGAACGCAAAGAACGGACTTGTGTTCTCGTGAAGACCAGTATTGCAAGGTGAACTCGCAAGGACGCGCCGCAATGATTTCTTCTTCTGGTAGTTAATGGCGGTTGCAAACCAAGGTTAAACGGTGTATTCCCGCCACCTACTGGATTACATGGGATTACTTCTGCATGTCTTGTGTGTGTGTGTCTAATATCATACGCACATGCAATTTTGGACCTTTGTTTGTCTGTCTTTATCATAGTCCTGGCTGTTTGTTTATACCTAAAAAATGTATAACCTTAAAATAAATAAATACATATTTATGTACATCTTTTTTATAAACTCTAAATCTAGCGGACTTTTATTTTGGTATGTTTGGTGCTGACAGTAACGCAGCTTCCGCATTGCTTGTGTACGTCTGGTCAGGCAGGCGGCCATACAGCATTTAATATGGAGCATTCATCAGCATCAGACTCAGAAACTGAAGATCATGTCCAGCCTTTACTTCGCCGGAAAAACAGCAGCGACATTCAGAAAGGTAACTAGACATTAACCCCATGACTTTTAGGTATCTGTGCACAAGTAACTACAACGCTCATTTAACAATGAAACGTAGGAACCATGCATAGTTGTACTAATGTACTAAGTCAAAGTAATAATCAATATGTGCTAAAAACGCATAGTTTTAGTATAGAACGCAGTTAAACTGAATTTCAGATGTCGTGAATTTCTTCATGTTATTGCATGTGCGACCAAGAGTGATTCAATCTCAAGTTCATTGTCCTTTAGTTGTTTTGGCGGCACGTGATGCAGTCTGCATAAACAATTCAGAAGCAACGTCACATGATAGGTAGCAGGCAACACCCCTGAACATGTTTAATAGTTTCCCCATTTTAGTTACAAACATACAATCACGTCTTCTTTCTCAGTCAATGTAGGAGACTTTCTTTACCTTCCTATTATTTTTTGGGGTTATTTTTCCTCATATCATTATTAACGGTACTGTTTAGTGTGTTGACAAAATGTTTATATGCTCCCCTAGTTGTTTGTCGCTTTGGATAAAAGCATCTGCCAAATGAATAAATGTATTGGCAGTTCTTGGTATTTGTGAAGGCCACTTCATGATAAACTTCATGTTACATACCGAAAACTACAGAGCAATGAACATGGCTCTTAAAAGTACTCTGGTGGAATGTTAAGTTGCATAGTTTTTGCAGTAGGCCATTTGAATTGACTGGAGAAGCCACAGTAATGTGTGTCTACTCAACAGACTTCCTATGACATGCTTGTGATTGACACTTGGTTCCATTTGTACTTTCAGCTCCTGCCTGTTGCTCCTCACGCTATGGACTGGCTTTGTTGTCTTGTTATGGCTTTTTTGTGGCATATGCTCTCAGGGTGAACCTCAGCGTGGCAATGGTTGACATGCTGAAAAACAGCTCCAGACCCAACTCCAGTTCATCTGTCTGTCCTCGACACAGCAGCCCTGTACCCAAACACAATCACACTGTAAGGCCATGTGATTACTGTACATATATGTCATAAGCAAACACTTAATTTTGTGATTAAAGGGGTCATATGGCGCAAACACATGTTTTTCTGTTATAAGTTGCCCATGCATGTATTAGACACGTAAAATTGCAAAAATGAAAAGTGTCGCAACAAAAGATGTATTCTATCTAAAAGCGAATGCTCACCCAGACCTGCCTGAAACGCCTCGTGTAACCACACCCCCACAAATCCACGTCAGTTCGTGGTATGATTTGACTAAGACCGCACAAATGTATACGCAAGAAAGATGGGCGTACCTGTCAGTACAATTGCTTTGGAACCTGATGTTCCAAATATGGTAAGAGGCGATACATTTCCGTCACACGCTTGCACTATTCGACCAATCACTATGCACTGGTTAACTGGCCGATCATAGCGCACCTCGCTTTTCAGAGCTTTGTTAAAAATCTGCGCGTTTCAGAGAGGCGGGGCAAAGAGGAGATACAAACATGCACAGTATGTGGAAAATACAGCATTTTTTAACCTTAAATCATGTATACACATTGCATTACATCTAAAACAAACGATAATATTCGTTTTAGCCGTGTCATACGACCCCTTTAAGAAAAAAAGTAATGATTAAACAACATAACAAAACCTCTTATATGTTAAGTTTAAGTGTTGAATTGAAAAGGAAAGTCTTGTATTTAAACGATTAGATTTCAATTGTATTAATATAGGTTTTGTTGTTCTAAACAGGCTCGGGTTTATGACTGGGATTCAGAGACTCAGGGCTGGATCTTGAGCTCTTTTTTCTATGGCTATATCCTTACTCAGGTACCAGGTGGTTACTTGGCACGCAAATATGGTACCAAGTGGATTTTGGGTATTGGCATTCTTTGCACTGTGATCTTCACTCTTTTGACTCCACTGGCTGCTGATCTTGGAGCTGGTTACCTCATTGCCGTCAGGGTGTTGGAGGGTATTGGGGAGGTGAGAGAAAGAAATTCCTAAATTTGTGGATTTTCTGTTCACTGTAATCAGTCCGTGTTGTCAAATCACTTTGAATAAAACTGTTGGATAAAATGCCTAAATGTAATGTTTTACGAAGTCAGGGTCGTTGTTGTTGTTGTATAAACAGTTAATTTTGGAATATGAAAGAGAGTCTATAAAAGGTTGATGATATCCTTCTTGGGCTGTCAGGGAGTATCGTATCCTGCCATGCATGCAATGTGGGCATTGTGGGCACCACCTCTGGAGAGAAGTCGTCTGCTCACTATCTCTTATGCAGGTACCCTAGTACTCCTATTATTTGCTCAACAATCTACTTATTGTTTGTGAGTATTTGTACTATTATTTGGTTTTCCTTCCTTTTAAAGGTGCTCAGTTGGGAACTGTAGTGGCCCTTCCCCTGTCTGGCCAGATATGCTTTTACCTAGACTGGACATATGTCTTTTATATATTTGGTAAGTGTCTTTTTATTACTATTCGTGTTATTTCTAAATGATGAATATCAGGCTTTCTAGTGCAATAAACATAAAAAAATTGTATACAGACTAACACATCATCTGAATATCTATTAAGAAATGCTAAAGAATATCACATACATTATTTAGCATCCCTAATGCACACACACGATATCTGATTTATGTTTGTCTGTTTTGTAGGTGCTGTTGGTCTCCTCTGGTTTGTTCTCTGGGCTTGCTTTGTCAGTAACAGTCCCAACTCGCACAAAAGAATAACAGAAACCGAAAGGCTCTATATAACGTCATCTTTGAAAAATGAAGTATGAAGTGTTACACTGATAAGCGTCTGCTTGTGTTTTTAAGTAGGCATTAATATATAGTTAATGTTCTCAAAACGATTGATACCGTTTAAGAACGTTTCTTGTTCCTGCTGCAGCTGTCCCCAACAACAGACTATATCCCATGGACATCAATCCTCAAGTCCTTGCCCTTATGGGCCATAGTTGTTGCGCACTTCTCTTACAACTGGACATTTTACACACTGTTGACACTCTTACCCACATACATGAATGATGTTCTGGGATTCAGTATCCAGCAGGTGAGTGCAAAGCTGATCTCAGGTTATATATACTGTATTTAAACATGTACTGTATATTTGATATAAAGACGCTTAAAGACAGGAATGATATGTGTAATATGTGTTAACTCATGATGTCACTGTTAGAATGGAATGCTGTCTGCTCTACCCTACATTGGATGTTGGTGTGCGACTCTGCTGGGTGGACAGCTGGCAGACTTCCTGAGAGAGAGATGTCTCATCCGCACTGTAATTGTGCGTAAAGCTTTCACTCTAGTGGGTAAGACATTCATAAGACTCACAAAATGACATCATGTAACATTATGCACATTTCTTCAGGCAATGTTGATGGAGTGATTTAAATATAAATAGGGTAATATGTGTAGTTGTAGCTTTTTAATAATCCTTTTGTGTGTACAGTACAAGTGTGGCAATACTTGAGAGAGACAATTGTATGAAAATGTTCTCACAAAAAAAATGCCAGTAGGTCAGTGTGGGGTTGGAGTGGAGGTATAACAAATAACATCTTGTCCATATAACAACCATTGCATATTAGATATAGTTTAGTTAAGCTAATATGTCTGTATGTATTGAATGTGTCCAGGAATGATGGGACCAGCTGTGTTTCTAGTAGCTGCTGGTTATACCAACTGTGACTACTTCTTGGCTATTGCTTTCCTCACCATCTCTTCATCTCTTGGGGGCATGTCAGCCTCTGGATTTAACATCAATCATTTGGACATTGCTCCCTCGTAAGACAAGGCTTCTTTTAAACTTCTTTTTAGCGTCTTTTCTTTTTTTCACAAAGTTATGCAGGTGGCCATAAATTTTGACAAAATTATATAATACCTTTTCTTTTACAGCTATGCTGGAATATTGCTTGGGATCACAAATTCATTTGCCACTATACCCGGCATGGTGGGACCAGTAATAGCAGGATTTCTGACCAAATCTGTAAGTTGGTTTTTTATTTAGTCTTTCTTTAAAGAGTCATATAAAAGGTCCACTTACAATGGTGATCAAGGTTTCTTGCACCATAAACAGTTTATTAGTAGTTAAGTAGTTTAGTTCTGCATTCATTAGTTTGCATGATGCATGTGAAATGAGTATAGTTACATTAAAACAGTATAGATAAGACTATACCGGTTCACAAACATTTGTTGTTAATGCATTATAGTATTCCTCTTTTTAAAATGCATTGATCTGGAGAGGTTTTTTGTGTCAAATGACTTGGACAGCTTTTGAAATTTTCCTGTATTCCATGTAACAATCATTTTATGACAGAGCAACAAATGCTTACAAATTTTGCTTGAATCTAGAGCACCAATGCAGAGTGGCGAATTGTCTTCTACATCTCAGCGGGAATCAATATGTTTGGAGCCATTTTCTTTACGCTATTTGGGGAAGGCACAGTCCAGCCTTGGGCTGTCCAGAGAATACACTGCCGATAAAATATGTTCACAGTAAGCCGTTCCAGAAGGCCAAAGGGACACCACACGGTTTACACATTGATTGATATTGCACAATCGTTTTTTTATTATTATTCATTTTATAAATATTCAATACAAGACACAATGACATGAGAGATTTTGGTAATATCTGAATTGTCGATTTCTTATTTGCCATCTTGTTTATGACATGGTTTTTGATTATAATTTTTTTAACTTGAATGACTAAAATGAGATTTATGTGAAGGAAAAAATCTCTTGTTCTCATGCCTTATTGTATAATTTGCACATACCTTGTGTTAACCAGGTGCACAATCAACAACTTCTTATAAGGGATATTTTTATATTTTCTAAATGGTCTTGTTGCTTGATTTTAGCCATGATTTCTGTTTACGTTTTTTTGGTGGGAAGTATTTGTGTAAATACTGTAACTTGTGTTATACATGGATTGTGAGCTACATTAAATGCTTCATTACCCGTTAAAAGTGTATATCAAATAAAATAATTTCACCCGTTTAATCGTTGTTAATTTTGTAAGTTTAAAGTTTTTAAAGAAATGTTAGGTGTCACCACTCGCAACAGCTGGTGTACGCCTGATACAAACTCTTAAAACATAAAGCTTTTATATAGCTTGTTTATTAAAATGTACAATCCAAAATATACAAAAATTGTTTACAACAAACTGACCTAAAACATCCTCCGTGACAGTCCTACGCTCTCTGATATAAGCAGCAATGATGCGCACATCTACGCGTGCGCAGTTGCTTCTGTCTCGCTCAGACTAGGCTCGCTCAGTTTCTTCAGCACCTCTTCAGTATCCTGAGTGCACGCGCAGGTACAGTACCTATCATACTCACACGCATTTTCATCCTCACTCACTGAAAATAAAGCCATTAAACGTGTCTGTATTTATAAAAGGAGGTCTGATGTCGAGATATGTTTTCTGAATAGTTGCCTCGTAATAAATGATGTCTTTGATGCTTGAATTCGACATTGCGCTAGATACAGGCTTGTGAATGGGAGAACATGGCGGCAGCTGCAGGATTGCACTGTTAAATCCCCTTGACATGCCTGTCGCCTTGAAACCGTCGATGACTAAACATCGTAGCGATATTGAGCATTTAAACTGAAAAATAAGAATTTGTGATGTGTTTTCAGACGACTGATTCAACAGTCAGTGATGACAGGGATTATTTAACAAGAATGAGTCTGTGTTAGATAACCTCAGCAGGAATAGACCTTCTGTTAACCTCTCGAGTTAAGCTAGGAATTAACTTCCTGACACTATTGGCTGTCCGTTTTTTCTCTTAAAGATTGTCTTGGATTTCTGAGCCTGATTAATTTCTGATCATATGTGTATGTGATCTAGCTAGGGGTGATGCAGTAGTTCACATGTGCAGAACATGATGTAATGCACTACCATAGAATGGATTGGGAATGTATAGTTTACCCGGTACTCCTATGTAAAACAATATTGGCTGTTCAAAGCTGTCTCACAAATGGCTGCCAGCCTTTTAAACCTGGTAGGAGTATCTTTACAAAATGGAGGTCTGCAGGGCAGAGATGTACCAAGCAGAAGAATACCATGCCTGGTCTGTTAAAGGAGCTGTGAGTTACATGGCTGAGCTAAGAGCCTAAACAGACAGAAAACTTTAAACTTCATGTTGGATTTGAGTGCATAGGGACTAACCATATTTGTTAACCAAATTTTTGCGTGCACCTCCTTCGTGTCCATTGAATAAAATTTCAATGTCAAGACATTTAAATAGGGAAGTCAACTCAAAGGTCAAAGCAGGGATTCCCATGCTTTTCATTTTAGGACCCACCTAGACATGTATACTCTTTCGCAAGACCCAACAACAACAAAAAGAAAATATGGGGGAAATAAGCATTATAAGCATAATCATTTGTTTAGAGAGTAGTTTTTTTTCCTTGTCATTGAATGAATGAACAGCAAGTTTAATTGCAATAACAAACTATCTGATGGTAAAGTGTTATAACTGTCGTCATAGCTAGTCTTAAATTTAATGTTTGTCATTCACTGCAATAGCCAAGCTCGTGTGCACAACCCAGTTCGCACAGACAAAAACAAACAACAAAATTTCTTCTTTAATCCAGAGGTTCATTAGCATACTTTGTTTAGAGTTTAAATGAGTGCTGGCATTAATATAGGCTAACTGGTTGAAAGTCATCCTCAGTCGAGTTAAAAGTTTGGCTGTTCTATAAGTTTGGACATTGATCGATTGTTGGCTTTGCAGGTTTATTGTCACTTTAAATAAGGCATTCAGCCATGGGAAAGGAGAAGCTCCACATAAACATTGTTGTCATCGGCCATGTGGACTCTGGGAAGTCCACCACGACCGGCCACCTCATCTACAAGTGCGGTGGAATTGACAAGCGTACGATCGAGAAGTTTGAGAAAGAAGCTGCAGAGGTGAGATACAGATTTTGAACAGCACATTTAAACATTTATGTTTAACAATTTTTCATGCTGTGAATGTGTATCATCCCTAGATGGGAAAGGGCTCTTTCAAGTACGCCTGGGTGCTGGACAAACTCAAAGCAGAGCGAGAGAGAGGAATCACCATCGACATTTCCCTGTGGAAGTTTGAGACCAGCAAGTACTACGTCACCATCATTGATGCTCCAGGACACAGGGACTTCATCAAAAACATGATCACTGGAACCTCCCAGGTCAAATAACCAGACATAAAAACAAAACATTAAAGGGGTGATATGACACGGCTGAAACGAATATTATCGTTTGTTTTAGATGTAATGCAATGTGTATACATGATTTAAGGTTCAAAAACGCTGTATTTTCCACATACCGTGCATGTTTGTATCTCATCTTTGCCCCGCCTCTCTGAAACGCGCGGATTTTTTACAAAGCTCATCGCTCTGAAAAGCGAGGTGTGCTATGATTGGCCAGTTAACCAGTGCGTAGTGATTGGTCGAATACTGCAAGCGTGTGACGGAAATGTGACGCCTCTTACCATATTTGGAACATCAGGTTCCAAAGCAATTGTACTGACAGGTACGCCCATCTTACTTGCGTATACATTTGGGCGGTCTTAGTCAAATCATACCACGAACTGACATAGATTTGTGGGGGTGTGGTTACACGAGGTGTTTCAGGCAGGTCTGGGTGAGCATTCGCTTTTAGATAGAATGCATATTTTGTTCCGACACTTTCATTTTTGCAATTTTACGTGTCTAATACATGCATGGGCAACTTATAACACACCAAAGACACAGAAAAACACGTATTCGTGCCATAAAAAACAATGTAATACACAGAAATAGCTATTTAACACTATTTCAAATAGTATTTTTCTGACCTTTTAGGCCGACTGTGCCGTGCTGATTGTGGCAGCTGGTGTAGGGGAGTTTGAGGCTGGGATCTCCAAGAATGGTCAGACCAGAGAGCATGCTCTTCTGGCTTACACATTGGGTGTGAAGCAGCTAATTGTGGGAGTCAACAAGATGGATTCCACTGAACCTGTTTACAGCCAGAAGCGTTATGAGGAAATTGTGAAGGAAGTCAGCACTTACATTAAGAAGATTGGCTATAATCCTGATACAGTGGCGTTTGTGCCCATCTCTGGCTGGAATGGAGATAACATGCTTGAAGCCAGTCCCAACGTAAGTATAATGGCATAAATATAAGTACTGCTACACACATCAATATAGAGCCTCACAGTAAAAAAAGAAAAATGACAGAACAATGTCGTTTGATTTCCTTCCTTTAGATGACGTGGTTCAAGGGTTGGAAGATCACCAGGAAAGAAGGGAATGCGTCTGGAACTACACTTTTGGAGGCTCTGGACGCTATCCAGCCTCCAACACGTCCCACTGACAAACCCCTCCGCCTGCCCCTTCAGGACGTCTACAAGATTGGTGGTTAGTTCTATTGCTTCCCGGCTTTTATTGTGAATACATATAATTTTGTAAATATAACGCAATGTCAATAAATGTCATTGTTTTACTAGGCATTGGAACCGTCCCTGTGGGCCGTGTGGAGACTGGCATCTTGAAGCCAGGCATGGTAGTGACCTTCGCCCCTGTCAACGTGACAACTGAGGTCAAGTCTGTGGAGATGCACCATGAAGCTCTTTCAGAGGCCTTGCCAGGGGACAATGTTGGCTTCAATGTTAAGAACGTTTCCGTCAAAGACATTCGTCGTGGCAACGTCGCTGGAGACAGCAAAAACGATCCACCCCAAGAGGCGGCCACCTTCACTGCTCAAGTAAGCTCTATATCTATAAACTTCAATAGTTGATTCCAGACAATCGCACAGCCATTAAAGGGGTCATATGACACATCTAAAACGACTATATTATCGTTAGATGTAATGCAATGTGTATACACGATTTAAGGCTCAAAAAGGCTGTATTTTCCACATACCCTGCATGTTTGTATCTCCTCTTTGCCCCGCCTCTCTGAAACTCACAGATTGTTTAACAAAGCTCATCGCTCTGAAAAGCGAGGTGTGCTATGATTGGCCAGTTAACCAGTGCGTAGTGATTGGGCGAATACTGCACACGAGTGATGGAAATGTAAAGCTTCTTACCATCTTTGGAACATCAGGTTCCAAAGCAATTGTACTGACAGGTACGCCCACCTTACTTGCGTATACATTTGGGTGGTTTTAGTCAAATCATACCACGAACTGATGTAGATTTGTGGGGGTGTGGTTACACGAGGCGTTTCAGACAGGTCTGGGGGAGCATTTGCTTTTAGATAGAATGCATCTTTTATTCCGACAGTTTCATTTTTGCAAATGTACGTGTCTAATACATGCATGGGCAACTTATAACACACCAAAGACACAGAAAAACACATATTCGCGCCATATGACCCCTTTAAATGTTCATTTTTTACCATCAGGTGATCATCTTGAACCACCCAGGGCAGATCAGTGCTGGCTATGCTCCCGTGCTGGATTGCCACACTGCGCACATCGCCTGCAAGTTTGCAGAGCTGAAGGAGAAGATCGACCGTCGCTCTGGGAAAAAGCTTGAGGATAACCCCAAGAGCCTCAAGTCAGGTGATGCGGCCATTGTTGACATGATTCCTGGGAAGCCCATGTGTGTGGAGAGCTTTTCGGAGTACCCTCCCCTGGGTGAGTGCTATCTCACCATTCCATTCAAAGTGCAAAATAAAAGACTGCTCTTTTTTAAAGCTCCAGTGAAATCAAAATGAAAGTTTTTTCCTTTTATTAAAAGTAAGTTAGCCTTAAGGACGTCAATAAACTGATATGCTCCTACGCGCTGACAAAATTCCCATTTAGAAGATATAAGCGTTCAAACTGACAGTCTGGCACATGCACTCAAAAAATCTAGAAATTCCATGACATCACGCTACGCTTCAACCTCTCGTCAAAGTTCTTGTCCAATCAAATCGGCTCTAGAATCCGAAGAGTCCTTCCCCCTTCACATGAGAGCTGCGGAAGCGGTGCCTCATATCAGCCACTTGGAATCAACATTTATTATGTCCTTCATGGTGAATGATGCATAGTGCACTAGATGATCCAGACAGTGTAAACATTTACATTAAAGTCTTAATTTCGAGTTAGTGTCGCGAGCAGTTGCTCCTCTGGTTCAGAGACACGATAGCACAGAGCTGATCGTATGCGTCGATCATACGCGCAAATCCGCTGAGAAAACAAAACGTATCTGACCCTTTTCAAGTCTACACAGAATCTTGTATGTTATGGAAGAGATAGGACATTGCAGCCTTGATGAGTAAAGGAGAAGACAAATGCCAGTGTCACTCACCAATGTAAATAACAAGCTTCAAATGACACATCACTGGTATCACTGATCTTCCTATTATTTTCCATAGACTTTTATACGAATGTAGCTATTACGCTGTTAAATGCAACTTTGCCAGGCTGACTGTGTGCCGTAAACGAAACGCTATTGATTGTTTTAAAAGGGGGCGGGGTTACTCGATTATGTCTCATGCTCTCTGCATTTTGTTTTTTCAATCAACACATCAAATAATGCTGCGCATTCCAAGGCATTGCAGTGGGGCTTTAACTGAAGTTAAATACATTATGGCATTGGACTGCATTGCTCTTATAACGCCAAGGAAATTCAAAACAATATTGCTCATTGTTAAAGACGTTTCACTGATACCTTATCAAGTGGAAAAATAATTTCCAAATGAAAATCATCCACCATTTTTGGTTTGCAGGTCGCTTTGCTGTGCGTGACATGCGTCAGACTGTTGCGGTGGGAGTGATTAAGGGGGTGGAGAAGAAGGCCCCGACGAGCGGAAAGATCACCAAATCCGCTCAGAAAGCCCAGAAGGCCAAATGAATGTTGTGTTTGACTGCCAACTCCAGAGTCACATATGGAAAAATAGTGGCCATCCAACTCTTCTATCCTATTGGCTGTTTAGGTTCTATAGTCAGAGACTGCTTAATTGTTCCAATGCATCGCAAAAGTATCAGAAGGAAAAAATAATAACAGAGCAGTCCTTTAAATCACTCGATTTGTATGTTGACCGTTAACTCTACACGATGCAACGTAGTGTTTTTGTTCAATTAGTGCTTTTCTCTTCAGTGATGGCTGTTAAAACCATATGTGATCGTAAAATCTTGATCTCTCTTGCTCTGGAGTGCAGTTTCAGCCTGGTTCTAAATTTGTTGTCTTTGCTTGTTTTAGTGATTGTTTGCAAAAACCATGTGTGTTCAGTATCCACTGGTAGTAAGCTATTTAAAACGATTCAGTAGACTTTGAGATCCTGTATGTTTAGCTTTGCATAACAACGTAAATGTAAAACAAAGCATTCTCTAAATCAGCCCACATCTGGGCCAATGCAATTCTGAGCACTTCTAGCTTTATGTTTAGCACTTTGGCGTATGCTAACCCCGCACAAGCACTTGACTTTAATTGGCATTAGCTATTTTGCACCTTATACAAAATGAAAAGCTTTCTTGTCATATTAAAGTTGTCTCAACCATGTGGAGTTTGTTTTTAGTTCATTGTTAGACAGGACACCACAGCAGACAAAGCTATTTTAGTTATATGATCATTTGAACCCGAGTTTGTACTAAAATAATATACAAAAATATTCAACTATTTAAAAAATCCAAACTTCGAAGAGATATTCAGGGCATTTAACATACTGTACTAGATAGGCATTTCTTCTAGATTTATTGGATAAATCGTAGCTTCGTCCAACCACACGATGTCACAAGAGGTCCGTTTACCTTGGAAATGAGACTAGGGCTATGGGATTCCTTTTGTGCCAATAAAAATGAAAGCAAACTTTTAAAAAACGAACAAAAATATACAATGAGAAAGAAAAAAAAAACTTTGATAATGAAAACAATAAACACAATTGCAAGAATGTGACATGATTTTCAAATAAATTGCTATTTTTCTTAACCATTTTCTAAGTTTCGTTTTTGCAAATAATAGTTTGAATTCGCTGCTAGATTTTTCATTTGCGCTTTCCGAGTTTTCGTTTACGCTTCTCAATTTTTCGTTCGCCTTTCTGGCACAAATCTCACGTGTAGGCGGGGACTTATGGCCGCTTTACGCTGATTGGCTAGTGAGTTTTTGATTGATAGCTCCCTGACAAGGAAGTCAATACTGAAGACGGTACAGTGCAACGAATCTTAGAGAACGATCTGCATGCTGTTATCTTTATTGTTTGTACTTAAAACTACTTTCTTATTTAGTTAGTATATTAGTAATTGGTATTTGAAGTTGATAAATCAGAATCAGAAGAGCTTTATTGCCAAGTGTGCTTGCACACACAAGGAATTTTCTTTGGTGTTGGAAGCTTCTAGTACAGACATTCAACACAATGACAATACAATATAATACGATTTACAGTCTAAAAGATTCTAAATTGTGCATATATAAAATAAAGACTATTTTACAGAAAATGGGGGATAATAACATATAAGAGACATTGTACAGGGTAGTACTTAGTAGAATAAACATATTAACAGATTGTATGTACACTTGTGCAAATGGATAATTTAGTAAGTAGAGGTAGTGTTATATACATGTAAATAAGATGTAGATATAATAAGGCACTATAGTGCACACTATAGGAGTAGTGAAAGTGGAATATTGCTCTTAAGGAGCAGTTATCTGTTTAGGAGGGAGATTGCCTGGGGGAAGAAGCTGCTTCTGTGTCTGGAAGTCTTGGTGTTTGGTGCTCTAAAGCGCCGGCCAGAGGGCAGCAGATCAAAGAGTTTGTGTGCTGGGTGTGTGGAGTCAATGATGATTTTTCTTGCCCTGTTTTTCACTCTGGAATCGTACAGGTCCTGAAGTGTGGGCAGAGGAGCACCAATAATTTTCTCAGCACTACGAACTGTCCGTTGTAGTCTTCGTAGGTCTGATTTGGTGGCCGAGCCATACCAAACAGTAATTGAAGTGCACAGAACAGATTCGATGACCACTGAGTAGAACTGGGTCAGTAGCTCCTGTGGTAGGTTGAACTTCCTCAATTGACGGAGGAAGTATAACCTCTGCTGGGCCTTCTTTACAATGGAGTCTATGTGGGACTCCCACTTCAGGTCCTGAGAGATGGTGGAGCCCAGGAACCTGAATGACTCCACAGTATCCACAGTGCTGTCCAGGATGGTGAGGGGAGGAAGTGATGGAGGGTTCCTTCTGAAATCCACTATCATCTCCACTGTCTTGAATGCATTCAGCTCTAGGTTGTTTTGACTACACCAGGCAGCCAGCTGAGCAACCTCCTTTCTGTAGGCAGATTCACCACCATCTTGAATAAGGCCAATGACTGTGGTGTCATCTGCAAACTTCAGGAGTTTCATGCGCGGTGTGGATCCAAGCGCCTTCCTCATCATCGTCCTCCTCAGCCTCAGGTAAATGAATGTAATTCAGATAATAAAGAAAATCACTAAAAGTTTTATTCCTGTACAGTAGCAATTATGTCTTTACTAAGCGCGTTCATTGTGTGCTTTATATTTTTTGTCAGGTATTATTTTATGGACTATTAAGATTATTTTCTTAAAAAGGAACGAACAACTTGCATTATAACATTCAATAAAGACACCTTACAGATTATTGGGTTGTGAGAAATTAACGTGCTAAATGAAAACATTGCTGCATAGTTACTGTACAGAGATTAAAACTTTTAGCGATTTTATTATCTCGGTTACATAAATGTAGCCTACCTGAGGGTGACTTGTGTCCAGCTGAGGAGGAGGATGACGATGTCGCTCTTGCATATGTACAGTATTATACCCCTTTCTTTACATTCACAGAAAGTACACCTCATAAAACAGTACCAATACATTCAAATGACATTTATGTTTTTTTAAACGCTACAACAAAACAAATTCATAAGGTGACACAATTAGAGGCCTTTAGAATGTTTTATTCATTTAGTCTGTCTCTTGCAAACAACAATTTCATTATGTATTTACACACCTAAAACAGGTTAAAGAAAAGCAGAAGAGAGACTTCTTAAACTATAAACAAACATTTAAAGATAGAAACAATACATAAAACGCCACCACGAGTATAATGTATAAATTAGAAATATGAACTGGAAGCATAACACTTTATTGTATATCTCCTCAAAACTCACTAGGCATCTCGTTTTCCTGACCTGATATCATAGTAATTATAAATTATAGACTGCTGTCTTGATGGCCTCTAAACCCACGTAAAGTTGCATGTGAATATGGCTATCTATCCTGTCTTTACTCGACGTTGGCTTGTTGTTATGGCGTGATAGAGCCTGGAAGCGTGTCCTACTTTTAAGTGCGTGAAAGTTGGCAACCCTGCATACTAACAAAATAGGAAAGTAATTTAAGTACAAACACTAAAACAATACAATACAGAAAACCGCAAACAGATTGCTCTCTAATCCGCTGCACTGTCTTCAGTATCGATTTCTTGGTCAGGGAGCTGTCAATCCAAATCACTAACCAATGAGAGTAAAGTGGCCATAAATCCCGCCCACACGTGAGTTTGTGCCAGAAAGGCGAACGAAAAATTGAGAAACGTAAACGAAAACTCGGAAAGCGCAAATGAAATGCGCGAATTCAAAACTATTATTTGCAAAAACGAAACTTAGAAAATTGTTAAGAAAAATAGCAGTTTATTTGAAAATCATGTCACATTCTTGCAATTGAGTTTATTGTTTTCATTATCAACGTGTTTTTTTCTTTCTCATTGTATATTTTTGTTCGTTTTTTAAAAGTTTGCATTCATTTTTATTGGCACAAAAGGAATCCCATATAGGGCTTATTACTGCTACAAAGTAGCAAATGTAGTTGTATTATTATTGCCTACAGTTAGCCCATTTTATCCACAATCTCTACGTGCATAGATTTAAACAGGCACGTAGCTATAAAATGCATTTTTAAAATGTCCCCATATCAGTGCAAGCAATATCTAGTTCTAGTTTATCACTATCTTTGTTCATATACACATGCTTTGCCATTAAAAAAAAACTTAGTTGGTAATTTGGTCCAACGAAGCACTTAAAGATGCTGTCACATCAACACGTCACGGCTCTCACTCAATCCTTGGTGTTTCGAGTCAGATCGTGGGCGTGGCTTGTTGGTTTTGACTAAATCCTTGGTGTTTCAAATCTTACGAAACCTTTACCCTAACCCTATAACCTTACTCTAACCATCTAAACTACCCATAATTGTTAGAATTGCCTAAAACACGGTTGCGTGATGACGTCAGACTCGAAACAACAAGGATTTAGTGAGAGCCAACACGTCACAGAATTAGGAAGTGAGAAATGAAACAAGTCCCTTTAAGAAAGGTCTGCGCACTCGGTGGCCAATTATTTCTTATTAAATGGGGAAGACACAAACTTCTAAAATAGCTAGCTAAGGACACAATAAAACAACACATTTACATTAAACATAAACTGTTGTGTTGAGCTCAAATTGCGCAACAAACTTTGTCAGGTTGCTCTAGGTTGAAGCGCATCGCATCACAAAAAACTGTAAAGATCGCCTCACCCAGACAGACAATCGATTGTCTTTCACTGAGACGGGCGGGACTTGCTTTCGTATAAACGTTGCACTTTTCCCGATTCAAAGTAATAGCAATGCAACGTCTTGTTAATAACAACGATCTTTAACGAAACTAACATTAGGATGTCATGCGTCTGCGGTTTTCACAGTTTTGTAAAACAGCGATTGCCTGTTAATATACAACTGTGAGTGTCATCCGGCAGTACACTTGCCATCATGAGCAGCCCGAGAGGACCGAGCGGTGCACGCGCAATGGGTCCTGTTCAGCCTTTCAGCAAACCTCAAACAAAAGGCGACGGAAAGAGTCAAGAACAGAGAGGTCCTTATAATAGTGATAGAAACAGCAAACCCACAGAGAGCCCCGCGGACACCCGCAATGGAAGAGCGCCAACACGGAGAAGCGGCAGTGAAAAGCAGACTGAAAGTCAAGACAGCCACGCCACGAGCACGTCCGATAGAAAAGCCGCACCGTTAAGACAAGCAAACGGCAACCCACAGAGTAAAAAACAGAAAGACTGTGAGAGAGATGAACCTTTACAGACGTTTGAAAGCAAAACCGAAGATCAGCTCACAACAGAAGAGAAGAACAGAAGAGCGCGTAAATCTACTGTGGCGCACGCGCCAGGGAATGACGCACAGAAGAGCGCAAAAAGCGATATACATAGTAAACCGAAGATAGAAAGTCGACACCAATCTTCTACAATCGTGTCCGATATAAACCCCACATCAAGACAAGCAAACAGCAATCGACAGAGCAGAAAACAAAAAGATATTTCAGACACTGACAGCGTCAGAGAAGACGCATCTCCGGAGCTCTCCAACAGCACGTCTCAGGACAAACGCAGACCAAAACTTACAAAAACGCAAAAATCTCACAATAGAGAGAGCACGGAAGAGGACACCAGGGCGCATCAGAGTACCATCAAAAAGGAACTAGAAAAAGTCCTCCACGCGACTATTGATAAATTAAAGATAAAAAAATTTGAGAGATCAAAAGCGTCCAGATGTGTTAATGAGGTCACAGACGAAGTCATTTCACATCTGAAACAAAATATGACCTGGTGTAGAGATATCGAGTCCTTAACAACTGGAAGTTATTATGAAAACGTTAAAGTAAGTATAAATTAGTGTCGATTTTACAGCGTCACGTATTCCAGAGACATAAATTGAGCCATTGTAGTATGTTCTTTCGAAATGTAACAATCATGTGTAACTCATAGTCACTAAATAAGTGAGGAAATGCCTATTAAAAAGGTTTAAACATACTTCATGTGCTATTAAAGTCGTGTCCCATCTCATTTTAGATTTGTGAGCCTGACGAATTTGATGTTATGCTGACTATTCCTGTGGAAAGGGTGGATACCCAGGAGTTCAATGACAATGGAGCCTTTTACAGCATTGCACTGAAACGACATCCAAATAAACATCCTCTGGATAGATTTCTAAATGAGGACAAGACAATCCGGGCCAGTGAAATGCTGAATGAATTCAGGCATGGTGTCAAGGAAGCTGTGGAGTCACTGAAAAGCATATGTAAACAAGATTTTTAGAATATTCTACTTTTACTTTGCAATCATTGGGTGACGTAACACAGATTACAACTAACCATCATCATGCTATACTCTTGCCTCTTGTAGACAACATTGTGGTACAGCGCAAGAAGCAAAAGTGTCCCGCAGTGACACTGGAGGTAACTGAAAAAGGAAATGCAATTTCCATTGATTTTGTTCTTGGGCTTAAGGTTCACGGCAATTGGCCGATCAACACAAAAGATGGTTTTAAAATAGAAAAATGGCTTGGAACCAAGGAGAAAAGTGATCTGAAGCGCAATCCATACTACCTGGTACCCAAATATGAGGGAAAAGGAAATGTGGAACATGGTGGAGTTGTTGCAAAGGGTATAATGATTTTTCATCACTATCAGTATTTTAATCAATGAAATAAGTACAAATAAAACTAATGATATTTGGAAACTGTTCTCTACTCAGATGCCTGGCGAATCTCTTTTTCACATATTGAAAAAGACATTCTGAAAAGACATGGCCATTCCAAAACCTGCTGTGAGGCTAAAGGAAAGAAATGCTGCAGGTAACGAAGTTTTGTTCTGTCAAGCGCGTTGAAATGTTAAATGATTTAGTTTTGGCACAGAATTTATTTTATTGGTGCTTTATTGCTTGCACATGGACTAATACAATGGAAAATAAAAAAACTGAACTTTGGTTTACTTATAAAGGAAGGAATGTCTAAAGCTCTTGAAGTATCTTCTAAGTCAACTCAAAAAGGAGCACTCAGATAAGATGTCTAAGTTCTGCTCCTACCATGCAAAGACAACCTTGCTCCACGCTTGTGCTACAAAGGTAGAAGACAGCGAGTGGGCATATGATCAGCTGGCCAACTGCTTCCAGCAGCTTTTGGATGACTTTGTCAGATACTTAAAAAACCAAGATCTCCGTAACTTTTTTGTCCCATCCCAAAATCTCTTGCATCAGAACTATCTGCCCAAGAGCAACTGTGAATTTCTGGCAAACCAAATTGAAATCCAAAGAAACAATAATTTTCGTATATTTCAATGACTTCAGATTTTCTATGAATTGTATTGATCCCCACTTTCACCTTGAAAGTTGTATTTGAAAATAAATTCAAGAAATATCTTTCCAAGTTGTTCAAGTTCTTTATTTTATATTTGTTCAACAGAACAAAGTACATTATCTACTTTTAGATGCATGTTCACATCATCCTCAAAATAGATATGTAGAAATAATAAATGTGACTGAACAGGAAAAAAAACCTCACAATAAAATAAATCCATTCTGCATACTTGGAAAACAAAGCGGTGTCTTAACAGAATGTAAATGTTGTTTACCAAAACTTCACAGGCCTTTCTACACACAGAGGCCTAACTATTTAAAAGCATAGGAATGTAACTCCGGGAAGTGCAGCGATATCCATCTGAAAGATAAAAACACTACTACTAGTCACATCATGATTTTAGTTGAATCACAGTCAATATAATAATTTCTATGAAATTCGTTGTCATACATTTTCCTTTGTTGCTGTGATTGAGCAAGAGAGATTAAATTAATATCACCTTTCAGGAGATCAGAACCGTCGGTCTGAGCCGCCTCTAAAACCACCTCTCCGTCCTCCTCCTCTGCCTCCTTTGGGTGCATACATTTCTTTCTCCCTCTGACGTTTCTCATAACGCTCTGCCATCAGTACCAGTTCTTCTGGTACATCCTAAACAAAAATAAAAATCATTCTTCATTAATGCGCTTAAATTTTAAGTTCAGAAAATCAGAGTTAATACACAGAATTTGCACACACAAGATTGTGGGATGTCATAGTGATGATCCAGTCAAGACTCTTGTAAATTAAGCATTTCACTGCAATCCTAACTGAATATCATTTAATATGGACTTATGTATAATAAATAAGAAAATAAACTGTGCAATAAATAGCATACAACACTTTTTATAATCACACTGTACAAGCAACTTGATACAAGAATACTGTATACTGACTGCAAGACACAGAAAATATGTGCCTTTATGTAACCATGGGTAATGGCAGTGGATGCCTGCAGGTGTGTTTACCTGACCAGACCTCTCCAGAATAGTGATCAACTCGGAAGCAATTTTCCAGTCATCTCTTGTTACCAGGGTTACAGATGCACCAGATCTCCTGAGACATAAAGCTTGTTACAACGGCTGAAAACAGCATTGTTCTATTTTAATTCCTTTGTTTCTCACAGCCACAACCTCTCTACTTACCCAGCACGACCTGTTCTCCCAACTCTGTGCACATACTCCTCCATGTTACGAGGAAAGTCATAGTTGAACACATGCGTGATGTCATGAACATCCAGTCCACGGGAAGCCAGGTCAGTCGCCACCAGGATACGCACGCGACCTTAAACAGTGACCGCGGAAGGTAGATTGTGATTTTGAAGATAAATTTGAGTTAAACCTTAAGGGTTTAAGCCCATTCTGCTGAACTTTAACGTTAATTCATTCTCGAGGTGAGAGAAATAACTTGTCCAGTATTGAGTTGAAGCATGTTAGGCATTGTCCCACTGAGTTCATAGCTTATTTTAGCATACCATCTTTAAAGTCCTGAAGTGCCTCTTCTCGGTCACACTGTTCTCGGTCTCCATGCATAGATTGTACCGGTATACCCTGCAGACACAGGTCACTGGAGAGGTCATCGGCTCTGTACAGCAGCAGGAGTGAGAAGTGTTAGTGAAAGCAGCGTTCCTAATAACCATTCCTGACTTCTATCTCTTTTCTAAAAAAAAAAAAACCTTAGCTCTGTACACTGTGATAGGCTCTGTGAGACCAATTTTCTTTTGTTGCACTTATGCTTTTTGTTGTCCTTATGTTGTTCCAATTGCTTCCATTGTTTACCTCATCTGTAAGTCGCTTTGGATAAAAGCGTCTGCTAAATGACTAAATGTACATGTAATAAATTACATTATGGTATAACAAATCTGTAAATAAGACACTAGATTTTTCATAAAACATAAGAGATCATAGCATAAAATGTATATCAAATGCATGATAAACAGGACGATGGCAGGATAAGAGGTTAAGACAATGTTAAAAGTATCGTATTCTAAGCACTTCCAGTTGTACGGTGCATGAATGGACTCAAAATACTCAATGGGTGGTTTCGGTTTCGACCTGCATTATTTTATTGCATTATATGCCTCTCTTTCATGGACTATTGAGAAAATAACCCAACAGGAAGATAAACTACTAACGGCATAAAATGTATGCAGTTCATTTGTACTTGTTTTACTGAAATTAAACAAATAAATCAGAGTTTTAGCACATTAAGCTCAGTGAATAATCGTAATGGGAAATTACATGTCAGGTTTAAGGTTTTGCAGACATAGAACCAAAAGTCATATTTTAATTGATGACGCAAAAATTGAACTACTCTATTTTCATTCTAAGAGACCTCAAAAACTGCCCCAGTTGCACAGATGTGACTGAGGAGGAAACAATCGGAATAAAAACCGACACTCCCTTTTACAGAATGAATGTTAAGTTTCATTTTTAGCAAAACGTCCCTGATTCTGATTCCAGTAATACCTTTCTTTCTTAGTAGTAAGTGGCACATGAAAGGCATTGTAATATTAAACCATCACAGAACATGTGCAATGACATCATTGATGAACCATTTCAGTTTCACTTCTGAAAAACTTGAAGAAAACCACCCCTGTTTCGTGACATCAAACCTGGGTTACCCGCAAGTCTTATTCTACTGAAGAACTCACTTTATTTTTTTTCCAACAAATATTAGCACTTTGTCCTGAGGCTCCATCCGGTGAATGAAATCAAACACATAAGCTTTCTTTTCTTCCTCCTGCACAATCAGCACCATCTGATGAACAGTGTTCACCGTCTGAAAGAGAGATACACAGAAGGGCCTTACCATCTTAATAAAGAGCCCCAGCAGAAAACACTCCTTTAATTTTTGCTCAAAATGTCATATTTATAAAACACTATAACGATGTCTGAAACAGATATGTACATCATTGCCCAGCATGCTTCATTTCTATATTTCAAACTGGTTTATCTGACCTTATCCATTTTATTGTGTAGAGTAAACTGTGTCCTCTGTGCAATTTCATTTAACCAAGGCTTTACTTACTGCTAGATCCAAAGTGCCCACGTAAACCATCATGGAGTTTTTCAGGTAGGATTTGGCCAGCCGCCTAACACCCGTTGGCCAGGTGGCACTGTAACCACAATATAAGAAAAAAATTAAGACAGTGGAACAGAAAGCATTACCATCAAACCATGTTAAAGGAATAGAAACATAAGTATATATTATATTTTATATAAAAGCCTCTTTCATTCATTAATATCTAAATAAAAAAGAAACTAAACTGTAAAGAATCACCTAGTCATAACAGTCTGTCTATCAGGCCGAATGTCCAGAATGATTTTCATGATTTGAGGTTCAAAGCCCATATCCAACATTCTATCAGCCTCATCCAAAACCTGGAAAGAAAGTGGGGCACAATGGATATTAAAAGAATAAAGGAACTGATGCCTTTGGTATGTTCGTCTAATGTAACAAAAGAAAAAATAAATTTCCCAGCATGCACTTAACACACCAGATAGGTGATGGAGCGTAAGTTGATGAGATCGTTCATCTGCAGATCATTTAATCGTCCTGGTGTGGCAATGACTATATCCACACCACTTCTCACTTTATTAATCTGAGCCCGTCTGTCACCTCCTCCGTAGATACAGATACTGTGCAACAAAGAAAAGATTACATTTATTTACATTTATTCATTTGGCAGAGGCTTTTAACCAACGTGACTTACAAGTAGGAGAGCATAAAAACATTTTGTCAACATGCTTAACAGTACCGTTAGTTTAAAGGCCATGCTACTAGGAGGATTAAAGCTGAAGTAAGCAAAGGAGAGAATGAACAACAATAGTTTAACAATTTTCTTTTTTTTGCCACAAGACATAGACTGTTATTGGTTAGTCAGATAAATGCAGAACAGGTATGTTTGATTGATGCGGAACAGATTAGTGAACAAAGAAAAAAAACAGTAAACAAAGAAAAACAAATACACTGCGAAAGTTGCATGATTTTTCTTGATATGAATGATCACGCTTACGTTTTAAAACCTTTGTAGCTGTATTTGTTACACTCAGCTTCGATCTGAAGTGCCAGTTCACGCGTGGGTGTCAAAACCAACATGCCGGGACCATTTCGCTGGTCCCTGGGTCTGAAAGAAATGTTTATGAATCGACAAGAGGGAGGATGTCGAATGTACAATAAGAGATAAGTGAATAAAAATAGACTTACAAAGGCTGCTCATCCATATGAATGAAGCCAGGAAGTAGGTAAGCCAGAGTTTTGCCTGTTCCTGTTTGAGCTATTCCTATCAGGTCTATTCCCTTCAGAATTACTGGCCAGGCCTGTGACTGCACCATGAGACATAATCGTACACAATTTTAGTGGAAAAAAGAAATGAAGCATAAGGGTAGTTGGCAAAAAATGTACCATGTGTCATATGGTGTGACAGCAAAACAAAATGGAAAAATGTTAATAATAAATTATTTTATGTTATTAACATTTATGTTTCTAATATAAAATACCACAACATTTTTCTTTCTAAATATTTACTATTTCACACCACAGGACACATGTGCAATTTATTTGTCAACTGCCCATAAGCAAACATACCACACATTTTTCTCTAGGGGGCGTTCAATGAAAGCAATCTTGGCATACCTTAATGTTGTCTCTACATGTCAAAATAGGCATTTAAAACTGCAACATGATGTGACATAAATCAGCCCTGCCCTCTTTCAAACTATGACCTATTTGAATATAGTTAATACATTCCAGCCTTTTAAAGTACATCTCTACAGATGTTTGTCAAATCAGGTTTTCAATTATGTTGTTTGTCAAATGGCTTGACATTTTGAAAACATTGCATAACACTACAAATTGTGAAAGTAAGAAATAAAAGTAAACTATTATTATGACTAATATTAAATGACTGATGAGACAGCCCCAGAGGTGTTATTATAAAGAGCAAAGTGAACATGACAGTAGGGCTGAACGATTAATCGAAATCGAATCGCAATCGCGATGTGAGACGTTGCGATTTGCTAATCGCAAGAGGCTGCGATGTGGAAACGATGTGAAATATAGGAAACGCGTCTGTTCCAAGCCCGCTTTGAGTGGCATTCTTGCTAACCAACAGAGTGAGCGCACCTCCGTTATGCCTAATCAAAACAAAAAAAAAAGAAAGCGGGAGAGAGAGAGTGTGTTATTATGGCATCTGCAGAGTCAGATCGATCATATTAGGCAAATAAATACTAAAGAACCGTCCAATTCAGAAGACCGCACACACAGCCTGTGTTATACTCGCTCTCTTCCCTGCGTTGCGCGTCTAGCGGACGAGCCGTTTAAACTTGACGCGCACACATAGCCCGTTTCATACTCACTCGTCTCGCGGACGAGCCGTTTAAACTTGATGCACACACACAGCCTGTTTCATACTCGCGCGACTCTTCCCCGCGTTGCGCGTCTAGCGGACGAGCCGTTTAAACTTGATGCGCACACATAGCCTGTTTCATACTCGCGCGACTCTTCCCCGCGTTGCGCGTCTCGCGGACGAGCCGTTTAAACTTGATGCGCACACACAGCCTGTTTCCTTGACGCACGCGCGCACCCTGTGTCAACTCACGCCTAGCTCCGCG
The DNA here is from genome assembly GCF_024868665.1 of Triplophysa rosa. Lineage (NCBI taxonomy): Eukaryota > Metazoa > Chordata > Actinopteri > Cypriniformes > Nemacheilidae > Triplophysa > Triplophysa rosa. The sequence continues at coordinate 16,716,367 of NC_079898.1, forward strand.
TTTCAAACAAATGCAAATTCTATCTAACTGTTTTTTCACTTGGATGACATTAAACATTCAGCACATTTTCTACTTGTTTTAAAAAATCCCACATACTTAAAAAATAATAAATCAGCCTATGTAACCCTTAAATCCATAACATTTTCTATTGTATTAGTGAATTATTAAAATAGTTCATAGGTTACAATGGGAGTTGTATTTGTTTTAATGGAAACTATAATAGTGTACACTGGTATTTGGATTCTATTGGTGTGATGTAATCTTGAAGCTGGGAACCAATTGAACAACAGTAAGCCCGATTTGAATAATGCCCAAAACACACTACAAAAATGAATTTTGTAATGGTTTTAATGGAAACAATTAGAATTTCTGTAATGTTTTTTGTTGTTGTTTTCTTTCAGCAGGGTAATTATACCCATACTGTGCTCCACACAACAATATTGAGCTGAAGCTTGAATTAGAAAAGTTAAAATCGCAAATCAAATCGCAATTGCAATGTCTGTCAAAAAAATCGCAATTAGATATTTTCCCCAAATCGCACAGCCCTACATGACAGTCACTAAGTAATTACAAAACACGGCAGTATTGACATTCCTATACAAGGTGTTGCTCTTTTGTTCTTGCTGACAGGTGTGACATCAACAAAGGTTGATTCAGGGACACGTAAACTTTCAAGTCAGTACAACATACATGCGAATAATACAAAAGGACAAAGACCTCTCTCCAATTATCAAAACAATACACGGCAAAAAATGCTGTCTTTGACTACTACAGAAAATATGGACCAATAAACTTCTAATGTGTGAAGATTAGCCTGTGCTACTCAGTACCTGAATGGGAGTTGGCTTTTGAAATCCAACTCTGACAATGTTTTCCATTATTCCAGGATAGTGAGCAAAAGCCTCCTCAAAAGTGCACACTGGATTGGGAAAGGTTCTTTTCTCCCCCTCTACCAAATCATCCACAAAGATGTTGTTGTTCTCTTTTCTGGTTGGCAAGAGAAGGAAGAGTCAATAATGTAAATATGAACATTTATTAATTATTACTCAAAGCCGTGCAAATCATGCATTTGCATATTTGTGTCCCTTATACAGTAATACAGTCCAAGCAGTTGCAGATCCAGAAAGTGGATGATGGGTGCTGGGTGGGCCTTTAAAAATGTGGGTGGGCCAAAATAGTTTGCATCACCCAGCTTTATTTGGGAGAAAATTATAACAGACTAGTGTTCTGTCCCACAAGTGCGACTTATATACAGATATAATGTTCTTAAAAGGAAACAAAGAAAGTTTCAGAGCATCCTAAAGTTGTTTTATTGTTTGTGATATATGGCGCCCTCTGCAGGTGGAATATAAATAATGCAGAAAACTCTTACAGTACCTCCAAATTTTGACTTCTTCTGCACTGTGAGCAGCCACAGATTCCGCTTCAATATAGAAATCCTTCTTCAGAGGTGGAAGATCTAGAAGATCATACAGAGGTTGTTAAATCAGGTATAGTCCTTCCAATAGGACTATACTATTTCATTATTTTATGACAGCTTCAGTGTTGTTGTCTTAATGACACTTGTATGTTGTTGAAAATAAAAATGTTTTTAGGGGCAGTCGTGGCCTAATGGTTAGAGACTCAGACTTGTAACCCAAACATTGGGTGGAACATGGTTCGAGCCTCAGTACCAGCAGGGATTGTAGGTGAGGGGAGTGAATGATCAGCGCTCTCCTCCACCTTGGGGTGAGACCCTTGAGCAAGGCACCGCTCCCCGGGCGGATGCTCGGGGTGTGTGTGTTACTCACTGCTGTGTGGATGGGTTAAATGCAGATTCAAATTCCGAGTATGGAACACCATACTTGGCCTCACATCACTTTCAATAATGTTGAGGTCAGTCTTTGAAGAATCACCTTGCCATTTTATAGCTTCATATTTATCACGGTTTTCTCTGAGTGCTATCCAGTCAATAGGCACACGTGCAGGTGCAGCTGCGCCCACAGCCTGGACAGCAGAAGCTGACCAACAGGAATCACGCTGATAGCCTGTGTTGCTATTTCCTGAAGATAAAAGTGAAATTATCAATGAACTATGGAGAATGAAAATGGCATGAACTCTGCAGCGTCTTACCATTGGAGCCCATAGGACCTCTGAACGACCTCCCCTGCACCAGGTCTTCAATCATATCCTTGGCTTTGAGCTGAACATCACCTGATCCAAAGATCATCACCTCAGCTTCATCTACACCCCGGTTTATCTGCCAAACACATGAGGTATTGAAAATGCCATTTCATTTAGATGTACTCAACCCACATTTATGAATTAAAAGTGAACTTCGAAGAACACTGTGGTTGCTCGTTTCTTAATAATCAAGGAAAGCTGAGGTAGCAAAATCTCCAAAGTTTCAACAATTTTTGTCACTTTTTGTCATTTTAGGAGATTGACAGATTCAGTCACCTTCAATGCAGGGTGAGTAAATGTCAATATTTATAAACTACTCCAAGGAAAACTAATTCTTTTCAGGTTTGCAAATTAAATTCTATTGCATTTAACCCGCCTTTATTGACGCTCCACTGCTTTCCTCCAACTCTCGGATTTTCGCACCGCCTCGACCTGGTCATACAGATGAAAGACGGTCATACAGCGGGCTGACACATGCACAGCAGTTACAATTGCAAACTGTACGTACGACATCTGCATCTCACCAATGATTCTCCCGACCAGAGAGTTATCCACGTTAAGTATTGTCGGTGAGGATCTTGACCTCTCTCCATCACAACAACCTCCCCCGCGTCCACCCCTTGACCGACCGTAACTGTTATTTCTCCTGGTTTCACCGTCACAAACGTTTGATGTTGGCTCCCTCCAGTTTGTCCACTGCCCGCCATCCAAGTCCACTTCAGCACGTGGCGCACCGGTGTCTCTGGTCCGAGCCCTTTGAGGAGACGGAGGCCTCCATGACTTCACCTGCACAGACAGCGGCTTCGAAAGCGTCACACCGTCAGCTTCGTACTCATCCTCCCAGTCAGACATTTAAAACACAAATACAAGTCCAAACAAATGGTATTCGATGTTTGTGTTCCGGACGAGAAAATCACTGATTAGAGATGAACACGTCAATCAATTTCCGCTCGCGTGCTTCCTTAAAAAATATACTATGGCGACCGTAATTTCCGTTAAAATAAGTTGTAATCAGTAACCTTTGACTCTCTGTCGCCATCTTTGTTTGAAATTTAAAATGGCAGGTTAGTTGCGGAGTTATTCTCTTAATAATACATATTTATTCGCATTATTTTATGTTCTTAACAATTACTTGAATAGTTAATTATATTATTTGAATACTAAATAAATATATTATTTTTTAAATGGATTAAAGTAAACCGACAGCTCACATTTTAAATAATATTATAAGCTTATTATGAATCAGGGTAGGGTAAGGACGCAGTTTTAAACACCAATTTTAATGCACTGATGTACAGTTTTAATAACTGATTTTTGTTCAATTTTAATCCCAAAAGTTGTAGACTACAGCCGTTTTTACCACTTTAAAAGTATAGTTAAATAATATGGGAAGGATCTACTGGCTTTATTCTTTCTGCTATAAAGTTTTTTATTATTTTAAATATAAAGTGAACACTTGTTGAGGTGTACAAAAAAATGGTTTTGTGGTGTAGAGGAATAAAAATAAATATAGCCTACATGAAACAAGTCAAATTCAAATATACATTTAACAATTATGCTTTGTAGTTTTACAGAAAATGTGTTATTACAGTATTTACAAGGTAACAATAATATAACTGGCACAGTACTGCAATAATAATTGAGGTAATAAAAAGATCTACAGTTATTTTGAGTACTTAATTCCTGTATTTTTAGTACTTTACCAAAACTAATGCAAGCCGGTTGTTAATTTTAACCACATGCACTTGTAAAGTGAAAGGGATGTAATTTTGCCAAGAACTAGTATTTTTATTGGTTAAAGACATACATGGACGTTAATGAAGAGGACTGGGCTGAGTTTCAAGTCTCTTGTTTATTTAAGTATTATGATGATCATAAATTTTCATTTTGCATTTTTCAATCCCATGAGCATCAACTCTGTTATGTGCACAATGATGAAATAAATTATTCTGAATGACAGAGAACTCTAACATTATCAAGCATGTTTATTAAGGCCAGTTTCTGTGTAATAAATTATTTGATCAAGTAGTAAAACAAAGAAACGTTGCTCAAACTGACAGACGCTCTAAATTCACAGCCAAACAGAGAATGTGCAATTATCGAAACACAAACATAATTTCAATAAGAGTTAAAGATAAGAGTGCTCTTATGAATACAGAAGTTTTATGAATGTTTAATAAAATGCAAAAAGGCACCGTAAAACATTCAATTACAAATGAAAGAAAACGTTCAGAAAAGTAATAGCAATTGTAATATTAATGTGTTACAAAGACAAAAAAATCTGTACAACCTTTTTCTGCAATTCAAGCATGAATTAGTTCCACAGCTCTCGGCATGTTCTTAGTTCGAATTTCAGATGACTATAATTCATATGGACTCGAAAACATTATAAGCATCTCATCTATGCCTGGATTATGAATCATATTTAAAGCATATTCATTTAAAAACAATTCATCACATTTGCAGGTTTCCTTTTCACATCTGGGGTCTCATTTATAAACGTTGCGTATACACACAAAATGGGGCTGGAAACGTACAATTATGTCTTCAAATTTGATCTCAGGTGAATGACAGCACTAATGATGTGATTTGAATGAGGTGTTAATGATCAGTCTAAATGCTGTAAACATATAAATGCTGCAGAGACCTTCTTTGGCTTCAAGATAATTATAAGATTAATTATTATTAATAATAATTATTGATTTGTAAATCGTAGTGAATCTCATGTGTGGCCATTTGTGATTTCGTTACGGAGATAAAGGATGGGATCGGGGATTTTCTGCAGTTTTACGTCGTTTATGTTATTTTCCTATGGCATCTGATAGCGGTTGGACCCGGAAACGGTATATGTCCATTATGGTGCGTGACGTCAGGCTTAACAAGCGGATTGGATGCCAGTTTTATTAATATACAAATTAGTATCATGATGTGCTTTGCATTGACTATTTATGGGTAAAAATGGGCGTGTGCAGGGCGGGTTATGAGGCTGATTCACGTACGCACACTTGCAGGTGATTTATAAAGCGAATTGCTTTCAGGTGTGCGTACGCACGGTTTTACAAGTCGGAATATTTTTTTGGCGTACGCTATTTTTGGATTTCGGGCGCACGTACAATTTTAGTAAGGATACGCACAGTTTTATAAATGAGACCCCTGAACAGTTGTGCTTTCATTTGTACAGTGCCAAAAACATCCTTAATGTACACCTCAGATGCTTTTAACAAAACAAAATAAAATAAAACAGATAATTATGGATATCATTCTACATACACATAACGATATACAAGTTACATTCTAAGTTATATAGACAGCGTTTTAGCGAAACCACTTATTGTACCGTTCAGAAGCATGGAACGTAGAACAGAGGTTACAAAGCTGAGGTTTAGGTTTAAGAAATTTAGATACTGTATGATTGCTACAGACGTTAAAAACTAATATAAAATAAAACACAAATTAAATATTGCTGCTGTTCCAACAGAAACACTTTGTTATGACTTTCTACTTGACAGCAAAATCATTATTTCATTTCTTATTAAACAAATGCAGGTCACTAAGCAAAAAAAAAAACATAAAAAAGTAATAATTACAATTGTAAGTTATGATATTGCAACTGTTGATTTATTGTGTTAATGAAAGGGATATGATCTGTTCCTCATATTTCACATTTTAGCAGCCAAACGTCCACATGTGAAAACTCTGGAATAAGAAAACTCTGAAATCTTTGTCTTCTCCAAACTAAACTTAAACCAAACAAAACCCTTCCATGAAGCATTCAAATACTAAACCCTCAAAATTTAGAGCATATAGTTAAATTAAGAAAATACACTCTGTGTAGGCTACAGTGTGAAGATGCATTTGGTCTCTGTTCTTTTATCTGACGTTTCTTGCAAACCCTGCTGATTGGCTGAGGTTTGCATAGTAGGCTTAACATTTTCAGAAGTAACCATCTGGTTTTCTGCTCTTCCTCCCATAATCCTCAACACATGCAATGAGTGGATTGCAAAACATTCAGAAGGAAGTGAAACTTCTGAGCAAGAGCTTGTTACTATGAGTGCATACACACACTTCCAAACCTGCTTTTGGATTTTAAACATGCCGTTCCCATGCGAGTCCGAAAGTAGAGATCATTCAGTACCATAACCTTTAATGCTTCTTCTCCATCAGTTTCCCACTGATAAAAAATCATATTTTTTTGACAAACTGTTCATGCATTGATATGTACGTATAAACATAAACGTATGAGCATCGTATCTTTTTTCTGTGAAAATTAGAAAAGATGCAGAGTGAATTGGACACTCCATTTCCTTTGGGAAAAAGCACACAAGGGACACGAGGTTGTGTCCATTCTCCACATTCTCCGGGGTTATTCTAAACAGACGTGAGTCAGGTTATTGGACTCCGGGCTATCTCTTGGTCCGGCCTCACTGGGATATGACCCGCTGGCTCCAGTCCGCAGCAGTTCAGAGGAGAAGATCATATCGGTGCTTTGTTGGTGATGGAGGAGGTAGTGGTCACCCTCCATGGTGTCCATCTCTTTATCATTGATGAACAGCTCTGTATCGCCCCAGTCGGTCAGCGGCTCCCGGTCACTGGATTCGTTGTTGCTACTGCCGCTGCTCCGAGTGGACAAGCTGGGGTGGCAGTCCCCAGCAGACGGCAGCATGAGGTTCTGAGCAGAGAGAGACTTACCGAGCCCGCGCTCGACTTGCAGCGAGGCGGTTGCTGGAGAAGACATGAGCCCCAAAGGATCGATATCGAGGCTTAAGTGTCTCCTCCAGGACCCCTCTTCCTTGGAGCTACGCTCCGGCTTGTTCCTCAGCTGTACCGTGCTTTCCATATTATCGGCCTCTCCGTCTAACTTAACCGCAGTTTGGATACTCAGCAGGCAAGAGTTTGGGCACTCCGCCCTGCTCTCCTGTAACGTTTCTGGGATAAGGCTAGTGGGCCTGCACTGAAGCGCAGAAACCAAAGGCGGAAGCTGAAGGGTGGTTGAGGTCGAATGGGGGGTGGGCACAGGCCTGGTCAGCTCAGGGAACCTCTGGTGGCTTCTAGAAAGGTTATTGGGGGTGAGGATGGGAGGTGGGGACGCTGGGTAAAAACAGTCAGGGCTGGAGGGTTGATTGTTGAGTAGGGGGGAAGGTGAGAAGGAGGAGGCCGAAGGCGTATAACCTGTACCCAGGTTGAGTTCACTGGGGGTCAGGGCAAGATGCAGGCCACGGTGCAGGTTACTGCTGCCAGAGTGAGACACGCTGTTAGCCGTAAGCTGAGAAGAGGAGGATAAGTCTTTACTGTGGATGGAGCTTTGGTAGTCAGAGGTTTGATCCAGCTCAAATAGAGGCAAGGCAGATAGACCCAACATTGAGGAGGACCCTTTCTGCAACACCTGACGGTATATATCCAGCAAAGAGTCGAGCTTGGACTCAATGGACTGCACCTATATTATATTAAATAATAAAGGTTACTCAAAAGTCAATCGTGTATGTTATTTGACCATCACGTTCATATGACTTACTTGTCTCTCTACTTTGCAGACACGGCCAAGCATACTCATGTCATGCTCCAGAGCTTCGCCTTCTGGGAGGATTTTCTCTCGGCCTCTCCTGTCTACAGAAATCTGGCCCTTTCCCAGTATCTGATCCACTCTATAACACATAAGAACTCACCGTGAGCATAAATGAGAACATGTCTTTTATTATATAATCCTTTAAGCTCCAGGACAGCAGGACAAAACCTGATTCTGGTTAGTGGATGAGAAATTGTTAAGAAATTAAGTTAAGTGCATCATCATCATCAGCCATCTTTTTCTATGTTACTGTACACAGAGGGCAGGAAAAAGTGTCAGTGCATTTCTGTAAATTATGTAAATTATGATCATCATGATTTCAAATGAAATAAAAAAATTATGTACATGTTACTTGCTCTCTCTGCAATGCATTCTTGATTTAAAGGGATAGTTCACCTTCAAAATGACCCTCTTGTCATTTCAAACCTGTATGCCTTCTTTCTTTTGCAAAACACAAAATATATTTTGTAGTGTTGGTAACCGAAAACCTTTGGTCCCCATTGACTTGTATTGGTTTTGTGTCCATACAATAGAAGTCAATGGGGACCAACGGTTTTTGGCTACCAACATTTTTAAAAATATCTTCTTTTGTGTTTTGCTGAAGAAAATCACATGGATGTAAAATATATTTATGCATTTGGCAGACACTTTTATCCAAAGTGACTTACATTGCATTGTATTATACATTTTGTTTCTGACTATGTGCAATCCCCTGGGATCGAACCCATGACCCTGGCATTGCTAGTGCCATGCTCTAACCACTGAGGCACAGGAAATGACAACAGGGTGAGTAAATGATGACAGAATTTTCATTTTGAAGGTGCACTATTCCTTTAATATACTTCATCTTCCAACCAGTAAAAATGTGTCTTTTAAAAATATTAGCATACTGCACAGTATATACTGTCTGTGTCATTTTGCCTGTGAGTACAGTGTTGATATTCTCCTATGGACATAGGACAATTCCTAGATGACTATTATTTATAAATGTGTCTATCTGAAAACATGTTGTCAGGTGTTAGAAAAAGTATATTATGATTCATTGCTTCTCCAAATTTGTCATGCAAGAGCAGTTTGAGTTAAATCAACAGCAATCACGAATATTACATCAATTAGACAAACCAATCAGAGCGTTTGCTACACAATCTCCTTGGATGAAGATATTAGTCGAAGAGTCCAATGATGAAAATTATGTGGCGCTCTAAATACAACCCAAAAAAGAGATCTGTGATCATGATCACAGAAACAACTGAGATGAATTGTGGACACAGATTTTGATAAGTAGTATTTTCAATTGACCAATATATGGCAAATGAACCACTAGAATATTTATGTATGCTGTGCAGGTACATCATTGGACCCCATGTACAGTATCAACTGATTCAGGTAAGCACAGTATAGCCTCAACCCCAGTCCCCTGCCTTCTACAGGCCTCTGACCCCGAGCTCTTCTTCCTGCTTTGGTTGTAATACATGTGTAGAGAGGGAGAAGAAAGGTTCCTGGCTTTGGAGCTCAGATGTGGACCAACTGCTGTAGCAAGTCTGGATGAAAAACACACATTGGGGACACATACATTTTTAAAGATGTGTTGTTAAAGAAGGGAAGAAGAAATATAGCTGAAGAGAAGGTGTTTATAGAGCTCTAGTACAGAGTACATGCAATCTGCCAAGTCATGTATATGATTCAAAGAAAGAAAATACTGCAATAATATAAATATAAATACTCAAATGTTATTTTAAATTTTCTGACGTATGGATCACATCCTTATGGTGCATTTGCATCCCTTTTGAAGCTTGAAATCTTTAGTCCCTATTTAGTGTAACTGCACAGAAACAATCTTTAGATTTTTTCTTTTTTTTTCATTGAAAGTCATTAATTAATATTGGATGATGAGAAGTAAACCATTCCTTAAAAACATCTTAAACATTGATCTAAAGTCAGTCATTAAGGTATCATTTCAGATATTAAAGACCAACTGTAAGTTAGAGATTTTTAGAAAGTTAATTGTGAATCTCTTTTAATAAGACGAAGCATTCCATGCTTCCATTCCATGCCCAACAAAATATTTTACTAACTGTATTAAGCTCAACATTAAGCTTTGGGACACAAACCCAAACATTCTGGAAAGCAGAAAGGAATCGATCTAAAAGTTAGTCCATGAGCTGCATCACAGTCATCTTGTCTACGATTTTGCCAAACTTGTTAAACAGTTCGAGAGTTCTGTGAACTGAAAAGCAGAGGAATGGATTTATTGGACAGAGTCAAGGGCATGAGGCTGTGGGTCAGTCACATGTCAAGCACCTACAGTATAGTCCAGCCCTTAGGCCCAAATTTCAATGCTATTCAAAAACTACACCTGTTTAAAAGTATTAAATTGATAAGATCACTGGGGATTTGGACACACAGCCTCAGCAATTGTCTCTGAAGTGTGAATGTGTTGTGGATTGGGGGTCAGCTGACCCTGAGGCAGAGTGTTTCTTCTTGGCCTGGCTGTAATACAAGTGCAGGGAGGGAGAAGAAAAGGTCTTGGCTTTGCCGCTCAGGGTCTGTGGACCCACAATGGTATCCAACCTGAATGAAAGAGTGCAGACACAAACATGTAGAAGTAGAATGTGTGCATATCAATTAAACTTCAGCACTGTGCCGTCCCTGTGAATATATATTTGTGTGTTGGTGTGCATTATGTTAAAATGGAGATTACAAACTATATATTTATTACTGTTTATCTCTCAAATTGTAAAAATTGAAACATGTATATGTAAATTAATTTCACTGGAGGTGCTGCTAAATTCTCACCTAGTCTGGAGACTCTTGATACGACACAACATATCCAGGTGGCCAGCAGAGTATTGCTCAATCACATCTTTCACATCATACGGCCGCAGCGTCTCCTTAAATTTCTTCTTGGCCACATGGAATTTCATTATCCTATCAGGAGTGAAAGAAAATGGATTTGTATTAGGAATGAGAATACGGCACTACACTTAAAAAGAGGAAGATGAAATAGAGATTAGGAGACACAAAAATTAAAAGTGTGAGTTTAGGCTGCAAGGCCAGCTCTTCTTTTTTCAATCAGATGTGGAGAAGCATTTGTAAATTGCAGAAATGAAAGACCTGGATTGCTGTGAGTTTGCCCATAACCACTAGAGGGCAGTGATAAGTGACAAATTGAAGCAGCAATAAGTGTCCAAAAATAAGATCAGATTTACATTAGTTTAAAACAGCTGATAAAAATATTACTCTAGTAAGGTGTAAACTCAAGTCAAGCCATGTGGGGTGGAAGACATTAACTGTGTAAAAATAAGTAATACCACAGGCAGGGCAACCACACTGAAACTCAACCCATTACATGACTGACGTATTGCAGAATCAACGCAAAACTGCAAATATTGACAAATCTAAGTGATCTCTGTAACATTGTCCCTGTCTGTTTTTCTTCATCTCTCAGGTGTACACAATGTCAGATGAGCTGGTTTGTAAGCAGCACTGGCTGTGAGCATTTCCATCCGACACCCTGGGAAAGCAAAGAGGGAAAATTCTCAGCCCCTTGCCCCCTGGGAGACCCTAATGGTTAGGGGAGTGAAATTGAACGGAGCCACCTGAAGCAACAATCAGGAGCGAGAGAGAGAGAGTGATGACGGCCTAATGTGATACAGCCAAGCAGGGTGAACAAAGTATGTGTTGAACCCCTGTGAACTACAGTGTGAATCCCTCAAACCTCCACTGGGGGAATCTACAAATCATTATCCAAACTGAAGCAACACAAGGCATTTGTCTGCCACACAGCCAATCGAAATGTATGATATCTACTAGAACAGACAAATCTTGTGATGTTATTTTGATTTATAATTTATGGATCAGAATGCTATATAGAGCTAGAATTCGGAGCAATGAGATTTCTGGGCTACCTTTTGCAACGGCCCATATTGTGATCTTCCAGCATGGTGTTTAAAAACTCACCTGATGGCCCTGATGACTGCCTTCAGCGGAGCAGACAGATCTTCCACAGTCACATCACAGTGACATCCCTTCTCATCGAAAGCATCATCTGCTCCAAAATTGGTGTCGGCTATTATAGAAAAAGGAAAACAGAGAAAGATTCTTATAAAAACAAAACTAGGCTGAAGAGAAGAGACAGCCAAGCACCGATCAATAGAGTTATGAGTCAACACAGCATTCAGAAATCTTTCCTTGACCCCCTTCACCTAGACCACAGGCCACACTGAAAGAAGGTGCCTATATATTGAAGCACCACATTAAGTCAGGAGGCAGCAAAACAGCTTTTCATCAAAAGCTTTTTTTATTCCCAGTCCTGATTCGAGATTCTTGGATTCCACTCAATATCTGTATATTAAAAGTTAAAACTTTGAATTGTGAATCGAAAAGAAGGTTCAGTAGATGATGCTTTAGGTCTGTTTCAATTCCTTCCTTTAAACGCCTATAAGCCTATAACAGCAGCTTACTCCAAAAAAAGGACAAACTGCTTTTAAAATGTATAACAAAGCATTTTCTCCCCTTTAACAGTGACTCACAAGCTATATAGTCTGTTTGGATCTATGATGTGGGCTATTTAGAAGGGCATAAAGCCAGTATGTTAGCACAGTTGGTCTGGGAACCACCATTTTAGGTTGGTGGGCTTCACACAGAGCTGAAGTCCCTCAGATGGTTCTTTGTACCTTTGCGAAATGCTGAACAGAGCTATTTTGTAGATATTTATTCAATAGGAAATGCAATTCATATTTTGGTACAAACAAACAAACAGGAAGCAGCGATAAGATGCAATATCAGTTTTTTTTGGCTTGTTGCTGCCATTTTATTGCTCTGAGATCAGAAGCAACATGTCTATGTCTTTTGCCAGAAATATGACTTCTTCATTAATTCATTTTACACACCTATAATCTTATTTTATTTTTATCAAGGTTACACTGTTATTTTTATTTTAAAAGAAACATTTGAGGCTAAGATACTTAAACACACCGAGAACTCAAATCTCCAAAGCTATGAAAGAGCAATTTTTTTCCCTCTGTAGACTGCTACACTCTAAAACGTGAAAAAATGTACACTCAAAACAATTGAGTACATTTTAAAGCTGTGGAATCAATTAAATATACTGTTTAAATTGAGTAAATGTAAGTAAAAAAATAAAGTAAATCTGAGTAACTCAAATACTTTTATTAGAATTTACCCCAATATATTAAGTGTATGTTAAAAATATAATTTGTTCATTAAATACTTATTCTTTTCATTATAATAATAAATACACTTAAATAATATATAATTTAGAGAAATTAACGGTTACATTTTTAATCATTATTTTAATATGCACCACTGAAAAAGCGATTTTATTAAGTTAATATAACGGTTTATTTTTGTTATATTTACTAAGCCACAAGAATTATGTTTTCAGAGTATACTGTAGTTAATTCGATTATGACATTTTAAAGCCAACATTCAAATAGCTGCATCTAATATGGTATCTAGAATATAGTTTTGCAAGAATTACCAATCTGTCTTATTTCCTCATGGGACCATGGCCTTGTCAGTTATTCCTGTCTAATGTGCAGGATTCTGTCAATACTGAATATCTTCTTGTAAACAATGCTTTTTTATACTGCCTTGAATGGAATTCTGGGGATAGGAGCATAAGCTGAGGTTAGTTATAGGACAAACACAGGATCCTCTGGAGAGACCAACTGCAGCTAATATCGTTTATAAATCCTGCTTTTGTGGAGAAGTCTACAATATCAATAACAAGCAGTAGAAACAGAAAGACTAGCCTCCACAACATTGTTTTTTAAACAAGATCAAAGATTCTAACATTTTCATGCCATTCAAATTGTAGTTATTTCTTATTCATGGTTGAGTCATAGTCATGAGTCAGTTGAGTTGAGTGGTTAAACAGTGGTGACAGCTCAAAAATGGCTTCTGTTAATAAAGTTATAATAAAATAAGGCACTACTGAATGGTTTGTCCAATTAGAAGAAAAGGTTCACCTTCAGCTGTTGTGCGCGACTGGCTCTTGAGTCTAAGAGACGGGCGAAATCGAGTCCGATCATTAAAGCTCCAACTCTTCTGGACCTTAGCAGGACTGCTGCCCTCTACACCTGCCTCTGTGCCGGGAGAGCGCCGGTCATTCACCGACATCTGCCTGCTCTTTATGCTTTGACCGCGAGGACTGGCCATGCGCACACGCTCCCGAAAACTAAGCTTTTGGCTGCAGGAAAGGAAAAGAGGGGTTGGAGATAAATGGAAGAGGAGTAGGAAGGAGTGAATGAGAAGGGATAAAACAGATATAACAACAATACAATTTTGAATTGAGAAAAAGAGGTATTTAACTAAAGGCTGTCTTGTTTCTCAAGTCTTTAGTGGATTTCTCCAGTACAGAACACGTCTTTTCTCATGCTTTTAAGGCATAATTTACAATCTCCTCTTGGATATTCTTTACCCAAGCCAGAAATACTATCCCCAACTAATCTTGCATCAAAAGTACTATCATGCAAGACAATCGCCATTCCAAGGTTGCTACCAATCAGCAAGCATTTAACTTTTAAAAAGACCACCCTCTGGCCACCCTACTTCCATTGCTACCTGTGTAAAAACCTTACAACTGCTGTCTTCTACGTCTAATAGAGACCCAGACCCATACCCAGTGTATGAATAAGGGAGAAATTACATATAACAGGGCATTGGGAGGTGTATAGGTTAATTCTAGCCGTATTAAACCAGGTTTCATGCACATGCAACATGCAAGTTCACAACTAGTTTTATACTAAACTGCATTTTTTTTTAAATAAAATAAATCACAATTAAATGCATAGAGCAATTTTGTGAAAAATTGAGAATTATTATTCAAGTCACAACATTACAGTGGCAAATGAAAACTTTGACATAACATAACAAAAACTGTTGGTGTAAGTTAATGTTTTGATTGAATTTCTGCTCTCTGTAAATGTTTGGTGAGGTGTATTGCAAGTATAGCAGACTTTAAAACATAAAGGTGGTTCTAAAAGTTTTACAAGTCTGTAGACATGACTAGTTTTACAATTGAACTTGTCATTCTTAATAAAATAACCACAGCAACATCTATCACTAAACAGAATTTTTTTTAAACGGCTCAATTGAATCCCTCAGGCAACAGGCATTGAAGAAGGCAGCACCCTTTATATTTAGACTCTTTGTGGGGTCTGAGAGGGGACGGGGTTATCTGAGGTAACCACCACCATCGGTCATGCATGAGATTAGTCAGCATTCACATTGGTCATATTGCTGGAGCAGTGGGGGATGCTGGGTACCTATATTTCCGTGTGGTATACCTCCTGAAGAGCCTCTGTCTATTACTATGACCCTTACTAAGGAAATGAGGGAGACAGATGGCAGATGAGTTAGTCAGACCGTGAGGAGAAACAAGTTCCTTAAGTGGAAGAATGACATGGATGGTATAAAACAGAAACGGAAAACTTGCCGTAAAATGAAGCAAAACGCAACCAAACACGGTTAAATAAAGTTTCATTAGTTTCGTCTCAATCAAAACCACACACAAAAACACTGTCGCACTAAATTATATAAACAAGTTGTAAAACGTGTTAAAAAGCCAACTCTGCTATGACCAACTTTCTTGGCTTTACCAGTCAATTATAAAATGACTTCAACCAGTCAAAAAAAATGGATTAAACGGTACAAACAACCTAATGTTTTGCCCAAAGACAAAGCTCCATAAGCTTTGCAAAAAGTATACACAGCACAGCCGTTTATTGTAACGCCTTTACAATTTGAAGGTTACTTTTCCAACACATTTAATGACACATTTGCCACACACTGAGGCTTTTGTAATAGTAAATTAATGACTTCATTTAAATCTGAGTGCTGATGCTGTGCTCTTCAAATAAATAATATGAAACAGGCAAACAACCAATTACAATGTTAACTAGTAGAGGGTATAAAAAATGGTTTGAGCAACAAGCACCCTTTCAGCTGAAATTACTGAAAAATACAAAGACACAAAAGCGGCAAATCTGCCTGACAACAAACATCTAACTACATTACAGCCTTACAAATGTTGCATTTTAAACAAAACCGATAACTACTAAACCGACTTTAGTATTCAATTAAAAGAAATAGTAAAAAAATCTTCCATCAGTCATATGGCAAACAATGATAATGAATGATAAAGCAAGACATGTGACATGCCATGACAAGTGAATGAATGTACTGAATTCTGCTCCCTAGTTCTTGTTGAAGCTACAGTAACACAATCGATTCTGAAGTATAGTGAAACATTCCAGACACAAGGGTGATGTAGATACAAGAGCAACAAACCTGCTGATGGTTTCCCCCTGGTCTTTCCTACAGGTGTTAGTTAAAAACATAGAGAGAAAAGAGGCCAGATATTAATACTTCACATGAATGACAGCAACTAATAAGGAAACTACAGAAAAGGAAAAATATATTGAGCGTTTCATTTGGAGAATGAAACCCATCAATATATTTCTCTCAATGTCACACACAATATATTAAAAAAGCAAACACACACGTTAATAGTAAGAAGAAATGTACAGTCATTTCTAAGACGGGCATCAAGCAGACATGCCAGCTATGAGCAATGCACAGTCAAGCTGAATAAGATGAGCTTTAGCAGAGGGGGCACAGTGTTGGGATGAGCGGGTGTTCTGGGTGTAATCACAGCAGAGCTGGTGAACGGTCTGAATATAACAGCACATCCATTTTTTTCAGAGCATTATTTATGTGTCTTCAGGTGCTTGTCCACAAACGGTCTGGGCTTCTGTTGGGTTTGATTTATCTGTTCTGGGCAACACGAGGGAAATTCAGTTAACTGCAGAATTCACACCAGGAAGCAGGTGTGGGGTTTATGGCTCTCATCCAAGCCGAAAGTTGATGAAAACCAAAAAAAATTACGAAAAGTTTGTGTACTTCAGAGAAAACCACATGCTATTCTGGGTTATTACTAGTAAATGTTACTGTAACTTATAAAAACAAGGTGAACTTGTTTAAACATTTTCAGACTAGTAAATACTCGTATTTAAAAAAACACTCGTAAGATATAACTTTTTAAGTCACCTTGAATTAAAACAGTTTCTAACAAGCCAATAAAATTACACTCCAGTGAAGTTTACAAGATCCATTTATTTCACTGTAAAATGTAATTGACCTCCACTATGGTCATCCATCCTTGTGCAGAGACATCTCATCAATGACCACAACACCGGCTGTGACCTAAAACGATACATCTTCATTCAATCCATCACTGAGAGGGAACTTGTGTGAACCTGACTTAAGTGTGAATACAGTCAGTGATTTAAAAGCAACTATATAACTATATAAGTGTATTATACAACTATATACAGTAAGTGTCAAACGGCAATAAAACAAACTTAAAGGAATAAAAATTCTGTCAACATTTACTCACTCTCAAGTTGTTTCAAATCTGTATAAATGTCTTTGTTCTGATGAACACAGAGAAAGATGTTTGGTAGAATGCTTGTAACCAAACAGTTCTTGGCCACCGTTGACTATACCAAAAAGTTCTTTGTAAATGTCTTTGTTCTGTTGAACACAAAAGAAGATATTTTGAAGAGTAAACCGTGTCATTTTTCCTACTATGGTAGTCAATGGTGACCAAGAACTGTTTGGTTACAAGCATTCTTCCAAACATCTTTCTCTGTGTTCATCAGAACCAAGAAACGCATGCAGATTTGGAACAACTCGAGGGTGAGTGAATGATATTTTTAGGTGAACTGTCACTTTCAGCATAGTTCCTGTGTACATTGTACACCTCTGGCCATACGGGTGTGCTTTATGTTTAATAACTTTAAACAAGCATGTATACATAAAAAGATTACAGAGGGGTATAGAGAAGAGGATTATGCATGAAAAGAAAAGACAGATTAAAAGAAATTTGTTTGCAGACTAAAGTGGGGAAATGAGAGCTACAGAAGCACCAACACCAAAGACGACACCAGTTGCCACAATTGTACCTACTTTGCAGGGCTGCAGGTATGCAACGCCTTCAAATGAGGCTTCCAGGTAGCAATGGAAACCGAGTTCTCATCAGCCGCATAGCTACGCCACACACACTACGTGCAGAGTATACAAAACCAGGAAAACAGGGAGGGAAACGAAAACAGAAAATAAAAGAGAAACACACAAGGCCAGGAAAAAAGCAGGGGTTGGAAAGAAAAGAAGAACGGAAAGAAAAGAAGAACAAAAAGAAAAGAAAAAGATTAGTAAAAACCGGTTCATGTAAGCGTCCTTCCATCAGTTCACTGCATTGATACATGCCTTTGAGGAGGGAGAACACTTTTATAGAAAAGCCATGTGGCGCTCAGGTTTGTTCTGGAGAGGTCTGTGGAGTAGAGACGCCAGGCAGCCTGGTGCAGGAGACAGACAAACACATACACAAACACACACAGGGATATGGGTGGAGAAAGACAATAGCATGGTGAGGGAACAGCCAGTGAATCTGTGAATCTGTGAATTTTGACCTCAAGACATTTGCTCAACTGCTGTTTTTTTTTATCGGTTTGCTGCAAAAATATCACATGAAGTCTGAGACCACTAATAAAAATATGTCAGTATTCCATGCATGAATAAAAAAGAATTTATATTATTGGCATTTTGCATTAAAAGCCTGCATGTATTTCAGCCTTTCTTACTATATGGTACGTTTGGTACTGCAGGTTTCCCTTTGGTTTAATGACAACATCCACTCGAGTTGGCATTGACTGTCTAAGTAGTAAAACCTGATGGTCCATGTTATCCAAAAATGTGCTGAGAATGTTCTTCCAGAGGGCTTCATGAATGAATCTTCCAGAGGGCTTCAATGGAAGCAAGGCAATCTGCTGATGTCTAAATAGTAAATATCACCAACTTCCTTATTTGAACAGTGGCCTTTCGGTTTATTTCCAATAGATTTAAAAGCTGAATTTGAATGTGGTCTGAGACGTTCAACCCCACTGTAAATTTAAAAAGCTTTGTGTGCATAAACATTGGGATATTTTTCAAGCCAATATTCCACCTCCGAATATGTGAGTGGAAACAGCGTTTTATAAATGTCTTGATGCCTGGGTGGCACACACAACATAAAAACAGCCAGACGACTTAAAAGTGATGTGGTTAGGAAAAAGAGGCATATATTTATCCAGTGAAAAGAATATGTGCACATAAAAATGTGAAATAAAGTAAAAAATGCTGACAAGGAACTCTTTTTTTTTAACAAAGTACAAGTGCAAGCAATGGTTTGTAGTCTGGGCATACATGAATACTACATATACATATTTTATCAATATTCTCAGATCTTTGAAAAATTATTTTAAGAATAAAATTGAAATGGAACACAATAATGTCATTATGAATATAAATATACTGTATGTATTAATTTGTGGATGAAAAAACAAAAAGAAAGGTATAGAGGATGTGTTGTGAGGAAAAAAACCTCAGAATGGTGAAAGACTGAAGATGGTGCTCTGAAATTGCAGAGTTGACAGCGTGACAGCAGTGAGGAGGGAGAGCATATTTTCCATCATTCCATACAAATCATCAGCAAAAAGGAAAAAAACAATCGTAACATGCAGGAAAGAATCTGAACCCAGACATAGCTTGGAGTCATACTCCACAGATCATAACTAAGATATGTATATATATTCCTTGGTTATATAAAGGCCGAAGTCATTTGAGGTGGGTGGGAGAGCACGAATTATGAGAAATAAGGCACCAATGCAGTTCCTGCAACGTTAAACCTTAAAGTGATAGTTCACCCAAACTTAAAATTCTGTCATAATTTACTCACCCTCGTGTCATTCTAAGACTTTTATTCCATTGAATACATAATGTTTAGCAGAATGTTCATGCTGCTGTTTGTTCACAGGATGAAAGTGAATGTGGACTAGAGACAGCCGAGGTCACAATTCACTTCCAATGTATGGAGAAAGAATGTAAACCGCTAGATAACACCACCTGTATTCCAAGCCACAGGGAGTCTTATACATTAAAGACGACTACAGGGTAAGTAAATGATAACAGAAATTTTACGTTTAGGTCACTATCTCTTTAAATAACACATCATTGTAAAAACACATGATTAATGACAACAGTAATTGGGGTTGGATGGTTGGCTTCCCATCGAAAGGCCTTTGGAAAAGAATGAAAATTAAAACCATGAGACAGAGCAGGAAGAGAGACAAAATAAACACAAAGACCCAAATGAGGTCGAGATCTTCTCTGTCCGCAATATCAGAACTCAACCTGGAGAAGGAAAAGACTTGAAATCAAAATGCTTGTGAAATTGCGTGCGGGTTTCCAACAGCATTAAAAAAGGAAGTCACTCATTTCTATAATATTACAGCACCTCAAATGTTTTGTAGATATGTGTGCGTGCACATTTTCCTGGAGTAAATCTGTTACTCCTGCTAGAAGAGAAAGATGCACTGTCCATTAGAAAGAGCTATTGTCCTCAGGGAGACTCTTGCAGATATTTATGATGTGTTTCCACGGAAGGAATTCTGTGCAAGTGTTTCCTTTGGCTCTAACAGAAGATAATAGTCTGCAATGCAATCAATGCCCATCATATTCTTCATTTTCTCTTCTTTCGTATTAAACTGAATGTGGCTTTCATTGTGTAATTAAGCAAGTTGTAGCAATTAGCTAATTATTCAACTTAAGCTGACACTAATGGAGCCAATTAAGTTTTGGAAAATTAGCAAGTATGAGATTGAAATGAATGTGGATTCATCTGTAAATGGGCGTAAATGTCAAGTTGCACATGAAAAAGAAAATGTATTCAAATTTCTCCTTTACAGCCGGGAGTTATTGAAGCAATATGCCCAAGAAGCAGTGGGTTACAGTGCATTTTATAACAGCTAAGGGCGTTGTGGCACGACGCGAATGCTTATTCCATATGCGTAGCAAGGTTTCATTAAATAAAGTAAATAAAATGACATTTAGGCTATGTAATGCGGTCAGCCGTTATAAATCGGGGTATTTTATAACGGCTTAGAACTCGGCTCAGCCAATCAGAACCAAGGACCAGAACTGACCGTTTTATAAAAAACATTAAAGGTGCTGAACATTTAGCATGGATCCAATAGAATGAAAACTTTTGGTAAACTTATTCTGTGCTGAATTCATTCTTCATTGTGAATGTTTGACCGATTGAGTGTGTGTCAGATAGTGTGCGTTTACCTGTATCAGGCTGGCCGCTGGGTTTCTCCTCTTCTCAAAGTGCTTCTGTCTGTGCTGCTCTTGAACCTTCAGAGCGAAGCCAGAGCCAAGAATACCCTACGCCCGCAACCACCCACAGAAAAAGAACAAACGTCCAGAATTACTAATGTTTAATCCACTGATTCGAGTCGGCCACACATACTCTATTTCCTCAAACACAACATAAAATCATCACAAAACTCTTCGGCTGTGCGATCTAAAACAGAGTGATTTTAAGTTCTTCTTAGGAGACAACGAATCAGCCATCTACTGTATGTGAGACCTCATAAAGGGAGAGAATAAGAGAGGACTTGTGAAGAACACTTCGGATATTTAACGGTCCATTCATTCAATTGTTCTTTCTTTTGTCCGTTCGTTCATTCATTCATACTGTACATACAGTACATTTCATAAAAAATATTTTCCCCATTCTGCACTGATGCCAGAACACAAGGGATGTATTTCAAGTGCTGGTTACTCACAGCAGGCAAAGCAAAGAACGAGATGCCCAGCAAAGCAAACCCTGCAGAAAGAAGCCTCCCTGTCCAGGTTTGTGGAGTCTTATCTCCATATCCAATGGTGGTGAGGGTGATCTAAAAGTAAGACAGAACAATGTAAATGGACATCCTTTCAAAACACTAAAAAACATAAGACGTAAGGGTAATGTTGCTTATTATATAACAGGAAGTCCTGGTCCTCAAATCTGATTGGACAGATAATCACACACACTCAGTCGTGCTCCTTATCCTTCCAAAACAATTTCACAGTAATTCACATTGATTTTACGAAGTGGCTGATTTTTAAGAATCCATACAACCTTATTCTTACGTTTAAGTATGATTTGCTTTAACGCCAGTTATGTTTAGGGGTTGGGCTGAGGGCGGGGCTTAAATTTGACTTTTTTGTACTAACCGTACATTTTTGTACAAATCACATGGTACAAATTCATACAAATTAGCCACCTCGTAAAATAATCATGAATTCCTGTGAGATCAGACTGTTTCCACTCCAGTAACTTACCAGAAACAAGAAAGAGTCTGAGCCATCACAGTTTTAATGCTACTTTCAAATTAGGCACAGGTTTGGACGAAACTTTTGAACCAGCGACTAATCTATCGTTACGTAACAGCCAAACACAGGGAACAGATCTAATTCTGGTCCGATCGCCTTGAGAGCTGTCTCGGTCTGTCTGCACCGATTCTTCATCTTCTTCGGCCATCAAACGGGATATTTCTCAGTGGAGGCCAAGTCAAGCTCCACTCGCATTAACTTCTGCCCATTATGCCACACTAAACACCCATAAACACTTAAGCGGAACTGAGCTCTACTATAAAGTTACGGCCACACAGACACACAGTTTGATCCATCTTTCAGCAAGAGAAACACTTTGGGATTTCTGACATATCGCCCTTCTTTCTACGTTCATAAGCGAGTGTTTTGGATCCTCGCAGGCAGGGGATACTTAAAGAAAGCCCCGGCCAAAACAAATTCAACACATCCAGTAAAAGTGAGTGATTTGTCAAATGCGAAGAGTGCCACGGCCTTTACAGCACAAGGAGGCGAAGCTCACACACATGCCAGATTTCTGTTCTCATGTTTTCCTCCTCTGAAGCCTGCCTGTCAGCTCTAGACGCTGGCTTGGGCTCAACCCAGTGTAAATACTGTGGGACAGCGCAAGATTGGCCCACTGCTGGTTTGTGTCTACAGCAGGAGACTCATCTGACCTCGAATCCCCTTTTAACGCCTTTTCTGCGCTCGGTGGGAGCTGGAAATTAGATGCATAGATTTGGTAAGTCAACCGGTGAGGAAGCATGACCAGTCATGCTGCGTGTGTAACAACAACTAAACAATACAAAGGTTGTCATTTATTGCTTATTGATTTATGAAATACATAGTTATTTGTTAATAATTTACATTCTCATTTTAACCAGTGAAACAGAAACGTAGTAATAACTTAAACATTTAGTTTGGGGGTTGTAGTATATACTTTTAAGGTTACAATATTTGCCTGCAGCTGAATTTTGTGCTACCATTTTTGTGCTTGGGTAAGCTTTTGTGACGCAGTCTGTGAAAACCCAGCCTGTGTTTTTTTGTTTTCTATACTCTAAATGGATAGTTCACCCAAAAATGAATATTGTGTCATCATTTAGTCGATCTCTTGTCATTTCAAACCGAGTGTGCCTCACACGTCCTGAAAAGTGAAGCTGCGGGCTCTTTGATCGCACCCCTGGTGGCTGGCTGCAGTATAGGTCATAAACCCCACCCTCTCCATGTAAACAAATGGAACAGGAGCCAAACTATAAAATCCAATTACACTTCAAATATATTTTTTCCAAAGATGTTTTCTGTTATTTTAGTCAGTTTTTATCACGTTGATGTATGTCCAAGTGTTTGTTTCCGAATACGTTTGCTTTTAGTTAGTTATAAGATGTTATAAAAAGGGGTGTGGTAACATGATTTCTTTGTTTACGATTGAGTCATCAGGAAATATGGGCGGGACCTTGATACCGCATTCCAGTTCGTGCTCACTACTGGGTCTGGTATAGACACGGTGTCTGGCTCCAAATGACATCAATGGCAGTGGTCATAACGCTGACATTTTGGCTTCATTTTTCTACAATAGAAGTGAATGGTAGTGCGTCGTCCATATTTTATACTGTCTATGTTTCAAACCTGTATGACATTCTTTCTTCTGCAGAACACAAAAGAAGATATTTTGAAGAATGTTGGTAACCGAACAACACAAAACCAGTGCAAGACAATAGGTGCCGCCGTTGTTGGGTTACCAACATTCTTCAAAATAGCTGATTTTGTGTTCTAAAGAAAGAAAGAAAGTGAGACAGGTTTGAAATGACAAAAGGGTAAGTGAATTTTATTTTGGGGTGAACTATCCCTTTAAAATCTTTTTTATTGACCGAGTAAAAAACAAACTGAAATCAAACTTTCATGCTTATCTCAGAATAGATATTTGGGTCACATTTTGTCAGCGCCACTTTTTCTACAGCTAATTTTTCTACCGACTTACCGTACCCCACCAAAGAGCATCTGCGTAGGTGGCAAACTGTGTGTTAAATTCTTTCTCCACCAAGTAGACTAGGAACGAAGAGAAGATCAGCACCAAGAAGCCAATATACCAGGCGGTCACAAGCTCCTGAAAACAAACATCACAACATTAATCCAGTTAAAGTCATCTTTACAGACATTTGAGAAACGTCAGGAAAATGTGACGCTGAGAGGAGAAAGAATCAAATAACTCTGCTATTATGTGGACCACAGTTATGTGGGGACCCCTAATCTCTCCACTAAATGAGGGCCGAGGAAGCGTGTGGCTTGGCTATAGCCCATGGCTGGAGTTTCACTCCAAGCAGTGATGGAGAAAGAGGTTGATTGTGGGGTCATGAGCTCGGAACGGTGTGTTCTAGTCTACTTATTTGAGGACTTTCTCAAATTATTCTTTGGAAATTTCATAACGCCACATTGATGCTATACAATACAATGACATTTGAACATTGGACCCAATGCTTTTTGGGGTGGTTATATTTCAATAAAAACAGTTCTATAGCATATCTGAGCATACCTTGCTGTGAGCGTAGACAACAGATCCCAGCAGTTTCCAGGTACCGCCTCGCCTGTCCATACGCACCATGCGCAGGATCTGTAAAAAACGCAGACTGCGAAGTGCAGACGTGGCAAGAATATTGCCCTGGCTACCAGCTGAAACCACGCCGATGGATGCAATGAGCACAATAATGTCTGTAACACAGGAGACAGCAAGAGTTTAATGAGACACCATTTCCATTCATTTACACGTGGAAAACAAAATAAATACTTGATCACTGGCCAGCTACTGTAGAAATGAGCACTGCATATGGATTCCATATAAAATAAAGCCTGACATAGCAAAGCTGCATCAGCAGCACAATGCAATCCCTTCGACAGCCTTCTTTATGTCACAATATCAATATCACTCTTCTCTGGCAACACACAGCTTACTTCAACAAGGATGAGGACCACCCAGCCATTCCAAGAGCATATGAGACAATCTACATAGAAACTAATCTGTGTGTTCTAATAAGTAGCTCTCTGAGACAACAGGGACGGTGATATTTCAATAACTGGGTCATTCTGGGACAGCTGGGAAGCCACAACCTTACAAGAACAGCATATCTAATCCTCCTCGAGCTTCCAACACATCTTAACCAGAGATAATATTGTTCTTTGCTCGAATCACCTCAGTCATATTTTCCTGCCGAATGTACGCCCGAGGTTTGAAATAACGTTCTTTTTAGTCACACGAGTCCAAGGTGGCCTCCAAAGAGTCTGCTATATGAAATCTGAATCTCACGACTCTTCAAGGTTGAAAGTGGAACGTTGGGGAACATGAGCAGATGGGAACCAGAGGGGCTGATTTATGCGTCTTGTGAACAAAGGCCATACTAAAATGTGGAAATCCAAAATCATAAAAGTTGCACCGCGTCCAACAGAGCAGCTGTACTGTCTGATTTGTTGCAGGCGATTCTCATCCTGACAGCGCTAAGCGCAATTGAAGTATGATGCTTCGTGAAAGGGTGATGTAAAGGTGGAAACGCGATTGCTAATCGATTAGGAGAGCGGCGGCTTTTAATGTGGTCCAGTTCAACACTTTCAGCCAAGCCTGTAGTAAAAAAATTATGGCAATCTTCTGAATGCTGTGTATTGGGAGCATGTTTCCCAAGGTTCAAATGTGATGAGGTCACTTATTTTGTAAGAAGCAGATGGACTTTGACAGCACTCTAGTCTTTATTCTCCAAAACAATATAATGCAATACAATCATATCTAAGGATTGGCAAATCAATTTAAATGATATTAAAATATATTTTACACCGAAAAATATATCATCTACATACATGCTTCACATTCGTTCTGGGAAAAGAATGCATTGCTCTCTATGTCTTACCATTCTCACTGCTATCTGCATCGACCTGAAACTTTGACTATACATACCTTTTTAAAGTATTAAAATTATGATGTTATTGCAAACGTTTGCAATATTCATAATATGCCCATTAGCAATATTTTATTAACTTGATATCTTGTAGTCCTATTATGCAGCATTTAAACCATTGTCATTTGCTTGCTATACAGATTGTTTCCGTTTCATCCTATTTTGCATTGATATACAATGTTTTATTTAGGTTAACCTAACAAATAGGCAGGTTTAGGAAGGTTTATAATACCTGAAGAGAGATATCCATTATAATTCCCATTCATTTTAATGACTGTTTGCTCAGCTGGTGCATGGCCTAAAAAATTTGCTTATTAAACCACAAACCTTTGTCATGTGACTAAGACTGATGGCAAAACATGCACAGTCCAATGCCCTTCGCTACTGACTATCCTTAGATACATAAAATCCTTGACAATCAAAATGAGGATAAATTCATCGAAATGAATTCATTACAAAATTATAAAAATAAAAAGCATTAATAACAATAATAAAAATAATAATAATTCTTATTAATTCTTTTTTGTTCATTAAATTGAATAGCTTTCACTATTTGCCATGCTCCATATACATACAGTAATAAAGTCTTGCAGGTATAAAAAATAATGAGTTTGAGATTAATATGTTTATATTAGTTTGCTAGCAGAGGCGATAATAATAATTCTTTCTTTTTTGTTCATTATATTAAATACCTTTCACTATTTGCCATGCTCCACATACATTCAGTATTAAAGTCTTGCAGGTATAAAAAAAGAATGCTACATAAGAGTTTGAGATGAATATGTTTATATTAGTTTTCTAGCAGATGCGGTAATGGATGATGTGCTGTATTATTACAGCAGTGTGCTTCATTAGGAGTCTAAGGGGTATGCCAAGATCTCTGTATAATTTCCAATGGGACATTCTGAATAAATGTGTGAAGCAGAGAAGGGAAATTGTGCCTTTTGTTCACTGTCTCATAATTCAGAGTTAGTCACTGTGTTGATGGTTTTCTGATGTAGCTATGCTTCCTGATAAATGGAGATGAGGTTCAGTGCATGACACACAATGATATATTCACCCTGAAGACTAAAATTACCATCATACGACACAATACCACACATGGGCCGTGTGCTTGGGTGTGTAGTAAATACAAATGGCATCGGCAATCCCTCAGTATGCCTGACCTTACAAGGGAATTAAAAGAGAGCGCATAAAGATTGTTCTTCTTCGGCATTATGTATGTTTGGGTCAGTCATTGATCCCGGGTAGAGAAGCTATCATTATGCGCTAAGCATCCGTCAACATCTACACAGACAAAGCAGATCCATCAACCTGTACAAACAAGTTTATACGGGGCAGCAAGAACACTGATAGAAGGGTTTTGAGCTTACCGATGATACAGAACGGTTTTCTCGAAAAGCGCAGTCGACCCTGCCATCCCCTGTAGCGACAGCAGCATCCGGCCGACCAGATGCGAATGATGTACTCCAGACCAAACACAACAATCATGACAAACTCCTGCAAATCACAAACACCATCAGTACAACTACATACAGTAAGAAATCACCACTGCCATGGCTGGTGTTACATTGTTAATGTTTCGTGTTCACAATCTTATCAAAGATGTTTTTGACATCATCTGATGAAATTAATCTTTAATAAAAGCGTATTAATCATTGATAATAATTAAATAAATGTATATATTCATTATATTAATTAATTAAAGGGGTCATATTGCACGGCTAAAACGAATATTATTGTTTGTTTTATATGTAACGCAATGTGTATACACCATTTAAAGTTTAAAAAACGTTGTATTTTCCACATACCGTGCGTGTTTGTATCTCCTCTTTGCCCCGCCTCTCTGAAACGCGCTGAGTTTTAACAAAGCTCATCGCTCTGTAAAGAGAGGTGTGCTATGATTGGCCAGTTCACCAGTGCGTAGTGATTGGTCAAATACTGCAAGCATTTCACGGAAATGTAACGACTCCAAAGCAACTGTACTGATAGACGATACAATGAGATTTACAATTACGCCCACCGTATCTACGTGTAGATCTGGGCGGTCTTAGTCAAATCATGTTACGAAGTTACGTGGATTCGCCGGGGTGTGGTTACACGAGGCGTTTCAGGCAAGTCTGGTTGAGCATTCGCTTCTAGATAGAATGCATCTTTTGTTCCCACACTTTCATTTGTGCAATTTTACGTGTCTAATACATGCATGGGCAACTTATAACACACCAAAAACACAGAAAAACACGTACTTCCGCCATATGACCCCTTTAACATATTAATTCCTAAAATAATGGTGTAATGAAAGGTCAAACTATCTGTTAAGTTGTTAATACAAACCATTAAATTTAAATCGCAAATGTATTTTTTTATATTTTACTTTTTCTATATTTCAGAAAGACTTTTTACAAAGCTCATTATCAAATTACATTTAAGGGCGCCTTCTGTTGTGCTCCTGTTGTCTTTTATAGTCTTTGTTCTAATATATAGTACAGCAGCGTACACTGACTGCAATCATTAAGCACTCACTGCCTATATGGTTTTTACATTTACATGTATTTATTTAGCCAGTGCTTTTATCCCAAGTGACTTAAAAATTAGGAAGCATTCAACATTTTGCCTTAAGAGCCAACAATAAGCATAGTACACCAAGCTACTTATAGCCTACACAACTTATTGTGTAAATGAACAAAAATATCTGCAAATAGAGGCAAAAACACAGCCCCAGTCTTCTCCCTCCAATATTCCCAAAGTATATCTAATAAATGAACCTCATTGTAAAATGCACAGCATGGCTGTAGAGTCTCTATAGCCTCCACACTCTGCTTCACCACAGGAAACTGCGGTCATGTCTAGTTAACACAATTAACCTCTTAGCTAATCCATCATCGCCACATTCTTGGTCCAAGATAATTGCTAATGTTAGATAAACCCCAGCTGGGCTCACCTGATAAAAACATCTGCCTGCATAAAGAAAGACTTCAAAATGCTGATCCTTCAAGAACTCAACGCATGCCTTCACACCATGCATTTACATTACTGCTGATGCATTGTGTGCTACTGTATGCGAGTAAAACCTCAGGTGTGTCATTTCTACGCATCGCCAAACAGAATTGCACCCCAAACTCACACAATTTGTTTTAATAGCTCTAATTTTATTTTTAAAATCTAACACAAAGTGTAATGTCATCTATTGATGGACAAATCAACAGATATGACCTTTTATCAGGCCACCCCCATCCCATGGGGCTAGAGGCCTGGGGGTGGTTTTAAACTTACCTGTCCAGCTAATCTCGGTTTCCCATAGCTTGACACAACACTGTTTGTGTATCCTGAGGACTATCTGATACTGAATGTTATGCCTCCCTACTGTTTTCCCACCAGCAGGGAGATGCATTCCCTCACCTCTTGGGTCAGTTCATAGGACCCTGATAAAGCATCGATACAACCCCTTTAACTGATACAGTAACACCTTGGCCCGCTCTACCAGGGTTCCAGTGAGACGCGGGTATTATATCATTAAAAGCACCATGCCGCTTAATGTCGTCACCTGATAGGACCCTATTAGCCAGCAAAACATCTAGGCGTAAGGATAAAACCAGCTTAGCATAACACATGTATCAAATGACCTCATCTCAGTGATTATCTTTTAAGGACCAGAGTCATCGAAGGGATCTTAGAGGCCCAGATCAGAAAACAACACTGACATCTAATCGCTTGTTTTTGTGAATTCATTTAATGAGTTCATCATTGACTACCATAGTAGGAAAAATTGCTTTGTAATTTTCTTCTTTGTTAAACACAAAAGAAGATATTTGAAAGAATGTAGGAAAGCAAACAATTCTGGGGCACTTTTGACTACCATTGTCATTTGTACCACCTATGGTAGTCAATGGCGGCCAAGAACTGTTTGGTTACAAGCCAAATTTCGTTCTCTGTGTTCATCAGAACAAAGAAATTTATACAGATATGACATAACTCGAGGGTGAGTAAATGATGACATCATTTTTATTTTCGGGTGAACTGTCCCTTTAATGGAGGATGTGTGTTTGTTCGGTCCTCACCAGTATGATGAGACAGTGATTGGAGAGCTCCATATGAACAGGGATGGTGGAGAACACAGACAGGACCAGACAGCCAAACACCAAGGTGAACCTGTCAATGAACAAACAAAAGCAAATACAAAACATTAGTTTCATTCAGACAGTGGGAAAAAGCTCCAGTAACTGTATCCCGTCACTTCACCTGACCGCCATTGAAGTTCAAACTAAAGGTTTCTTTGTTCACATTCAAAAACACCTTTGCTAATCCTAAGGTTGGACTCCATTAAAGAATATCGAGAGAATCAGAGTGCACTTTCAGAGTGGCTTTAGAACGCAGTGAAATCCGGTGGGGCTTTTAAACAGCTCTTTTAGCCACTAACCAGCAAACATAATAGCTGATGAAGTACGCAACCTGAAAGATACTCTCATAAGGCCATCTTCACTATAAAAACATCCCTGGCATCATTGATCAAACTACTGAATTCGCAAATGATAAATGTGTGTGCACTCTATCACACGGCACACTCTGTCCGCTGTCTATTTACAGCAGGCTGAGGAAACTGTGAGGCTGAGGCTGTGTTTCCACCATTTCCTCTCCGTCTTGTGTTTTCACCCTGTATAAACAGGCCATTAAGAACACTAGCCTGAGGTGGTGGAGACCAGAGCAGGGCTCTTCATTTTTAGAAACGGACGCAGTTGTGTGAGGCGTACAGCCGTATGCGGTTGCGTGCTGTCTGAACGAAGTAGCAGACATCACACTAAACACACAATGTCTTCCAGCGGCTGATGTTTTTATTGCATCTGGGAGTCTCGTCTATCGCCTTCAATCCTCTTTCTTTATTTCACCTTTCATTCATTTTAAAGTGGTCATACTGATGAAATTACTGCACCTTCAAACAGCAAGATACCACCACCACCAAGGGTTTTTCAGTAAGCTTTTAGTGGT
Source organism: Triplophysa rosa (assembly GCF_024868665.1). NCBI lineage: Eukaryota > Metazoa > Chordata > Actinopteri > Cypriniformes > Nemacheilidae > Triplophysa > Triplophysa rosa. Next base: position 16,747,273 of record NC_079898.1, read on the forward strand.
AAAAGCAGTTCAACTTTTCTTCGCAGATTCAACTTTACTTGGTATTTAAATCTGACAGACGTGCAGCAGGTCGTCGAATACACGCTGTCAAGTGTATAACAAAAATTCAGTACTTTAACAGACTGAGAAAGGAGGCATACTGTATGAGTGTAAAATGAAAGTGTTATTCGATAAAGACATCACACATCTGCTGAGTATTTTCACATTTCATCACACAAGTTACGTATATTTGACTTGGATCAGACTTAACAACAGCAGTTTTGCATTGAAGAAGTTGTTTTATTTGAAAAGAAATGTAAAACAGAAATCTTATGAGAACATGATTTTTACTTGTATATCCTTTCACACAGAGCTCATATGTCATTGTGGTTGAGCTTTAACATAAAAGGTTAAATAAGTAATTTGTGATTTTTAAAGGTGGAAGTATTTTAGTCTACTCAAGTACATTTATCTGTACTTTATTTTTACCTTTGAAAAAATGTACTTCACTATATTCCAAAGCATAATATACTGTACATTTCATAAATACTTTTTTTACCTTAAGTACAGTATATTAAACATCTAGTACTTTCTTACTTTTACTCCATGAAAAGTAAAAATATTTTTACTAATACTAAGAAAATACTAGATTTTTTATATATTCTTAAAATGTCCATTGTGTATTTTTTTCGGAGGATCTATTGACAGAAATGTAATATAATATACAAACATAACTATGTGTAGGTGACTAAAGACCTTACATAATGAAGGGTTATGTTTTTATTATCTTAGAATGAGCTATTTCTATCTATACACCGCTGGTCCCCTTGCATGGAATTCACCATGTTGTTTCTACAGGAGCCCTAAACAGGCATGTTATAATATGTTATCTCCTTCGGCAAAGAAACGAAAACGTGATGACATCTTAGTCCTGTGTCACCATATTGCTTCGAAAGGGAGGGGTGGAGTGAGCCGTTGGTTGCAATTTGCAACCTCACCACTAGATGCCACTAAAATCAACACATTGCTCCTTTAAGTATTAAAGGTAAAAATCATGAATGAATAAAATGTAGTGGAGTGAAAAGTGTGCAAAATATAAATGTAGTACGGTAAATATTTTATTCCAAAGTAAGATCTCAGATAAAGTACAGACACTTGAGGTAAAAATATTTCACGACCGTCCACCTCCAGTGATGACCGAGATCTTTAAAAAAAAAAGTTTATTTACAGCGCTAGCTGTGTTTCAATGCTCGCGTGAGATCACTGACAAACTAGTTGCGGCATTTGCGTGTATCCATATTAACAGTTGTTATCCCGATCGTGCTGACAGCCCTCACCTGTTTCTCGGTTCTGTCTTTCCGTTTTAGTCGGTGAGACACAGTCTGTCTGAACCACTCTTCACCCTTTCAGAGCTCGGCTAGCACATGAACACCCACACGCAGCTCAGACTCTTTCAGTTAGTGTGAGGGCTTCTGTGAATCTCATAACACTCCAAAACTATAACAATCCAGAAAGTCTTGATCGTGACGAAGTTTATGGGTCATTGCAGGATATAGCACTTTCCATATCCTTGTGGTACAGCAGACCACAACTATTACACTCAAACTGGTGTTGTGCTGCTAGAAGGTGTTTATTGCACGAATACAAACAAATGCATGCACATAAATGCTCTGCTCCAAAACTTGGAACTTGCTTTAGCATGTTGGATGTTGTAAAGATACATGAAATATAACGAATGAATGAAACATGATTTATGGTCAACACTTCTTTCACATCATTGACTGTTTATGCAACAACTTCACACAGGAGCAAACCTATAACACACATACGACAGCAAAGGTGCTTCTGCTACAGTCATTACTGTAACCCAACAGTACAACCTGCAAAACAGTAGCAGCGACGTACAAGCCCACATACGTGCACCCAGACACATCTGTCAGGCACTCCGAGGTGGGGGAAATGAAAATATTAGAACAGGAAGGAATGGCTTTTTTGAGCAAACAGCCGCAGGTACCAGCGCTGTTCTGCGCTCAGGCCAGACAATGTGTCTTTCAGCATTCAGAGTTGTGCGGTTAAAGCCAGGTTCCCACAGACTTAGACATCCGAGCTTCTAAAGCTGAACCCATGGGACCTCCTTCTACTAGCGAGACAAAACACAGCTCCACCATCCAACTCAGTTGTCTGTGCATGTGAGGGAGAGTGAGTATGCAAATGTTAGCTGGCGATTCTGTCACAGTGCATCTGATACCACTTTATAATGGCACAGAGAAAAATGGGGAGAGAAAGATTACAGTAGTGGATAATGGTCTATCCACCTGATTAGGTATGCCAGTGTGTGTGTGACTGTCTCGTATTGTTTAGGAAGCAGACTCAGAGGGGTTTGAAAAGCATTCAGATCAACAAAGGTGACATGTTCCAAGTAGGCAATTCAATTTTGTTCTCATGAGATAGGTCACCTGCTGTGTGTACTATCTGAGCAAACATGACACACCAGAGGGCGGTGTTGCTGTCTACCAGTCCAAACACACAGGGCAGGTAAATCCAGGGATATTACAAGGTCAACATACAATATGTACACTGTAAAAAAGTAATTCGATAGAATTAAAAAAAAAAAATCACAAATATTAACATAAGTTTCAAATATCTTTAAATACGGTTAAAAACTGTCAAATTAGTTTTTTACGGTATATTTCTGGTGCCCCAGCTGCCAGAAAATTTCATTTTTTTATGGGATTTTTTTTAACAATCTATTGTTGAAATACAGTCAAAAACTGTCAAATTACAGAAAATGACAAGAATTTACAAGAGAAAACCATGTCATTTTACTGAAAAAAACACCCAAGATGACAGAATAATTTCAGTTTTTTAATGGGATTCTTTTACATTGTATGTATGTATCAGTGCTCCAGACTGCGCCCAAAATGCGAGTTATATTTTTGCGGAGATAGCCACTGGTGATCATCCAAATTGACTCATTTTATTGGATGCAGCTGGACTTTTCCCGCATACTCAGTGCTAGAGATCTGATCTCCGCTGTCAGCTTGCTTTACAAAAACACTGCATGCACTCAATAGACTGACATTTGGAGATGCAACTGAGGCATCCCAGCACACACAGTTCATTCTGACGATGTCGCCAGTTGGCCTAACGCTCCAGAAACGTCCTAGCCACGTTCTCAAATAATGTCTTGAATTAATCCCGTGGAGAACGTTGTAGCGACATGATGTACTTGTCTTCAGATAACCTGGACACTGGTCATTTGATGAATCTGGTTATTTCTATTTATTATGTTATTTTATGGAAAATTTATGATCAGAGTAAAATCTGTTATGTCAAGACAAATGCTATAAATCCGACTTCTGACAGCTATTAAACATGAGTTTAATTTGATACCACAATTAAAACTGCGTTTCTATTTATTTAGTGCGCTTGCATCATTTAAACGTTAACAGTCATTTCTTTTTACGTCTCTGCCTGATATTACTTTAGCGGTTTATTAATATTCTTTCTTTAATTTATACGTTACATATGTGAGAGTAACTACATATTTTAGTGATTTTCGATTGATTTGGCGCATTTAAATGAACGGACCCTGATGTTTGTGAGTGTGACTAAAGAAGCTTTTGATTGTTGTTTCTAAAAAATGGACAACCTGCTAAACGAGTTTTTAACAACGTGACTATTTGGTCGTTATGACATGCTCAAAGAAACGTTATTTGGTACGTCGAAGTGACGAATATGGTACGTTCCAGATATGTCTTCAGGACGTAATCACCACGTCCCAGCAACATCCAGTTACGTCGTCACGATGAAAATGGGAATCACAAAGTTACGTTGCTGGAACGTTATTAGATACGTCGTGGCAACGAATATGGTCCGGTCCAGGTATGTCGTCACAACGTAACTGTGTTAGCTGGGATTACGCCACAATGGAGGCACTGTTTCGTTATCAGCACAGTGAGGCACTGAGGACAGAGTTGTTTAATTTCCTCCTAAAGAGCTATATTAGGTGCTGTATTAGCTGTATTTCTTGGCTGTTCAGTTGAATATTATTTCTGTTGCATCCAAGTACTTTTAATTTCTTGATACATTTCCCTAAATGAATGTGGCGTACATCACTGTAATGTTTTAATCGACGCAGCTGGCTCATGAATCAGCATTATACTGTACACAGCGAGTTCGCCGGTATGAACGCACATCGTCATCAGAACGACTCGCAAACGAATGACTCAGTTGAAACGATTAATTTAAACAGACTATAAGAGATCAGTGAATCATGTTAAACTCAGTGAACCACAAACGCAGGATGTGAATGAGTTTTGCTCATGTAGTAAGACTGGTTCATTCGATGAAAAGCTTAGGCTAAATTTGATTTTAAAAAACTTTTCTGTTTGGTTGAATAAATTTAATATTAAACATTTTTAAGTCATTTTGATCTAATTTTAAGGAACTTTTATATGTTGTTTGTAAAGTGTTAAAGCCACGTAAAGGTACGGTAGGCCTACACGCGAGTGTGTGTACAAAATCAGGATGGCACCCCCTCCGCCTTATTTTGAACTGAAAGTATGTGTTTTGAAATTTTAAGTTAATGTTATGTGGCTCTTAAAAACAATTTGGTGCCTGTTTTTTCCCTATAAGAGCCAATGGCTTCTTAACTGATTTTTTTTGTCTGGAGCCCTGTGTATTAGTTGCTGTCCTTCTGAATCCTTGGATGTCCAAATTCGCTGTTTTTCAGGTAATGTAAAACACACCTAACCTAAACAAGGTTTAAAACTGAATCAAAATGTTAAATAAACATCTTTAAGACTAATTATTGATTTAAAAAAAAAAAAAACATTTATATAAATACATTTATATTACATTTTAATTATATACACAAATACATTTATTAAATAAAAATATATTTCATATTTTTTTATAAATAAAAACACAACATGTATTTATGTGTAAACATATTTTTTGTATTAGTTACAAAAAATGAATAACATGCATAAAGAAATAAGACAGAGAAGAGGACAGAAAAAGAGATAAGCGACTGGTTGGCTCTGCGTTTCAGTCAGTTGGCTGGCTTTGAGGCCAGTCATTGCGTTCCTGACAAGATTAATGCGATAATTCATTTTCCATTGGATTATTATAAAATACAACGCGAGCGATCCACAGTCCACAACACAATACAGTCTGAGTTATATTGGCTGCTCAGTGAATTATTGAATGGCTTGTACAAATAGCCTGTGGACATCTGGCTCTGATTTGGCTTGAGCCCCTAATGGCTCTGCTCTGTCTGAGCAGGAAGGTCTGGACACTGGCTGCTGTTTCCACTGCAGCTGGAACAGACTTCATAACACAAGTCAGATTTCTGAAAAGATCTTCACACAGGCATAAGGGTTAATGATACACTAATAACAGAAAATAATGAGGTGGGACTCAACAGCCCTGCTCAGTTTTGACGTCTTGAAAGCAATTGGGTTATGAGCGATTAGTTCTGATGATGATGTTGGCAGAGTAGCAAGAATGATGTTTTGTACTGCATGTCCACAAAATCAAATGAGCTTTTTTACTGCATGGTGTAAGTTACATATAAATGGTAGTTAGTAATATGAAATGATGATCAGTTACTTTAGATTTTTTTCAGATGGTGAGGCCTGGTTTGCGGTTTTTGTACTTTTCCCAGAGAATTTAACACAATGAGTCGACACAACATTGTGGTAACGAATGAAATCGACACAGTAGAAGATGAAGTTTGACTGACAGGAACGGCAGGACCATCAGTGAGCAGCATTCATCAAACTGAAGAGACTCAATGTCACATTCTCCATTTCTCTCTATTATCAGCAATAAATATGGCATGAGTTTCTTTCCCAGCCATCTCCTTTCTTTCATTCGTTGAGTCTCCTGTGTTGAGTGTAAATTTAGTTGCAGCCCATGTAGAGTGTCCCAAAGCAGTCTCTTATGAGATTTCATGATAGTTAGGATGCTACCTTACTTGCTGTTTTAGTATGCAGAAGGTAGTAAAGCAGCTCACTCGGTACTAATACTATACTAATTGAAAAGGGTTTCCTTCAGACTAGGGACTCTAAACACAGGCCCATCATGAACAATTAAAGTAGTCATCTAAAACTGTTCTTTGCTGTTCCAGGTTCAGCCAGAATGGATCTTTACTATAAAGCACAAATGAGACTGCTATTTAAAACTGGCAATACGCCCTTTTCACAATGACGTCACTTAACTTCCGCCTTTTGCAAAGCAGTGTATCATAACATCCGTCTTGCAACAAACAAGAAGAAGAAGAAGACGAACTTCTGTTTTGCTGTCGCGCTGGAATTTAACAACAGTGAGAAAAAAAACTGACAGAACACGTATTCAAGTACTTATCCTAGCACCTTAACTAACACAAAAAGAAAACAAAACACTTACCTTCATAATCAAACAGGTACTGTTCAACAAAGAATTTGTATCCTTTCTCTAGCTTTGATCTTGTCGTTAGCGAAAATTTGTCTGCAAGACGTTGTACATCATCTAGACGTATTTGTGGCAGATGTGCAAGCCACTTGGTAAACTCCATTCTGAGGCGCTAGCAGAAGTAACTTCTTCTTCTTCTTGAGTTTTACTGGCGGTTGGCAAATCAGCTTAAGATGCATTACCGCCACCTTATGAACTGGAGTGCTAGCGGAAGTAATGATACACTGCTTCGCGGCAGCACGGAAGATGCGTGACGTCATGTGAAAAGGGCGTATCACTACATTTGGATCACACAGTTCACAAAATACCCCCACCTCCAAATTAAAACACCTTATCATGTTTTTCACACTTGCACTGAAATGCCACTTAACACACGTCTTGTTTTCTGTCATCTGAACTCAAGACATCAACACATAGTCACTGCGACCCCCTTAAGTTTAAGGGGGCTACAGTACACTGGACAGTTAAAATGTAAGACAGACAAGGTCAATGATCATTCAGTGTGTAAAGAGATAAAAAAGAAAAATCAAAAATTATTATGCAAATTTTCAAATCACATCACATTACAGATGTTGAATGCCTGACAACGTAAGTAAATATGACAGGGTCGAACTTCAATCAGCTTTTTTTTATGAAGCAAAAAGTTTAAAACAGATAATACTTAAAGGCTGATTCAAGACATCATATCGAACTGAAAAAAAAAACCTAAAGTTTGCTGTTGAATTTAGAAAATCTGGGAAACATCATTTAACACTGACTCAACAAACACAAACAAGGGTTAAAACACTGATCGCACAAAACTCAACACCAACTGAATTCAGCTTTTCTGGGACACTGTGAACTAGCGTTAAAGCTGAAATTATAAACAAACAAATTTGAAATAAAGTCTGTAGGCATTGCCGGCTAACTGAATTGCAGAAGTTAGGGTTAGGGGGTCAGAACAACATCACATTTTAAGAAATATCTTAACAGTACAATTTTCCAGCACTCTAAAATCCAGTCAGCCATTTGTTTAAAGCTGGCAAGCAAAGAGTCTTTTAGAGCCTAATTGATCGCAAATTGCACCAGAGATTTTTAATTAACGTTGTTAACTACTAGCAAACATACTACACCACCATTTAATCAAAGATGTCTAAAAATAGCTCACCAAGGCTTGGGAGAGAAGTCTCTTTGCGGCTGCACGAGTGCAAGTCTCAGTGGTGTGCAAGTTTGGGCCTTTTTATATGTGGAGAAGCACAAAGACAAACTATGAAACTTGTGAAGGTGGAAAATGATGGCCTTTAACATGAGGTTTAGTCTAATCAGTGACAGAGGTGCTGTCCAGGGTCCTGAAACTGATCACATAACACAACTGCTGCATCGGTTTGACCTCAGTAGGACTAAAGCTATCCGTCACCTTCGGTTCAATTCAAAAGTCAACCTGACACCTAAAATGTATCATAAAAATAAATAAAGTCATTGAAATCATTATCATGTTATCTGTTTCACTCTGATTTATAGACCATCTAATGGGAAGTTTAATAGTCGTCAATATTGCTAAAGCTTTGCTGGACCTCCCAAATCTCTATCGCAATGATGATGCTTAATCCCAAAAACATCAGTAATGCACCACTCCAACCTACAGCACAGGCAGTTCCCTAAGATCTTCCGTATAGCCAAATAAAACGCAACGTAAGCCCATAAACCCCACCGTAACTGGAGCCTCCCAGACACCACAGAAGTCGGGTTTTGTATTGAAAGTCACTTGACGGAAAGGAGGTGAGGAGGAGGATGAGCTATGTTGTACGGCTCCTCCACCAGCAGTTTGTCTTGGGCTGGACGGGGAGCAGAAACAGACAGGATGTACCCCTGCCAAGTGTCTATTAACTAATCCTGCTGTTTATACAATCTACTTAAGTATCTTACAAGGCTGATCGGCAAGATGAAACACACTGTTTGATTTCTAAGCAACTACTTAACAAAACACAATGCGGCCAAAGGCGTCCTAAGCCTTCCAGCTAAAGTTCACTGAACCAAATGCAAACAGTTGTGAAGTTTGATGGCATCATTTATTCATATTATGATGGTTAATATGAAAACTATATCTCATTACTAAATAGTATATTGTTGAGGTAGATACACATATAGTATGATGCAAAGTTAAAGCCTTAAGATCTAAGATAATATTACAAATAATAAACAAGGCGCTCAGATTATTTATGGTCAAGCCATACTATCCTTTAATGTTTCTTAGAGAGCATGCTGAAATTGAGAAGTACACAAAGTAGAGTTAGTGCTGTAATGATTCTTATGTGTAGTCAACATCACCCACATGGCTGGGGAACGGGGCCAAATTTCCATGATGCAGCATCGCTTGGCTTTGAAGGTGTGGGCCAGGAGACGTTTCGCTCACCCTCTTTTTCTCCCTCCCTCCATCTTTTCCTTTCCCTTTTGGGTACCATTAGGAAGAGTGGGAGGAATCGGCACAAGCTCTTTTCCATGTGATGAGCACAAATCCTGTACTAACAGGATCCAGACCTGGGAAAGCTGGTGAGCTCTAGCAGCTGACAGAGTTCATAAACGCTCTTGGCATACAGGGAAATGGCAGCAGGTTCTCATCAAGCACCACAAGGCCTCTTCTTCACTCCATTACTAACACTCTCTCATTTCACATTTTCTTCTTGTTTTCTCTTTTCACAATTATTGGTGCAAACCAAATGTCAGTCTGTCACAAGGAGGGTACAGATGGACAGAGCATGGACAGTGTCTCTTAAATTGTTTGGACAGTTAAGTTACAAATGTCTAAATTAATAACACTGCGTTAGACAAAAAAAAGTGAGTGGTATCTACATACAAATGATGCTATGGCTTTTCTCAGAACTAGCTTCACATTTCTAGGACGTGCTTGGAAGTATTTTCACCGGCTGACCTCACTTTTTACTGAGTGTTAGTGGATGTTCTATCAGTGTGAACACATCACATTAACCATGGTCTATACTTTTGTAATCAATATCAATAATATAACTGTATATATTGTTTTATTTCAAACATCAACATTTTTTACCATTTCAAATGTACTTTGAAGTCCCCATGAAATTAATATTAAAAATTAAAAATGTTAGAAATTAAAACTTAAAGTGATAGTTCACCCATAAATGATCATTCTGCCATCATTTACTCATCCGCTTGTCATTTCAAACCTGTACAGTATGGCTTTCTTTCTTCTGCAGAACACAAAAAAGATCTTTTGAAGAATGTTGTTAACTGGCACCCATTCACTTGCATTGGTTTTGTGTCCATACAATATAAGTGAATGGGTGCCGACGCTGTTCGGTTACCAACTTTCTCTCTTCCACCAAAATAGATCAATGATTTTTATGACATCATTCTGCACTTCAGCTTCTCATTAAATTTTTCTGACTAATCAAAAGCTCTCTAGAATCTAGAGAATCTAGTATCCGCCCTTGCTACAGACTGTTTCAAAAAGGTCAGGAGCCACTCAATATGTCCCGCCCTAATTTCCTGTTTAAGAGGAAATTATGCCAATGCATCAAACAAAGCTGCAGATTTAAAGGCACTTCAGTGTGTCTTTGAACATTTTTGTAAAATATGTCCCTTAAAAATAGACTTGTTATCTTTAAAATAAATGCAATCTTCATTTCATAATTTATTACCACAACATTCAAATATTTTCAATTGTGGCGTAAATTAAATACAATCTCAAACCATGATGAAAAAATCGGATGTACCCTAATGCTTTTTACACTGAGGTTTCATGACCTTTGCTATAGCAATGAACCATGAGCAGATAATAGTTTGGCTGCTACTGTGCTGTGGAAACAGACAAAAGGAGAAAAAAAAGAATAGCCTCGCTTGACGTCCTCTGTACTTCCTCATCAGTCTGGACCTGGAGTTTAGCAGGCACTTGAGCCACAGGCAGCACAGAAGCGGAAACCCTAACAATCCATTGTGACACACTTCACAACCTTTTCTGTCCTTTCCCTCTTTTCATAAGTTTTTCTTTCTCTCTAATGGCCATATGCTTCTCAAAGCCTGGATCGTAGTTAGCAATCCTCGGCCCCATGACTCCATACCAGTGGTTCTCAAACTTTTTTGTTGTAAGGCCCCCTTTGTACAGAGTGCATCACTTTGCAGCCCCCCAAATAAAGACTTATAGTCTTAAACTTAGAATTTTAATTAAAGGGGCCATGAATTAAGACCTCAATTTTAACCCGAGCTTTTGTTGTATAAGAGGGAATCTTATTCAAGCGAACATCCTGTAAGCGTCAGAACTGAAAACGCCCTAGTTACTGAAATTACAACTGTCATTGACACCAGGCTCAGGAACGCCAGGTCCTGGAATGCACCTATCTATAGGTTGAACACCGCCTCCACAGAAAAATATCAACGACTACTTCTCTAGCCCCTCCCACTGGTTCTCGAATGACTTTAACCACACATAGTAAACACTCCCTCATTTGTGATGATTGACAAACTGGTAACCATAGCGACATATTTTTCGGCTAAAGATTCGTTTTGTCCATCAGTTTAAACTAAACTGCTGATATGCTCTGTGTTGTGTTTATGCTCGGAAGGCTCCATCACACAGCGCTCTTTTGCAGTGTTGCCATGTTTGTTATTAATAAGCGCTTTTATGCTTGTTGTTTGGTCTTAGATCAAAAAGCCTCGGCACTCAGGTCTTAATATATGGTCTGTTGCAGATTTTACGAATTTTTGGTCTTATAAAATATATAAACAATTTGCATTTATGGTTTGTTTTGTCTTGTCTTTATTTGCTTATTTGTTCTGTGAAGATCTGGCAACCCTCTCACTTTAGCGAAGGGCTCTCGAGAGCGGCTAGGGGTATCATATGTGCAAAAGTGAGGACTTCTTTCACTGTTATTTTTATTTAGAGCGACCAAGCAACAAACATGCAACATTGTGCAGCACCTGGTTGTGGAAGAACACAGTCGCTTCCTTCGGATTCTGATATTAGGAGTGCGTGGTTGAAGTTTATTTTTAAGTATGTTCCTGCTCACGTGGGTGAAACATTGAGCATTTGTTCACGTCATTTCACCATGGATTACTTTGTGAACAAGGCTCTGGATTTGAAAAAACTCAAATTAAAAAGCAGTGCTGTGCAGTCAATATTGGATCCGACAGGAATGGCGCAGCAATCTTATGTGAGTAAAACATATTTGTACTATGCATCACTATTGCTTTGTTAGAGATCGCTTGATATGTCCTGATAATGTGTAACCTAACGGTACGTGTCTAACCAAATTCACAGAAGGCTCCAACTAAGTTTACTACGCAAACTGCTATCCAATCATAGCAGTGGGCATTTACTTTCAAGTCTTCAAGGCAGCACGCCCATTAAAACAGAACGTTTGTTGAGACGACCTCAAAACCCGGGTAGAAAATAGCCTATTACTTATTGATTTTGATGTTTTCGAATGTAAAAACCACGCAAACGTCATAAGTAGACCTCATACAACAGTATAAAACAATAAACAAGCCCAGTTCAGGACACCTCTAAAACAAAACATATTCAGTTATAAAATGCTGTAACTTTTAGTTGGTGGTCTTATTTTTCTGACATTTGATTGCATAAAATGTATGCTTAAATTTATATATATCATAACATTCCACAAAACCTGTGGCTCCCTTGGATCCATCTTGGGCCCCCCCCAGGGGGCCATGGCCCACAGCTTGAGAACCACTGCTCTATACTATTGTGGACCCCTTAGATTTTTAAGAATGGACAGTTTGAAATGATTCACAGAAAGAATCCAACATAGCAGCACTGAGGTTAAATTCAAGAAGCTATTAAAACATCTTTTATAATCCTCCTGTATTCACAGAAATCTTGTTCCCAAAGTCTAAATACAAAAATCATTTAGCAAAGTTATGAAAAAATGTTTGAAATGAAGAGCTAAGTGAAATTAGTCCTTAATCTTCTGTTAACAAGACTTCAGGCAGATGGAAATCTCCACCTTGAACTCATTCACCCCAAAAAAGTTCTCTGCTTTTACAACTGCACCATTAAATCCCCACTCACTGCAGCTGGTGGGACTGCGCTCCTCTAGTTTCATTAAACGCATACGCACAAACCCACTCAAACACAAATAACACACTTCACACTCACACAAATACAGGAAAGACTCTGTCACGGCTGGTTGTAAAGTGTCAACTGACTTCAGCTGGTTGGCACAGCTAAATTACTAAGATAGCCCAGGAGGAACTTTAACCGCCTTTAAAAGAGGAGAAAGGGGGCAAGAAAGAGATTTTATAGGTTCAATTAAGCAATATGCAGGTGTATTTTATTGAGAAAACTATGAAAGACTTTTTCTTACAATCTACAATTTACATTTTATTGTATAATAATTGTATTAAATAAACAATTTGTTGAATTTTTTGTATGGTAATTTTATTAAATAAAAAATTGTTGAATAGGTCATGTAACTTTGTCACATTTAAGTTTAGCCAAGTAACGGTTCTTCTACTGGTAATGCAAAATAAAACTGCCTAAATTTACTTGTTATTTCTTTCGCTTGTTTTCAGAAATAATCTACAGGGACTCTATTATTTGCGGATGTGTACCGGAAGTTAAATTTGGGCTACAAAAGTGGCAAGCGCAGTAGTTTATTTATGTTGTTGCTTTGAAACAGTCTATAAAAGGCCTAAATTGCAAGAAATTGTTTTATACAGGTTTTTTCCTTTCGATAAACAAATATTTTTGTTTTGATAAACAGGTATTTTGTCTAGTTTGAGTACAGCTGTGTATGAATGCTTATGTTATTAAGAGCAAGGGAATGAAAAATTAATCTCTCTGAATGTGGTGTAAACGCTCTTAAGATTTTGATGAGAACCATAACTGTACAGTCAGAAATCTCAGTTTTGGGTTGAAAACCTTTCAGAATGAAACCATCTGAAGAGAAAATGCACAAAAGTGAAATAATTTAGCTCTTAGGATTTCATCAGCACTGCTTGTTGTGATCTGTCTGGCGTTTGAATTACTCTGACGTAGGTATTGCATGAATAACACAGGCAAGTGGAGGAAAATAAAGAAAAATGTTCCAGTCAATCTTCCTCCAAACACACACTAACCGAGCAAGCACACACATATGCACACATCCAGAAAGCACTTGGATACGTACAGTACTTCCATCCAATTGGACTCAATAATTTTCTTTGTAATGTCGACTCTGTCTCGCTTTCTTTGTATTTCAAAATGAAACTTTTATCGCAGTTGCGCCCTCACACTTCACTAACACATGGGGTCACTGCGGAACCAACCAAAGTGTTTTTCCTCAGTTTGTTTTAATTGCACTGTTTACAAGCAGCGTGTCGACGGTACTGTAGACTTGGGGTTAATTTTCACCCTGGTTGCGCCAGTAAACCCGTCGCATCAGAGGTGGCTTTTTATCGCTGGAAGAACCTCAAGCATCACACAAGCACATGAAAAGCAAATTGCCTAACAGCAAAATATATTTAAACACACTTTGTAATAACATGGGAAGATTATGAACGAATTGTCTAAAGCTAAAACATCTGATGAGGTTTTTCCAGCCTTATCAACACATGAAAGAGTTTCCACTCGGTAGAAAAGCGATGGAACACACACACACACATTGAGTTCTAGACACGTCTGTACAAACGCTTACATCTTTCCTTATACTTCTGGCTTTTTATGGCATTAATGATTTTTTGAGAAAAAGCAGATGGGCCAGATCTGTCAAGCTTGTATTGACATTGTCCATGTAAGGATACAGTAGCCAGCTCAGTCTCACATGCTCTCTCTCGTAAAGGGTATTGTTCAGGAAGTGTTACTACCCTTCCATCAATTCATCTTCCATTTCCACTATCGATTGTAAGTTCTAATAGGTCCTAACACCTGCAGGGTAAAACTCCTGGAAAATTCGGATCCACATGCAGATGCTACTACTGTACATTCTCATGGGGTGGGTCTCCATTGGAAACTGATTTTTAAGTGATCTTTAGCATCTTTAAAAGACTTCTATACATTTTGGAAGACAACAAAAACAAACAATTTCATATTAAAGGTGAACCAAGGCAAACCCACTCACTCCACCTGCATCTCATGGGCAGTGTTATCCATTGGTAGCTGTGACATAGATTGATTTGTGTCATTACCTGAGTGAGAGAGCCATTGATTCATCACTGACCTGTTGAACGTAGTATCTGCTTTCATTAGCAGAGTAAGAATGTGTGGAGACTCACCCAGACACGAGCCACGGGGAACAGCACACCTCTTAAATACAGCCATCTATCACAGCCATTTACCTTGCCCACCAGACACGCACTGATCAATACTGGAACCAGCACACCCACAGCCCCGTCTCTCAAAAATGTGTGCACTGAAGGTCCTCTGCATTTACCTAATGTCACAGTAACACAGCTACAGTAAAAAGACGTTCACAAACATTCTAAATTCTAAGCATATGTTGCAATTTCTTTTCTTGATAGTTCATTTTTTATACAAAAATAATGTTAATTGTAAAAGCTCGACATAAAGAAACAGTACATGTACTTGAGAAGAAAAAGATAATGCACTGGATATGTCTGACAACAAGTTAAGAGTTCAATTAATTTGTATCATCCCGTTTGTAAATCGTTATTTTACCTGATAAAGCATAAACACCACAACATTTTGAGAAAATGCAAAGTTATTGAAAAATAACCTTTTTCTCAAAACAAGTTTTTAATTTTGTACCTCATGGAAATTTATATGGTTTTTGGTAGCATAGGATTTAATACAATATTTAATTAAAGTTTATGGGAAAAAGGCTCTTTATGTATCTCCTCGAGGGTTTTAGAGTTTTGAAATGAGATTTGCCAAATCAACAATAAAATGTCATAACACGAATATGTAATTTCTCGTTAAGTTCTAGTAAACTGAGCAAGCTAAACGATTTTAGAACTTTATATTGTCAACAATTGTCTAAATCACTTATTTTTAAAATGTACTTGAAAGTTATCCTACGGAATTTTAGATGAAAGAATTAAGACAAGGTTTATCAAGTAAGCAAACACAGAAATAACAGGGGGCTCCAAAAAATTCTAGGGGGTCCCCAGAAAATCTCAGACAAATAAAAAGACAAAGCAAAAACTTTAAAAGTCGAAAAGTTAACATTTTAGCCTTCATATTTATATATTTCTAAGTGTATATCTCTTCTTTCTTGCTACATGCATACTTTCCAAAATTGTTTATTCTCATCTTTATAGTGAGTTTTTCTCACTACAGTTGCCTTTATTTCACTCACTGGGCTTTGAAGAGTAGTCTTTTGCAAAGATGTAATGGAAATTTCTACATTACAAATGCATTTGAAGTGAATTTTTTTCTGCTCAGATTGATACGCCCAACATTAAACAATACCAATGATTTCTGTTGTCTTTACAATATTATACTTATTTATTTTACACAGTTTAAATGTTTCTTTACACAATATACAGATGAATATGTATTTTAGGAAGAGGGTCCTCACAAGAGATGCGTCATATTTGGCGATCTCTTACATCGTGACAACCCCTGCGATAAGCAATCAAACCTCTGTGAGGAGAAAATCAAATCAAAAGAGATGCAAGAGAAGTTGAGCAGGTGGGTTTAATGCAACTGCTCTGATTGCTGTTGGTCTGGTCATCAGAGGTACCAGCACACAGTATACCGATTACTGAATAAGAAACCGGTTATGCAACACGCTAGTCTTGCTTTGTAGACTGTGTGAGATAATGGTTAAAGTTATGCAATGTTTGTTTACTGAGGAGACTACATTACATTGCATCGTGCTACAAGGAACGATGCCCTCAGGCAGGCAAAAACAAAACTTTACAGAAATATGAGATTAGACCGAATGCTTTCCGGAGAGTGATGAGAAAAACAATGCTCAGAAAAGAATTTTGGTGAACGACGTGTGCTTTACAGGTGCTGTAAATGGAATAACACAAGCCTCAAAGGGTTAGGAAGCAGAGCGAAGACAATGGAAAAGACGAAGAGGAAGGGGAAATGAGACATCCAGCACTAAATGGGTAGTTCACTGAAGTATGGCATAATCTGCCTGCAGGGCATGGAAGTAGAGAGGGAGATGAAGTGGTTTCTTCTTATTCTTTCCTCTGGTTCTCGTTTTCTCTCTCTGAGGATTAATATTAGGGTTCTATCTCTCCGAGACCAGACCATCCACTGTCTGGGACTTCAGTGCCCCAGAGGAAGCTACGAGACCTTCACAGAGGCCATGCATTTGCACCTGAGTACCAGACCACATAGTAGTCTCTGCAAACTAAAAATCATGAAACAGCAAACATTTTCAGCAGAATGTAATAGGGTTGTCCAACACAATCTCACGGAAAGTTGTATGTTTTTTATGGCATGCCTAATTCTTATGAATTTGTACATCGTACATTCGTACATCTAATTGTGACATTTTAGTATGATCTGCTTTCGCGCCAGTGACGAAAGGTTTAGAGGTGGGGTTAGGGGAGGGGCTTCGGTATTGCTTTTTTCTAATATTTCACATATCATTTTCACATTTCATCATATCACATTGTATGAATTAGCAACCTAGTAAAATTCGTACAAATTCCTGTGAGATCAGGTTGGGCTCACAATATCTGATTTTGGCAACACGTTGCCAGAAATCACTATAACAATATTATCGCAATATCTGGTGATTTAGATTTTTTAAAAATAAATTATGCTAATATTTTTATAATATTGAACATATTTAATATTTGCAGTAATTTAATAAATTATTTCAGCTTCATTTGAATTTTTTTTTTTTTATGAAAGAATAACACAAAATGCAAGGGTAAAAAGCAGACAATTTTAAATGGGTGCTAAATTTTTTACAATATTATTTGATGTTTTAACACAATATTGATATCGAATCACGATTATTGGCGATACCTGTATATTTTGACACACCTACAATATACGAAAATATGCAGTACAAGATCTGCGCACCAATTCTTAGGAATTATTTACAGAAAAAATGAGGTATATGGCTTTAGAATGACTAAAATGACAGCCTTCCTTTAAACACAATGAAAAGTAAAGCAAATGTGCACCCTCGTGTTTTTTCTTTCACATATTATTCTAGGTATTATATTTACAGTCAGATTTTCTTTAGTAGATTACAATACAAAAGCACTGCACTTCCAGCTTTCCTTACATTAAAAGCAAAAAGGTGTGTGGGCTGATGTGAAATTACAAGTAATAACAGTCCCACAGTCCTCTGGGTTTAGTTATTATGGCTCCTTCCATCTTGCAGAGTTTCTCACCAACATCTGCACCTCCTGTGAAACACAATGAACTCGACGTTCATTCAGAAGCACGGAAATAATTAAATGGAACATATTTATAACAGGGCCTACATTAGTAGCAATATCCCTAAACGCAGGATAATGCAATTAGCAGATAGTGAGAGACACGGGGATGCTGACTTAAGTCATTTTTCACCAAACAATATTTGATAGGAAAGCAATAATACATAGGTGTGGTTAGAGGAGTAAGATACTATATAGCATGTCTGTTCACAAAATCCTAACATCCTTTCATATTTCTGTGCTTTCTTATTGACAGGACAGTAAAACAGTGTCAGATAAGTGCTGACCAGATCTTTTATATGCTGATCTCTACACAGGCAAACCCCCACCAGCCCCTAAAATAGCAGCAGGGCGATCCATCACCCAGAGAAGAGGAAACTTTATCTTTATCCTGCACAGACTCGAAGAGGAGGAACAGCACAAGCTTAGCAACCCATTGGACAGTGAATGGATGCTGGAACACGGTCTTGTTGTGGATATGTCAAACATCTTCCACAGTAATTCAGTTTTGGAAATGTGAATCGTCTCGTCTGTGGTGTGGCACTGACGTGTTGTGGGTGGTTGGCAAATAGGGGCATAATGCATAGATAAAAACCAAAGAATATATGTGACCCTGGATCATAAAACCAGTCTTAAGTGGCACAGGAACAGTTTTAGTAAAAGCCAAAAATACATTGTATAGGTCAAAATGATCGATTTGTCTTTTATGCCAAAAATCATTAGGATATTAAGTAAAGATCATGTTCCATGAAGATATTTTGTAAATTTCCCACCGTAAATATATCAAAACTTTATTTTTGTGAGTGGATGGCTTGCTACAGTGCCTCTGATTAACAACTTCAAAGGCAATTTTCTCAATATTTGGATTTTTTGCACCCTCGTATTCCAGATATTTAAAGTGTTCTCCTCAAGATATTGTTCTATCCTAACAACCCATACATCAACAGAAATTAATGATTTAATGACTTAATGATTCAGCTTTCAGATGATGTAAAATCAATTTTAAAAAATGTACCCATTTTGTTGTCCAGGGTCACATATAATATAAAATAATATAATATAAATAATATTTATGTAAATATGCTTTTAATGTATACATATTTGTTCAGTGGTACAGATTTTGTTACGTCAACATGGGGACTCTGGTTCAAATCTATTTTTTAAATAAATAAAAGCAAACATGCAACTAAGCTAAACCAGTGCTCAATCTGTTCAATAAGCAGATTGAAAGAAAGTCTTTATTAAAGCCAGCATACAGTTTAGAGGTCTAGAGAGGTCTATGTTCATGCGTGTGTGGGAGCGTATACGCATGGGCAAGTGTCGGTCGGTGGGTGTGGGTGTCTTTTCTGTAAGTGTCTCCAGAGCCATCGCATTCAAATCAAAGCTTCAGGCTGAATAGTGCTCTGACTCCACAGCTGAAACTGGAAATGTGGGCCGTTCCTGACAAACAGGAGACTTTACATGCATTTCGTTTTTCCAGGAGTGAGATGTGTGAAGAGAGTGGCGCTTTCATTTTCCATAGGGGAGACAGACAGAGGAAGAAACTGACAGCCTGCGAGATGAATGAAGCAGATCTACAGTATTGGCACTAAAGCCACCAGACAAAAACACAGACAAACAATATCCAGAGTTGCTCTCAAGCATTTTAAAAATCAAGACAAGGTTTAAAAATCAGCCACAAATGCTTTCCTACTGTATCAACAAATATCCTGTTCAGAGAGATGCTCTGCTCTCTTTGTTAAGCCAATGAAATGAGGCCAAAACTATTTCTGCTAAACTCAGTGTACTCTAGGAGGTATTGCTAGTGACAGAAATAGGATACTGAGCTGATAAATACTTAGAGGAGAGCACAGAGTCTGCAAAAAAGTACAGTAGCCTTGAGATGAAAACACGATGATGTCTTATTTGGCATTTATTAGACTACTGTTGTACAGTATGCATTGCATATTAAATGGTTAACTACTTGTGATTTTGACCTTATTTTCACTTCATTCATTAATTTTTTTTAAAATGAATTTTAGATCCAGTTTGACACCTTAATTAAAATTCAGCATTTGATGTAACTGATGGAATGTGATTCAGTTCTAAACGATGCTCCTTCTGGCATCCGCAGCAAATGGCAGAAGAATTCCACCGTTCCTCTCAGCAACTGCCAATACATCCACATCGAGAGTCCTTAACACACCCAAAATCTAGCATCTGGTCAGGCGGCCACAGTAAAATGTAAAGAATCTAGTGATCAGAGGAAAGATCAGAGGATGGCGGAGAAAAAAAAAAGAGTTTTTTCCAGCCATTCCATTTCAGTTAGATAAGCTGGCAAACGTTCCCCAGAGTGAATGTATCCATCTGATAAGGGGAATTACAGGAGTGTGCAGTGATGGTGAGGAAGATATTTAAATGTGGCCATGTACACGGCTTTCAAGAAAGTAGGATGCAGGTATTTGCGAGAGAGTCTGTGGGTCATTGGATGTTTGGGTAAAGGGGAGGAGAGATCACATGGCCCTGATGAAACACATTTTCTGCTTGAGCGAATGGCCTTTGAAGCATAACACTGCTTGCAGTCTTATCAAATGAAGAATATTTTTCTAGCGGATTAAACCTTGGTTTCGACCTACATTACTCATGTTTTGGCAGGTCAGCACAACGCAAAGTGCTATAATGTTTACATTAATATCTAGGAATAAAGCTCTAGTTAGAACAAAAACACAAGGTACTGCCGCACAATTCCACAGCACCATGTCCTGATATACTATAAGAAGCATTGTTCAAAAGAGACCACTCATTTATTATTTCCAGAGAAAACAAATAGTCTGCAGCTGCTGAGTAAACTTTTTTATTTAGGGAGGGACTTGCTGTAACAGAACACCTACGCAAATGACACAATACTGTCTGGGAAGAAGGTGATGATGAGGTTAGGGTAAGAAGCACAAAATATATTTGTGGCTGTAATCGCAAATAAGTAAATAAGGTAACAGTGCTTAATAATAAAGAAGCTTAATTTAACAGTGTACTGTACATTGATTCTGTAAAACAGGCAGTGCGGCTGCAGACAGAGGCAGAATTCTTTGCTTGGCTCCAGTTATGGTAATGAGAGCACCTACTGGGGGAGCTGTGCACCATAGCAACTCATCTATCAATAGAGACGGAACCTACTATGTTGTAGCATATTTTATCTAATAAACGTGCTAATTAAACTGATGTAAATGTAAACCAAAACTCATCCATTTTTGATCCACAAGAACTGAGTTTGGTATGTAAATTTATGTACATTTTAGGAATCCCCGTAATGCAATTCGTAATTAAATGAGGAGTGTCAGAAGAGGTCAAGACGACACAGGTCAAGCCTCTTTTTCAGAACTTTACCTAATAATTGTACATTTTTAAACTCCCCGCATCTTGTGGGAAGTGGCGGAGGACTGGCCTCTATTTTAAGGAGAATTTCTCCTGCCTTGCATTAAGGACGGATACATATAACAGTTTTGAACTTCAACTACTGGTCCTGGGAACAGTAAATCCGTTGGTGATTGCACTGATATATCGACCACCGAAACCCCTCAAAGAATTTTCAGAATTTTTGAGTGGTATTATCCCAAATTTCGATAGGTTTTTAATTCTTGGGGATTTTAATAGTCATGTATGCTGCACCTCCAATGTGTTGGCCAAGGACTTTCTTAGCCTGATAGATTCATTTGATTTAATTCAGCTGGTGAAAGGGCACACTCATTCTCATGGGCATACTCTTGATCTTGTGCTGTCTCATGGTTTTTCAGTGCTAGACATGGAAGTAGGTGACTACAGTTTCTCAGATCAAACGATTTTATTCACTGTTTTTTTGTCCTCTCCTGCTGTCAAATCATCTAAACCTACCTGTTTGACTAAAAACATATCACCCACCACTAGTTCTATTTTTTTCTATGTTTAAAGAGTCTTCACTGCCTCTGATCTCTTCTTCATCTGAACAAAGTGCTGCTGATGAGCTTATAAATGGTTATAAACAAAACATTTTGGACACTGTAGCCCCTCTGCAACCAAGACAATCTAAGCCTAAATCTGCTCCCTGGCTAAATAATACTACCCATGCTCTTAGACAGACTTGAGCTGAAAGAAGGTGGAAGAAAAATAAACTTAAGATTTCTTACGAGATGTTAAAGTCCTCTCTCTCTCTCATTATCAGAAAGCTGTCAAACTGGCTAAATCAAAGTACCTATCTAAGCTTGTTGAAAAAAACTGTCAAAGACCAAGAGTGCTGTTTAACACTATAAATGCTGTTGTGAATCCTCCTGTCAGTATCAATCTTTCGGGATAAAGTAGATATGTGTGAAAGTTTCTGTTATTTTTTTGTAGACAAGATAAGGAACATTAGACAGGATATCAGGCCTTCTACTTATGGACCTGCTATTCCTCCAGTTCCCAGTGACACTTTTGGCCAGTTTGACCCTGTTTCTCTTATTTTTTAACATGAGATTATTAATCAACTAAAGCCCTCGGGGTCCCTCTGTGATGTCATTCCTTCCCGCCTTTTTAAAGAAGTAATTGATGTAATTGGCCCTGTTCTTTTAGTTTTTATTAATAAGTGCCTTGATTCCGGAACTGTACCCGACTGTTTAAAGCATGCTATTGTTAAGCCCCTTTAAAAAGTCATAATCTTGATCCAACAATTTCATACAATTTTCTCTAATATTTCCTTTCTATCAAAATTTTTGGAGAAAGTAGTTCTGCACCAGCTGCAGATTTTGCTGAATGAAAATAAGATTTTGGATGCTTTCCACTCTACAGAGACAGCGCTTGTAAAAGTTTTAAATGACATTTTATTGGCTACTGACTCAGGTGAGGCTGTCGTGATGGTACCGTTAGATTTAAGTGTTGCTTTCAATACAATTGACCATGAGGTCTTACTATCTCGGCTTGAGCAAGTTGTGGGGATCAGAGGGTTTCAGAGATGGTTTCAGAGATGGTTTCAGTCTTATCTTAAAAATAGAAGTTTCTCGATCAATATAGGTTGTTGCCATTCTGGTGTGGTTCCCCTGACTTGTGGGGTCCCCCAAGGATCTATCTTGGCCCCCTTATTGTTTTCCCTATATATGTTTCCCTTAGGTCCTATTTTTAAAAAGCATGGCTTGTTCTACCATTGCTATGCGGACGACACCCAACTTTATCTACATCTGAAGCACATAAATGGTCTAGACTCCCTTTCTGCCTGTCTTCTGGATGTAAAAGCTTGGATTTCGGCAAATGTCTTATATTTAAATGAGAGTAAAACAGAGATCATTGTGTTCGGCTCCTCTGATATTCCAAACATTGCTCAGTTAAGGTCTGGTGTTTTATCATCTTCAGCAAAACCATGCGTAAAAAACTTGGGTGTGGTCTTTCGTAGTGCACTTAAATTTGATATAAATTTATACATTTATATTTGAATAAATTCAGTTGTAATACAAGTTTTTACAATTAAGAGCGCTGGCTAAAGTAAAGTCTTTTCTTTCTTTTTAACACTTTGAAACTGCGATTCATGCTTTCATTTCTTCTAGAATAGACTACTGTAATTCCCTTTATCTGGGTATAAATAACTCTTCATTATCCAGACTACAAATGATCCAAAATGCGGCTGCAAGACTTTTAACTGGTGTTCGTAAACGCGAACATATAACTCCTGTTTTAATGTCCCTAAACTGGCTTCCAGTCCGTTCAGTGCTTGCGGAAATATGAAATAAAAAAAATTGATTCACGGCTTTTGAGAATCGATATCGAATCAACAGCATTTACCCTGAACACCATCCGGGAAGAAGTCTTAGTTCTGCCAATCAGAGACTGTTAACTGTTCCTAAAGTCCAAACTAAAATCCAGGGGTGACCGCGCTTATGCGGTAGCCGCACCTAAACTCTGGAACAGTTTACCTATCCACATTAGAACTGCACAAACTTTATACACTTTTAAAGTAAAGTTAAAAACGTATATTTTTGCTACATGTTATGACATGTGATGTTTCTTGTTGTATGTTGTTGTTATTTTATTTGTACTTAACATTGTAATGCACATTGGTCAATCTGTGATTGTTTTTAATTGTTAACAGTGTTGCTGAAAATGGACTAGATTTTACATTTGGATTTATTATTGGCTTTAAAAATGTGTAGCATCCTGTCATCCAAATGAGTTGTAAATCATGTTTAAAGGGATAGCACATTAACAAATTAAGTTAAATTGATCATTTAAATTTAACTTAATAGTTAAAGGGGTCATATGACATGGCTAAAACGAACATTATCGTTTGTTTTAGATGCAATACAATGTGTATACACGATTTAAGGTTCAAAAACGCTGTATTTTCCACATATCGTGCATGTTTGTATCTCCTCTTTGCCCCGCCTCTGAAACTCTCTGATTTTTTACAAAGCTCATCGCTCTGAAAAGCGAGGTGTGCTATGATTGGCCAGTTAACCAGTCCGTAGTGATTGGTTAAATACTGCAAGCGTGTGACGGAAATGTAACGCCTCTTACCATATTTGGAACCTTATGTTCCAACCCAATTGTACTGAGAGGTACGCCCATCTTACTTGCGTATACATTTGGGCGGTCTTAGTCAAATCATACCATGAACTGACGTAGATTTGTGGGGGTGTGGTTACACGAGGCGTTTCAGGCAGGTCTGGGTGAGCATTCGCTTTTAGATAGAATGCATCTTTTGTTCCGACACTTTAATTTTTGCATTTTTACGTGTCTAAAACATGCATGGGCAACTTATAAGTTATAACAATCCAAAGACAGAGAAAAACACGTATTCGCACCACATGACCCCTTTAATTAACTTAATTAAATTAATAATAAATTAATTTAAAAATAACTATTCAATCAACAAAACACCTAAGAATATCAACAGTGTCACAAGGATCAGCTTTTATACACATCACCTAAAAATGAAATGACAAAATGTAATGTTCCAATTAATATCTGAGTTTAAGATTTTAAGTTTGGTGTGATTTCTCATGATGTTAATATCAATACATTAAAACAACTAAAAACAGCTGAACAACTGGAAATAGCAAACAAATTAAGTTATTGTAATGCGCTCACAGAGTGCTGAGAAGAAAGAAATTGCAATGATGGCAAGGAATTTTATTATAAAATAAAAAATTATGTAATGTTTTTAGCTTGAACAATTTCTCATAGTCAGGAAAATGAACAATTTTCATACAGGCATATCTAAGCAATAAAATTTAATAGGAGGGCAGATTAATAAAATCCAGAGTGATGATTAAACCCAGGGTGATTACAAAAAGCAAAGCAAATGAGCTCTAATCGGCAGTTTTTAGACACTGAAATAAACACCCTTTCCCTCGAACCGTAATCTACCAGTGACAGGTGCTTAAGCAACAGATTAGGGAGTGTTTACACCTGGCTAAAAACAGTCTGGCAGTAGAGTATAATGGCTGAATTTCATTAGGATTCAACAGTGTGTGTAGAGCAGCCGCACAAAGGGAATAAACATAAATTTACCGTATTTATTGGGCACACTGAAAATAACACAGAATCATCAAACCTGTGCAGCATTCCACATGAGTGTCACACAAATGTTGTTTTTCACTGCATAATGCACTACATAGCACGCTGCAGGAGATGGCTTCTGTACACAATTGCTAAATCCTCTGGAGCATTATTCTTGCTTTTCCAGCACTGTCTTGACCAAAAAGAAGCGCACAGGCACTGTGAACTCTCCACTTTCCCTGATTCAGGTGTTTTACTATCTGCTGTAATGGTAGTGGCTGTCTTGCTGAACTGTGTGCTGCAGTCTGAAGACTTCAGAGAGGCATGCCATTAACTACACCAGGGCATCATTAGTTGAAATATCAGGTCTCCACAGATACAAGCTGAAAAGCGCCCCAGCGTCTGTGATTTTTAATTCATGTACCGGTCTATAAATAACATGCCGGTGAGGCAGAGGCATTCAACGGAGAGCCACGGATCCAACTGCTGAGAGAATACCTTTGCAAGCTCACCTTATCTCTCTTTTGCCTTTTTTACTCAGACTCTCTTTCTTTCTCACCTTCTCACTCTGTTTGGGTTTCTCCCAATCTTTAGGACTATTTTAATTTACTGTATATACTGTAAAAAGTAAGTAACAGTCTTGTAATTTGATTGGACAAGCTGTTGTAAGAGTGTAGACATTTAGTGCAAGAGCACTGGACATTTTACTCTTTATTTAATTCTGCTTGTCTGTGATAGCAAAGAAATGTTATCATACAGATATAACTTGCAACTTACGTAACTGTAGTTGAAGCAACTTTAACTTACATCTAGTTTTAAGGCTCAACAGTATTTGAGCAGTGACAGAAGCCAAAGAAAGCAAGTGGAAAAAGAGACCATCTCTGGAACTACTGAGAGGCTTTTTTAAGTGTGCCTAGTGTGCAGAGAAATTTTCCGTCCATTAGTTGAGTGTCGGCCCATGAAATACACACACAGACACATGCGCACCATCACATATGCGCACACTCACGCAGACGGGCAGCCAAGCATATAATTCACTGTATATTTACACTTAAGTTATCACTTCACATCGAGATCAAGTCATTGTTTTCATCTTATCCACCATGGAAGAAGTGCAATCCTTTCATCGAGAGATGCAAGAGAAACACGACTGACCTCTACTCATTCTAAATTAACAAAAAAACAAGGAGAATTAATATTGTCAAATTACTCACAGGAAACAATCATTCAGAAGAACAGAATGAAAAAATAAAACGCATCCAGCAATGTTGTGTGGTGCTTGTGTCTTCAGCTAAAATTATGTACACACATAAGCTATTTTGTAATAAAAAATTGAGTACAATTTTTAATCATCATTCAATTCATTAAAATTATTTAAAGGGATAGTTCACCCGAAAAATGAAAATTCTGTCATCATTTACTCACCCTCTTGTCGTTTCAAACCTGTATGAGGTATTTTGAAGAATGTTGGTAACTGAACAATGGCAGTACCCTTTAACTTCTATTGTATGGACACAAAACCAATGCAAGTCACCCCGTTGTTCGGTTACCAACATTCTTCAAAATATCTTCTATGTTCTGCAGAAGAAAGTCATGATGACAGAATATCATTTTTGAGGGAGCCTTTAAAAACAATTTCACTGAGTATTACTTAAACTGGAAAATTGTGTAATTTGCTGTATTCTTTAGTTGTCAAATGCTAATGTAAAAGTCTATGCAGGTGTAGATCTAGTGTTTTGGCCCGGGTCTAGAGTTTGAGATATAGTGCAGGGAGAGAGTCTGATCTCCTGTTGTATATATACACTGGAGTGAGGGGGCTCAGGTTTGTTTAAGTGTCTGGAGGCTGCAGGCTCTGGTGTTGTTGTGCTGAGAGACACATGCACTACGTAATGGAATCTCTGTAGTCTCGTGTCTGGCTCCCTTAGAGTTGTCCCATCCATCCTAATACAAGCGTCTGGACGCCTGGACATGATCATGCGCTCCTCCTCAGCTTTGAGCTGAGAGAACACACAGCCCGCTACTACTTACATACAGAAGCACACATGCATGCATACACATCTATGAACAAGACATATAAATATTCATCCGGACGTGTGTCAATGCAGTGATGTCTTTGTTTGTACAGGTCTCTGTGTGACTCTGTCTTTTTTGTCGTTTGGGTACACAGAAAATCATTCAATATGAAAGAGAGAAGATTTGCTTTCTTATAGTCTTCAAAACACATTGGCTTGCTGAAAACACAGGCAAGAGATCATACGTTATTATATATGTTTTTGTTTTGTTTTATTAAACAACTGAACAAAAACAAAGTACTCAAAGTAAAACATGACGTAGTCAGTGATCTTTTAGAAAATCTCATCTAATTGTTCACAAGGAAGTATTCACTATAGTAACAAGAGACAAGTTTACATCTGAAAGGATGGCATAAAAAGCTGCTGAGAGAAAAAAACAAAAACAAATCCAAGACAAATTAGATGCGCAAACAACAAATGATACACATCACAGAAAGAGGAAGTGAAGCAGAAAGCTACAGCAATGCCAGCAGATGATGTGTGAAGTGTGAACATGGAGGACGAGTGTGACATCTGCGTTTAGAGCAGAAGGTCATGAGCGGTGTCAGAAAGTGCAGTTCAGCAAGAAGCATGCATGTTGATGTATCACTGTCAGATTCAGGCCTCATGGGAACCTTGTGGAGTGACCGAGGGGGCAAAACTTCCCTAATTTCCTCCGACCCAGTATGGGAAGAAGATAGTCCCAAGACAATGCATGAAAGAAGTTGATCAGGCACATTACTAGAACATGAGAAAGTAAAGAGGATGCAGTGAGATGACAGGGGCAAAAGAGGAGAAATACAGCAGCGAACTGGAACAGAGCTGAGCTAGCAAATCCTTGCTGTTGGGCTGAAAGTTTATATCTCCAAAACTGCCACTTTACAGGAATTTAAAAAACGTCTTTTTTTCAATACTTAAACACTGTGTTGTCAAAGTTGACAAGGTCAATCGTTTATATTAGTTAAATATGTGCAAAAACCACAGACAAACAGGAGGGGTGACTAATAGTAATGATATATAGGCTATAAAAATAATATGAGATGAGATAGGTGATAGATTTGATGTTTTTAATTCTGCTCTTGTTTTAAAAATACCTAAACATCCTTTAAACAAAATTTTGATAAGAAATTATTTCAGAAACCACTATTGCACTATTTTTCTTACCACATTATTTCCAGCAAGCAGAAACAAATTTGATATGATTTAAAAACAGCATCAAATAGTTAATAATAAATATTTTTGCTTCTCATAATTGTGTTTCTCGAGTACATTTATCTTACATTTATCTCCATTTAAGGTTTCTATACTTTTACTGGAAAACAAGGCAAAAATATACCTTTTAAAAACAATGCATTTACAGTAAGTCTGGTGTCATTTTTTCTGCATATAATTAAGTAATATAAATGAAATGCAGTGGGTTTTTCACACGTTCACAACTGTGTTCTCTGTTGGTTGAAAGATAAATACTGTATTCAGAAATGTGTTGGTTGCATAGCAGGATGTATATTCCACTCACTGAGAGTTTGGACACAGTCAGGTCTATAATGCAGATATAATAGGTTATTTTGTGCCAGGCTCTTTACAGTGTTTTAGAGATGAGAAATGCAGCAGTGAGAGCATTTTCCTTCTAGCATGAGACTTTGGGGACCACAGTGTAAGCAGTTACAAACACCATCACACTGAACAAATAGCCATGTCAGTTTCAAACTATCATCACATTTCCCACTCAGCTTAGAAGAGTGCCAGGAAAGACTTTCTTCATATTCTTTGCCTTGGGATAGTCTTAATTACAAAGCGCTGAATCACCTCTGTTAATGAGTTGATTATCTTAAACAAGTTTTACTTCAGCAGTCGATTCCCTGATCATTTTCTTTTGCTACTTGATCTATCAGCAAGTTTACTGGCCTGTGCTGCTATTTGTCTGCATGCTAATAAAGATCACAGTCATGTCCTAAAACCTGGAGTTAAAAACCAACATAACTAATGGATATTATCCACCTCTCATTTCACCCTGCTTTCGCTTGTTTGAGCAATAGTGTCTTCACAAATCCCTAATACCTATTAGCTTATTTCAAACTGCCAACACAATCTCATGGGAATGAGATCATAAACCATTTTATGAGTTGGCAAATTCGTACGCTGTCAGAAAAAATGGTCGAAATATGGTGCAAAGCTGTCACAGGGGCAGTCTCCTTTCAAAAAGTACACATTTGCACCTATAGAGTGTATATTAAGTCTACACTGGTATTAAACGTATTAACTGGTATTAAATGTATCAGTATGTCATATAAAGGGTATAGGATATTTTAAAGGGTACCTTAAATTTTTTTTTTTAAAGAATATTGATTCGCTTTCACGGCAGTGATGGTTAGGTTTAGAGGTGGGGTTAGGGGAGGGGCTTTAGTATTGTATTTTCTAATAACCATACATATTTGTACGATGTACATCATACAAATTCATACGAATTCTCCACCTTGTAAAACAGTTATGAATTCCTGTGAGACCATGCTTGAATTGCAGACCATGTGCATGTATTTTGCACTGTTTGTCAAAAAAACAAGAAAAGAGCACAACATATTATAAAGACAGAATAATTATTACAGAGATGAAATGCGATTTCTATAAAATAATGCATAAGTTTTATTTTAAATAAGAATAGTTATTTTTTAAGTAAGAAAATATTTGGCCTGTAATGTACTGTATATGGCGTGTCATTTTTTTTCCAGTACCAAAAATACTGTGGTAACATTCTCTAG
This sequence comes from Triplophysa rosa, assembly GCF_024868665.1. Classification (NCBI taxonomy): domain Eukaryota; kingdom Metazoa; phylum Chordata; class Actinopteri; order Cypriniformes; family Nemacheilidae; genus Triplophysa; species Triplophysa rosa. Next base: position 16,777,316 of record NC_079898.1, read on the forward strand.
GGGTTACTTATTAAAATCCTTAAAATGTTTTGAAATAATAACTCTTAAGCCCATTGCACATTGAGTCCGAAACTTGCGCCCGAAATTTCCGCACGTTAAAAAATAAATACGAACTCACGTTGTGTCAATCACATTTACACACTGCCTCCGATATTTTCGTCCGTCATAAAAAATAAAAATTCGGACCGGGTTCGATTTTATGCGTTTTTCGCATCCGTCAAGCATTTTGAGTGGCCTTTTTTATCAATTCAGAGACACCGTACAAACAAGAGCCAAATACGAAAAACGCATACGAAAATTTCGGACTGTATGTGCAGACCTTTAAGGTCTTTGAACATACAATCCGAAATTTTCGTATACGTTATTTCGTATTGGTCATCCTAAAAATTCGTCACGGACAGAAACCTTGCACACTGAGTCCGATGCGTATTTATTAATCCGTTGCGAAATAAATAAATAAAATTCGCAAAACAATACAAAATGGAGTCTTCAAGCAGTGATGACGATTTTGCTGTCCTCTCTCTTCTTAAAAAGAGAAAAATAAAGAGGAAATATTGGGTCCATTCAGTCCTGAGGTTGCGTAATGAGGAAGGAGAGTTCCACCGCCTTATCCTGACTGATTTAAAATTTACTTCAGGATGTCAATTGCTCAGTTTGATGGTTTGCTAGCGATACTGAAGCCACATATTAAAAAGAAGACCACAAATTTCCGTGGACCAATTGATCCTGAAGAGAGACTGGCAGTATGTTTAAGGTGTGGACACACGCCGCGGCGTGCACACACACACTCTCACCAAACTGTGGCATCGGACGAGTTTTACATTAGGGACAATAGCCAAAACACCTTTGAAAACGATTCCTACGGATGCGAAAAACGCAGAAAATCGAACCTGGTCCGAATTTTTTTATGACGGACGAAAATATCGGAGGCAGTGTGTAAATGTGATTGACACAACGTAAGGTCGTATTTATTTTTTAAAGTGCGGAAATTTCGGATGAAAATTTCGGATTCAACGTGCAATGGGCTTTAATAATAACTCAAATCTTGACATTTCATCTTAAATGCCAACATCTGACCCAAACCGGTCACCTCACTCCTGCTACCTGACATTGACCTTTCCTGCCAAGCAGCTTTATGAGTTATGGGCAGTGAGTATGTGACCTCTGTCCCTTGGCTTAGTTTCCAACTCCTGTTGCATCTGGAAAACATCCCACCAGTAAGCCGCTATTCTATTACCCGGCCCCCCGGGCCATCTCTAGCACCTGGACACACGCACGCTTTAACAGGCCTCGAGCTCACACACAGAGCTCTCGTTAACTTTACCTACTTTGAGTACTACTGCATCAGGCTACCGAGCTAGTGAAACTGATAAAATGCCCATCAGAAACCTGAGCCTGGGCAGCTCAAAGGGCCGCTCAGTGAGGAGCAGGTCAACCAGGCTCTCATCCAGCTGTGTGGACCAGAAGAGAGGGGAAGCGTGCAGGGGCATGAGAAGGGCAGACATTTATGGAACAAGGCTGATGAGGAAGGTTTGATATTGGTTTACGGAGTCTTAAAAATGTTTCACATGAGTTTTGGTAAATAAATACACATTTCTATAATAGTGGTTTATCTTCACACCCAAAATAAACATTAAGTTTTTACAGTGCCATGTATAGTAAACATATATCTACTGTTACTATACACTGTAGCTCATACTTAAAGTGGCAATCCGCGATAATTTTGGGGTAAAAATAATCAGAAATCAATTATTGAGTAAATACATAGACAGATCAGTGTTCAAAACGATCGTCTTATCTCTTGCCATGATTTACAACGGTAAGCTTATAATAATGATTTATAATTTGTGCTGTAGGGTCACCCCATGCAGGACATTTTAATTTGGGGGAGAGTTGGCTCCGACATCTGAGAGGATTGCATTCACAGGTAAGACGTCACTAGCGTGATTTATTTTTTTAAAGTCTTTGTTTCATGTAGTAAGAACAAAAGTGGCAGATATTGTGTGTGTTCGGAGGACATGTTTCAGATATATTACTTGTAGGACGTAAGGTAGGCGGTATTTTCCATGTTATTTCAAGTTTTCGTCTACATCAGGCGCGACACCGTATCAAATGCTACAATTGATTCTATATTAGTGATGTTTTTAAACGTTTCGCGTCGTATCTGGTATAGACACGGTCACATGTTACTGTCACGTTGATGTACAGATGTGCTCTGATGCGGTGTGAGCAGTCAGTCATTTAGCACAGAGCTCGGATTCATCCGCGTAGAGCAGAAGCACAACCCACGTAAAGAAAATAACTCCGCATATAACTGACGTTTTATGTTTAAAACTGAGATGGAGACAAAGAGGCCAAAGTTAAGGACTGCAGCTTTAAGATTAGGGGTTTGTTAAAATCTCTAACCTCAAAGGGATAGTTCACTCAAAAATAAAAATTCATCATCTATGTATGTATTCAAAACATCTATATGGCTCTTTCTTCTGCGGAACACAAAAGAAGATATTTTGAGAAATGTCTTAGCGGTTTTTCACCACACAATGGAAGTCAATGGGTTTCAGTTGTTTCATGTCCTTCAAAATATCTTCTTTTGTGTTCTGCAAAAGAAAAAAGTCAGAGAGGTTTACTAGCATGACATGAGGGTGTCGCTATGATGAGGTACATATTAGGAGATGGGGTGTTTTGAATGGCAGCAGCTGGCTGGGGTATGACATGCAAACATGACATAGTGTGAGTTAGTAACAGCTGTCAGACAGAGACCTGCTGGGAGAGAGGCCGCATATCACAGCCAGCTAAACCAATGACTCTCAGCCAAAAACATCAGGAATTATAGCCAGGCCTGACTACCACATGGAAGGCTAGGGCATTCCACCACTACACATACAATCAGTGTTCTGTGAGAAAATGAACAAAAATACCCAGCTGGATTTAGACACCACCATATGGAATCAGCTATATTTATTCACAAACTATTGCTGTTTTGTAATGAAAGCTGTACAAATTCAACCGCACAAACAGCAGTAAGTATAAACCACTAGCGTAATACTTACCACTGGTTTTGTTAAAACATTAATGCCTCTATTTTAATAAACAAGAAAAAAGTGAGGCATTTCATTTCATGACCACTTCAACAAATCAATTATAGGTTAATTTATATATATTTATAATTATAACCTTTAATTTTATAGGTACAAATTACACTGAAAAGTGTATATCTTTTTTAATTCAATTAATTTAAAAGAAATTCTGATTTGACATGCAACACAATGCAAATTATTTTACCATAATATTCAAACCATTCATATATTCCTACCCTGTTTGATGTGTTTACTACTGATAAACACAGTCCGCAAAAAAAACAAAAAGATGTGCGTCGTGGAAAAAAGGATAAACAGAGTCGTCCCCCCTCCCTAAACTAATCCAGAGTTCAATGATGTGAAGGTTAAAGAATTCCTTGTGACACTGTGTGTCTATGCAGCATCAGCAAAACATCTGCTCCATTACGGCACAGTCTGTCAGAAGAAGCCCAGTCCACAATTATATTACTTTTCCATTTAGTCTTCCACACTTTCCACCTGTCCTGCTTTCACCCATCAGTTTTGTCCTCTTTCCTCTATTCACATTCTTGACTGATTTCCCCTGCATAAGGTGTGGGAAATGTCCTATTGGGCAATACAACTGTGCTGAAATAGTGGGATTATAACACCTAGTCCTATTAAGCGAATCTCATTCTAATCCAGATCCTGTACTAAACCATCTCACTGGCATGATTTACAGGTGTCCCAGTGACAGTGACTGTTTCTTAGACTTTAGACTTATTTAAGGTGCATGTTGTTTTCCAATGTAGGTCGGAAGGACAGGGTTTGAAACCCATCCTGGTTAACCTTCCAAACATTGAGTGCTCAAAACAGCCAGTTCAGGACATTTAATCCTCTGACCCATCCTCACACCCCGCTCTTTTCCTCACTCCGTCATCATATTGATTGAGAGATAAGTACAGAAGCTATGGGGGTAAGCCCCTTCCAAATTGGACATGTAATGACCCAGTCACTACACACTATGATTTATTTCAGCCATATGGCAACATACCATTTAATATTACTGTATATTACCCATAAGGGCAGTTCAGTGCCTGATGACCTGTTCACTGTCTAGTGCATTATTCATAAACATGAACATTTTAAAACTGTGACAGCCCCACAATGACAGACATGGCAAACAAATAAATCAAATATTTCATAGCAAAATTGAAAATCCCAGGACCATTTCTGAAGACTAAAGTCAGCGGGTTTGAATAAGTGGATTATTCAATAAGCCGCAAATCAACAATAATATAATTAGCTACCAAGAATGTTAATGGTGGCTAACAATTTATAGCTCTATATTTTCTCCCGTCTTCATGATTGGCTTGCTTCAGGGCCAGCAATGCATAACTTTCTACTTTCTGATTATGACGAGTTCTCTAACCCGGCAGCTGCTATGAGACCTCTGCGCTCTGCTGGCTTCTAACCAGCTCACGTCAGCCGCTGGAAGCAACGTTCAGCAATGCAAGCGATACCCTCACACGCACAACATCTGATTAGCACAGAGGACACAGGCACACATACAAACATAGCTGTGCAGTAGTATTCACACATACATACTCACATTTCAAATAAGAGATGGGTGCTAATGAAGTAAAAAACACAAGATGAATATGAATGATGACAACAAAAAAACACAGCGTGAGAGCAAAGACAAAAATCAGCTTAAGGAAGTATGATCATTGCTTTAAAAAATGTATCATCCTGACCTCATTAGACCAACAACTTCCTCAAGTTTCTAAAGATTTTGAAGATGTTTGAAAAGACAAGACTACATTAAAGAAGTAAATATGAGCATTTTTTATGCATATTTCAAGAACTGAAATACATGGAGGATGAAAGTGTGGAATCCATCTGAAAGGGTTAACACACATCACTGAGGTAAAGCCCTGTGCTTTTGTTGAGACGTTATTTATGAACAGTAGAGGTAAAAGTCTGAAACAGAAAAATGTCTATATATCCATCCATCCATCTACAGTATCTATCTAGATCAGCAACAGTGTTTACACACACTTTTTATAACGTGGCAAACAGTGTTGGGCAAGTTACTCTGAAAAAGTAATTAATTAATAGTTACTAATTACATATTCAATAGTGTAATTAGATTACTGTACAAATTACTCTCTCCAAAAAGTATTTAATTCCTTATTACTAATTACTTTCTATATCCTACATCAACCTTGATTTGTTAAGTAATTCAAAGAAAGACATGAAACGGCTCTTTTCATTCATTCAAATAAAGAATATAAAACTACATAAAGTAGTATTATTAACTGACCAAAGTATTACAAATGTGAGAATTATACATTAAAGCAAGGATTTTAGAGTTAGACTTTGAATTTTGATGTCCATTCCTTGCACACACACATATATTACACAAAGTATTTAGTTTAATTACATCAGAAGTAACTGCAATTAAATTACAGAAAAAAACTGAGTAATCCCTTACTTTACTTATTCAAGGGGAAAGTAATTAAATTACAGTAACTAATTACTTAGTAACTAGTTACACCCAAAACTGGTGGCAAAGACACAGCATGTTAATTTCTATTACATTTCTGTTGTTAGCAAGGTTCTCTGTGTAGGTCAGTCCACTCCACACATTCTGTGTGTACACAGAGCAGCAACAACGTGCACCCAACCATCTTCCAGCGATGTCAGTCTGGGATGCTGTTTACTCAAGCCTAACAATACATCCAGCCATCATCACTGACAGGTGCTCTTAAGCAGACCTTTGTGTCTAGGAAACCCTATTCATTACCGTAACAGCCATCCCATTAAGGAATCCCTACCTCTGTTCAAATGGAATAGTCCCACAGCGCTCAGAGCAAACCCACAGGTAATAAATCAATCAGGAAGATGACAATGAAAACAGTCATGTAATATGCCGTCTAGTTTTTCACGATGAAGGAGAACAAGAAAGGATGGATGAGCCAAAGACTGGGAATATTACTTTAAATGGGTTCAGTCTGCAGCTGATAGCTTGGTTTGCTCATGCACATTAATCATGGTGTTAATTGGCTAATTAATCACCCGCTGCAGTAACCTTTCCACTAGGTGCACCCTGATCTCGTCTCTCTGAACTGGAATTTCCCAACGCAAGTATATGAGGTCATGTACACCCACAATGTCGGATTGGAGTTGAGGGTTTGTGTTTGCGTCGTGCTGTGTGCTTGGTACAGCTCCAATTACACGCACACCCTTAAACCCTATCTCTTCCAATATCACAACATTATAGTACAAATATTATTTCAATCACTGCGAGCAAACATCATTTGGTACACTATGACATCCCACTCAAGGGTGACGATGGAGAAATTAAAATAAAAGATATGTAAAGAAGTGTAAGATTTTTTACAGTCATGTTAAAGGGGGAATGCCACTGTGTTTCATGCATTCTGACTTATTTACAATGTTAAACGTGCTATAATGCTGGATTTGGAGATCGTTTGAAACTTATAGATGGCGTGGTCCCAGCGCTACAAGATGCCGGACATGAACCGCAAGTGAAACTGAGTCATATGTCTGTGTTTTGTTGGCAATGGGTACGCACGTGCTTTAGTTCCGCCCCCATATAACTCCCGTACGCATCTTATGTTTTCGGAAATAATCGTACAGCTGTATCTGTCTTTTGTAAATGTGATCAAACTAAAGACTCGACGGATATTTGAAGGGTGCCATACTATTCTGTAAGGACGTAAGATTAACATGAGATATGCAGAAACTGTCTGAGTTATGGCCAAAATAAATCTTGAAGAATGTTGGTAACCAGACAATGGCGGTACCCATTCACTTCTATTTTATGGACACAAAACCCATGGAAGTCAATGGGTGCCGCTGTTGTTCAGTTACCAACATTCTTCAAAATATCTTATTTTGAACAAAGAAAGTCATTCAGGTCTGAAATGACAAGAGGGTAAATAAACCATAAAATCATTTTTGGGAAAACTATCACTTTAGCATTTATTTGTGCAACTCCAAAACCTTACAGACAGCGTCCTATCCATTCTGAAAGCAGAAATAGTACCTTAAAATGTTGCTTTTGTAGGCAAATCACTAGATGTTGACAAAAAAAAACACAAAGTTACAGGCTAGAGCAAGCTATATAAGCTGCTCGCTATAACACAATACAATTATCTTACGTTATTGCGTAACTCGTGTTTAAACTGCACAAATACAGGCTTGAGAGCTTCAAACAGTCCCTGTTTCTCATAGTTCATTTGCACTAGCGGTATGTGACATGCTTTGTGTTGTAGAAAAGCAGCACTAAACTGGATTAGACTACTACAGACTTGAGCTACAGCACTAAGGCAGACCAACATCTATTAATTCACACTTTTCCAGCTCACGTAATTCTGTCTGTGAGACATACAGCTCACTGAATCGCCGAAAATACAAGTCTATTAAACAGGCCTATAACCCTCCCACCAAAGCACAGGTCAACAGACAAGAGTTCAGCCAGGTTTATTTGTAAATGCTGGTCTCACTGCACACAATGATGTCAGTGGTCTACAATTACTTTAAAGCTCTGATTTTTCGTTCCTGTAATTTGTCTTGATTTCTTCTCATATCATATGCATCACCATATTCTTACTTCTAATTTTGCTCTCTGCCTAAACAAAACCTTTTAGCACTCTTTCATATGCAGTTGAGTACAGCAATTTAGCTCATTCTGTTTCCCACTTCATTAGTTGTTTGCTCTTTCATTCGAGTGGGTGTGTGGAGTGCAGACATGTTTGTGAGAGTGTAAAACACTCATCCACGAGCACTCGGCTGTGATTTTGGTATTGATGCATGTTGTTTGTCACTAGAATCGTTACATTGTTTCTGTTTTAGAAATATTATTTCTGTCTGATATACAGTAGTGACAGCATGTGCTAGCCAATTAGAATTTGAGCTTAAATCTCTGTCCTTTTGTGACTCTGTGTGTATTTGCGTAAGATAAAAGAGAGAAAAAACGTGTATTTGCCATATCCACGCTTGTCTGTGTGTGTTACCAGTTGTGCAGTGACTGAAAGAGGATTATTGTCATTGCAGATGATTATCGAACAAGAAGGCAAACAATATGTGGAGCAGGTAGAGCATTGTGGGCTTAAATCCTGATCAAACAAATTCTCATTACGCCAAACAGTGTTGTCTGCTGGTTTCCCTCTCAGGCTCTCTCACACAGGCTGTATCACTAACGCCATGTAATGGACCTCATTTTAGGACCAGCCTAATCTATTCTGTCAACACTGTTTAAACCCTCACGGGAGGCTGCCTGACCTCTGCATTTTTAAAGAGTTTCTTTTTTAAAGTATTTAACAACAAAAACCCTGTGTTTGGTTTATTAATACCCACAAACCACTTTTTTTGTTGGTCAAGGCTGAATAATTTATCAATTGATGGAGAAGCTATAATAAAACATATACAGACAAGTTTTATAGATGAGCATTTAAAGTGGCGATTCAGTTGATCAGAGTGGTGGACCAATGCTGTACTGTACAGTCTGGGGCCATTCAGACAGAACGCGTCTCTGCGTCTAAAAACGCGAGACACAGCGCTCAGATATTTTTTTTTTAAAGTGCAGTCAAGAACGCGAGGGTCTCGAGACGCCAGTATCCGTACACAGCCACTATGCGCCTCCTCCACCATGATGCCGTCAAATAAAACAGTTGTCGTGCCAACTTGCTACTGTAAATAGAAGCTTTCAACGCTTGCTCCGCCTCCAAATTCTTCTGATTGGTCCACTGCTTTTGGACTGTCATGGATGAGCAGTGCTGCATGTAAAAGATAATTTTTTCTAACTTGACACGGCATCTTAAAAACACAGCGCTCGTGTGCGAGGCGCTTCGAATGACGCGAGCGTTACGGTCATGCATGTCCGTCAAATGTGTGTTTACATAGAAAAACAATGGGAAAGTAGCGCATTGGAATGGAAAAATGCATTCTGTCTGGATGGCCCCCAAGTATGCCAGACTGCAGTTTTCTGCACACTCCACAACCTAACATTTAGAATTGACCTGCGAGAATTGCAATACACCCGTTTTTGTCACTACACAACTTGCATAGATTCTCCTGTGTGTGTAGGCCTACAATATGAAAATGAATTGGTGTGGCTTATTGGTGTGGAGTATTTTTGTGTATAGACGTAAACAACACTGATCCAACGTTGGTCCAGAAGAAGTTCCTGCTTCAGTTTCTGCAACACTACATCAGTGGAAATCGTCATAGTTGGGTAAACTTCTATAGAGAATGTGAAGCTGACGTCACGCCCTATGTTGTTGTGGTGCCGCCATCTTGGGAGGAAAATACTCCACTGCTATTATTGTTTTCATATGTACCGTTACTTGTTTTGTTTGATATATGGAGAAATCAAAAGTGAAAGAATCATGGGCTTTTCCTGAACGACTGCATAATGCTATTGCAGTTTTTTAACACAGCAAGACCGAGCTACCATAGTAATATTTCCTAATTAAACTAGAAAAACAAAACACTGCATTGAACGCACTAGCAGCCATCCTCCGAAGATGGCGCAACATTCAACACGGCGTGACGTCGATTAACAAGCTCTGTAGATGGTTTCAAAGTGACAACATAAACAAACGTTACTGCGCAAGCCTGCAGATTATTTCTGATAACAAGTAAAAGAAACCGAGAAGATCCGTTACTTGGCTAAACTTGTCTCTCCAATATTTTGAATTTAGACTGCGATACCAAGCTAAACCGCTAGATGTCATTGTACCATACGGTTTCTTTAAATGTGACCAAACTACAGGATCCATTATTATAACATATTGTTTATTTAATAAAATTAACTTTCAACAAATCATTTATTTAAAACAATGAATATACAATACAATAATAATTGAATTAATGTTGACATAAATTCAATTAAATATAAATAGTTATATTATTAGACACTGGCTAAACACAGACCGGAAGTTAACTGCAGTCCAGGTGGGTGTGTCTGGTGACACAGTCTATAGTGGTGAATGGGAGACTACCACAAATATTTTTTTGGCATTCTCATTTGCTCAAATAGCCACAGAAAAACTCAAAGATAGTGTTTTCACTACTTTCAACATATTGTTCTATATTGTTTCTGTGGCTCAACTGGCACTGAAAGTGAAAGTGACCTATTAGTCAGATATGGTGACCCATACCCGAAATGTGACCTCTGCATTTAACCCATCCAGAGAGTAGTAAACACATGCACAGCAAGTGGTGAACACACGTACACCCGGAGCAGTGGGCAGCTATCACTGCAGCGCCCGGGGAGCAAGTAGGGGCCTTGCTCAAGGGTCAGTCGTTACCCGCCGGCCCTGAGAATCGAACCGGCAACCTTCTGGTCACGAGTCTGACTCTCTAACCATTAGGCCACGACTGTTAGCAACCCAAGACTCACATTCAAAATAATGAATAGATTGAATGTACTCCAAGTCGCTTTGGATAAATGTCACTACATATTTGTCTACTGCTCTGGACAAACTGTCGCATAGCAGCTGCAGGTCCCAAAAGGAGTTTTACCATTTTTCAGAGCTAAGAGCTTGAAGGAGACTGACTGAAAGGAGACCATCGAGCTGGACTAATCAGTTCAGCATGGGGAGCACAGCATACAGAAGGAAGTCTAGGAATTTCCGTCGCAGCGCACTTGTCTAAAGCCACAGCTTTAAAGTTTTGAGTCTACGCTCATGTCAGTCAAAGCCAACCAGCGTGTTTCAGAATTAATGGACTCTGTTATTTCAGGCGACTTTTTTGGGGGTGACTCAAATAACAAACTCCTTTCTAAAACACACATTCTGTCCTCTGAGGAACAAAGCACCTTAATACATACACACAAATGTATCCGCTCACTAATGGCTGTTCTCTGTCAACCTGGAGGGCTTGTGTCTAACTTGCACTACCTCTGAATACTGAATACGTACGTATTTACCCACACAAAAAAAGCATACAAAAACTCACACAGTATGAAGGACATTTTTTCCACCAGCGGAAAAGAGAGAGGCGGGTAAGATGGAATAAACTAGAAAGATCAACTAAAGTGATCTGAAGTTGAAAAGTGTCTGCCAGCTGCCTCTGATGGAACTGATAATAGGTCAGATACATCACACAGACATAAACACACACACAGACATAAACACACACAGACACACACACACACACACACACACACACACACACACACACACACACACACACACACACACACAGACGCACGCACGCACACACGCACAGACACACACACACACACAAACACACACACACACACACACACACACACACACGCACGCACACACACACACACACACACACACTCCTATTGCAGAAATAGCTTTGACCTTTGCCTGCATACAGTCGTGCTATCAGTGCTGTAATCCTTGTTAAATTATAAAAAATCAATACATATTTAAGATCAAATTGGATTAGGTGAAACGTATACTGTATATCACTTGGCACTCATGATGTGTCATTTTCTGTGGAGGTAAAAGGCCCAATTTACTCAATTGGGGCCAAAGCTAAATCATCAGATAGGAATCCATCAACTGTGGCTAAGAGCGGGAAATGACCACATGGTTGTCATTACCGTTTTGAGTGACCAACTCAAAATCTCCAACATCCTCCTTACACCACCCCCTGACCTCACCTACTGGTTTTGTAACCTGCAACAATATGAAACATTATAATACCTTGTTCCGAGTAGTCAGCAAAGCTGCGATGAAACTCAATGTTTCACAACCACCAAAATCAATCACTGCCTAATTTACATAAGAATTTTAGACCAGTCAGTTTTTGATGTGGGCGAGGCAATTTGATGTGATGCTTCACGAAAAAAAAAGGACAATGACACCCTCAAAAAGCAATTACAATGAGATTTTGGCAATTTCATGTACAGTATACGTAAGGTTTTGCATTTAATAAAGCAGTGGTCAATAGCACGCCTACTATATCCAAGTTTATGATTTTCGCTGAATAATAAAAACTGCATGTAAATGGTAGTGAAGAGTTGCTAACGTCATGTAAACATGTTACTACGATTAAGTCCTTACTGGTGCATTCAGATTATTGGTGCACATGCAAGATGTACAGTAGTGTTGCTTGTCACAACTGGTTAGCACAAACTCATTTTTGTTTTTCAAAAAACTGACAGGAAAAAATTTAATAAACACTCTACATTCCAGCCTAACATAGAAACAGTCTCGGCTATGTTGTGGAGGTGGGGTGGTCATACCGAGAGTTGAGGAGGATAATTGTATAGGACTCATGTCATAAAAAAAGTTGAATGGAACAGGAAGCTATTCCAACAGCTAATATCTCCTTTAAGCAGCAGCCATTACAGCAGCTGAAAATAGCTCCGTAAGAGCGGCAAGGCTTAAAATGTGCTCTTTTAAACATAATATTCAGATTTAAAGCCAATCAGCACACAGGTACATCAAAAGCCTCTGTAGAGAACATGAATGCTGCACCTTTTCATTGTGCTTAAAGACTCGCTTTCACAGCAGGAAGAATTTTTACAGCAGCAACAAAAAAGCTTTGCGATTTATTTAATTTCTCTTATTGACCAAAACTGCCTGCATCTAAACATAATTATGTTTTTTCCTTTCCAATGATTGTAATGCCTGTCTACGTGCCTGTCAAACTGCAGGATTTGGCTGGCTGTGCTGTGTTTGGCTGGCTGTGCCGAGTATTCTGGGCTGGGGAGAGAGAGACCAGTTTGCTATCCCACGATCAAATAAAATGAGTTCGGACCAGTGGGCTGTGAAAGTGAAACCAGTGTTGGTGAGTGGTTATGGCGTTTTGGATTTACTGACCAAACGCAAACCCAGGTAGATCGACATGAGAATAATAAAGGGAGGTGGTGCTCTTGGCTTTCCATACTTCCTGGCCAAAATTATGTGGACAACCTCATCTAATTAGCATGTCTGGCTAGGCCTCTTAATTCTAGTGTAGACAAGATCAACACGATCACCTAAATGCATTATTCAGTGCCATTCCAAAAAGAACTCACTACTACAAGACTAAACAAGTACATAACTTGTTATTGTGATTATTTATTTCCTTTTTGAAACCATGGTGCAGCACATTTGTCAACTGCTGTTGTTTTTAATTGGGCTCTACAAATAAACTGACATTCATATTAAATAAATTATAATTGTAATAATTTATGACATAGAGGGCTATAATTCTTTAATAGGAATGATGATCTGCCGGTGTCCTACTTGGCTGAATCACATCATACTCATCTACACACATATCCTGACACAATACTGGAACATCCATCATCACCATGGCAACAGCACAGCAACCGAGTGACTATAGCCAGTGTCTCAATCACACTATCGCTTATCGGCCTAAAGACCCTGCAGGATAGCACAACAATTCAGCTTGCAGACGCAGTGAAATCACTGTGGTATTTAAACATTCATAAGCCTTGGCATAAATAATTCACCCCCTTTACTGTCTATTTGTGAATCCTTTGGCTTTTCAAATTGGAAGCATGGAGAGAAATGTAGGCTGGAGGAATATTGACTTTTATTCAACACAAATGTATGTAATTGAGTGGCCACATGAAGTATATTGACACTTAAACTAAACTGTAAAATGTGTAAATGTCTTTGCATTGCAGAAGAAACTAATAAACCAAGTGTCATTTATGTTAAAGACAAACAGCACACACACACACTTCAAGCAAAACATTTCCGCTTCTGCTACAATGAAGACAGAAAACTATTCTTCGGCGTTCCTTCCTTTTGAGATTTTTTGTATTCGCCACTTGGTCTGTTATTTTATTATCTTACATAAAAAGGTGACTTTAAAGTAAGAGTGTCTTAATATTATTAGGGCCACTGTATAACAGCACTGAATAAAAAGGCAAGTGGAAACCAAATATGCAAATATGGTGGAGTTTGTGTGTGTAACTGTGCTTTAAGTGTATGTTGTCATCAGGTTGTCTGAGATGTTGATGTGAGCAGCCAGAGAATCTCTGTTAGGAGAGTGTGAAACTATTGCCATGTTATCCTTGCCTGTTTTCAGAACCCCATCTGACAATCAATATGGATAGAAACTCTCTCCTTCTCTCTCTCTCTCTAGATTTCTACAAGCTCCGAAGCCTAGATTCTATTTTTGGCCCACGTATCAATCAATCCAATGTAAAAAATGAACACATGAGAGATGAGTAAGGAGTTGATATGAAATATGTAAAGACTCATTAGAACAGACCTACATAAAACTGTCCATTTAATTAGAGTGGAGCAGAAGAGGAGAGAAGATCAGTTATATTTCATCTGCTTCATGGCTGGGTATTACAGATCTGTGACAGCAAGCCCGCATGCATCTGCCCGAGAAGCTTGAGAGGAAAGTTGTGAATGATTTCTTAATTATTTCTCATTCTTTGTCTGTCATCATTATAGGTGGAAGGGGGGTAAGTTAGGGGTGTAAATCAGACACCTCATCACAATACAATCTAATATCGATTCTCTTAAGACTGGAATACACTATATAACTTTTGCTCATATTTTTGCCTTGATGCTCAGTCGACAACGGTACGTTAGATTTATCAATATTAAAGTGATAGTTCACCCAAAAATAAAAATGATGTCATCATTTTTAAGCCCTCTTGTCATTTCAAACCTATATGACTTTCTTCCGCAGAACACAAAAGAAGATATTTTGAAGAATGTTGGTAATTGGCACCCATTAACTCGCACTGGTTTTGTGTCCATTCAATAGATGTCAATGGGGGCTAGTGCTGTTCGGTTCTCAACTTTCTTCAAAATATCTTCTTTTGTGGTCTATGGAAGAAAGAAAGTAATAAAGGTTTGAAATGACAAGAGGGTGAATAAATGATGACAGAATTTTCATTTTTGGGTAATCATTTTAAGATATTATGTGCCTATTTTACACAACCACTTAGATTTTTACTAACCTATAAATGCAACCAAAATATATAACATGAACATTTAATTGAACTCTCTGAAAATTGCACATTCTGTATCACAAATGAGACTAATCATAATCATAAATGAAGATTAAAACACATGAAATCAATAGTCCAATGACAGTTCATGATGACAACAGTCATTAAAGTCTTTCAGGCTTCTATGCTGAAATATAAAGTAGGTATAAATGTTTTCAGTGTAGCATCGATAAATCTTATCGTTGATGTATCGTTACACCTAGAGATGCACCGATATATCGGCCAATATTCAGTATCGGTTGATAAAAGCAATTTTTCACACGATCGGCCAATAGTTTAAAAACAGCCGACGATCAGGGCCAATATATCCAGTCACTCAAAGGAGAACAGGAAAATGCTATGAATTTTAGCTCTGTGCATAGGAAATTTTAAGAAACATCACCAGTTTGATGTTCAATATAATAGCCACTATATGACTTAATAACATTCAGAAATATTGATAAATATTAATCATAATCAGTATTGTGAGATATCACTCGGAATAAGCGGCTATCGGTAGAGAAATTTATTATCGGTGCATCTCTAGTTACACCCCTAGAATAAAAATATATTTCAAATTATTGGGATATTGTAGTTCATGAAATAATTGACCGATATCCGCCAAGAATCTGCACTATGCGCTTAATCATACTGTGACCCAAATATTGATAAATTGCCCTCTTTACTCTTAATCCATCTCAATTTCTCTTCTATGTTCTAATCTCAGAGCGCAGCCAGGTCACTGTGTCTGGGAGCGTCACCGGGTCATCACCCGTCTATCCACCACAAAGAGGGTTCGAGAAAATATAAATGAGAACAAAGTGAGAAATGAGAGTGACTTTTATTGAGCTAGGCAGCGCAGCTGGAGTCTTAGTATTTCCAGATGTGCCGGCAGTCCCATGAGTGTGGCTGCCCCGCTGTCCGTCCACATTAGAACGGAGCAGCACTCCTAAAGTGTTCAGAGATTTCACAAGGAACAGACACCGTCTCAGCCGCCGCCACAATACTATTCCTGGAAAAGAAGTTGACATCATTGATTTTCCTACTGAGTGGGCAGCACGAGTAAGTGTTTCATTTCGGTAGGTGTTCCAGCTCTGTGACTGGACGCGTTTCAAAATGAAAGCCATATCATCTAGAGAAGAAAAGGGCTCCATCACATCAGTTCGTGACGTGAAGCGAACAGTCCATGAAAACGCTGAGATGTAAACTGTAAAGTATAAAGAATGGTTTCAGGTAGGGATGGATCATAAGGGTTGACTAGTCAACTAGACATCCAGACAAGCAAAAAAACCCTTTAAAGTTACAGTCGTACGCAAGCAGACAGACGTCTTTATGTTCAGCTCCTGCTCAACTGTGTTTAAACAGCTTTTTACATTTCTAGTATCGAGTTATAAGTGTTGTAAATCCTATCACGTCTGGCCATGTCACTCTGTTTAAACCATTTTCGCGAACCATAAAGTGGCCTTACGAGAAAGAGTTTTGTGTTATGAAATTCAGGCCAACAAGTGAAATTCCTCATCCCAATTTACAGAACAAATAAATCCATCCATTTCAAGTATCTTCCGTTCGCTTTACTACTGTATAACAATTCCACAGGGAAAAGCATATTACCTAATCTTAATCTTTCATACATTCTGGCTTTCTTTCACATTTCCTTTTGCTCTGTAATGAGCACACCACCCGCGAGCCAAGTGAGAATGGAGGGAAAGCTCCCAGGGTTCTCCAGGTCAAGCGTGTGTTTTCCTACTTAGCAGTAAGATGTTTAACCACTGTTTAACCACATTTTTGATTAGTCGTCAGACAAACGCCACCAATGACATTTTCTGGGCTGGAGTAGAAATGGCTGGTGGGAAAACAAAGAGTGAGAGCAGGTCACAAAGTGTGAGAAAGCAATAAAAGACAGACAGAGCCAGACTCATTTTGGTTTTGAGCACGGATTTGTGATCCACCAACACAACATTATTCTGGTATAAGATGTTGTGTTCGGCAGGGATGACAAAACAATGCATAGCTGTTGCATGTGAGAAGATCTATAAGATGTATATGAGACTTCTGGGAGTAATTATATGAGCCTTCCTTTCATATTTTCAACTCTGGCCAAGAAAAGTTGTGTCAATAGCATCTTTAATAAACGCATATCACAACACACTAAATATCACACACAAAGCACTGAAGCTATATTATTGGGGACCTCTCATAGACACCATTTTTGTATATTAAGATAATGATATTTACTTTACCCTACCCCTCATACAAACCTGCTGACATTTACTTTTACGCATTCGGCAGATGCTTTAATCCAAAGTGCCTTACAGTGCATTCACGGCATACATTTAATCAGTATGCGTGTTCCCTGGGGATCGAACCCATGACCTTTACACTGCTAATGCAATGCACCATCTATTAAGCTACGGGTTTTACGGGATGTCTATATCAGAGACTCTAAATAAAAAACAAAGAAATTAAAATATTTTATTTATTACTTTTTTCCAATTGAGGACATCCCATGTGGGTCAACCCACATGCATGCACACGCATACAAAGAGATCTTTGCATACAAGCAAGCACAGCTGGGAACTTGCAGGGAAAGAATTTACCTGGCTGTAATCTCATGTTCACAAAACAGAATGATGACATCATCACAGACATCAATTTATTTAAATAAATTCTGTGAAACTTATGCTTATACAACACAGGTTATTAAACATTAAACATTCACTCGTCTTTTGTATGATCATATAGTAAGGGTTAAAAAACTAAAACATTCATTTCAAAGTTAATACTGCGGTGTAACATCACAGACACTGTTTAGAAACAAACACACATTTATTACCAGGCTTTTCGCCAAAGATATGCCAAACAAGCCTTTTTTTAACACAGCAATAGAGGCCCGAAGCTGACCATTCATTTTAGAGGGGTATGCAAGCACGATGTTCAAGCCTCAGGAAAAATGCTGATAATTACACACGTGGGAATTAATGATGGGCTGCTTACACTGAATATTTGCTTTAAAGTGTTCCACTGTAACTATTTACACAGCATATGAACAGATTAATGGAAGCCTTTTGAGTTCCAAGACCTGAAACAGTCAGCAGGTTTACGTTTAATAGAATTTAATGGCTCATGTTCTCTGAGCAATGTCTTCAGCTAAGAAAAAAACACAATCCAATATTCAGGCCTCTTCATCCTAGAACTATGTTCATTAATCCAAGAGCAGGTGTTTTTAACCAGATGAGCAAAAGTGGGCGTACATTCCGTACAAGTCTAGATTCAGCCAAATATTTAGGGAGGCTCTGCCTTGAGGAAGTCTGTACCAGGACAGTCAGTCCCCAAATACTAGCACATGCTGCACATCCTTGACTTCATACATCTCCAAAGATATTTCAAACAGAGCTGTCCCTCCTCAGTGCACAACACAGCATTTTCCAAATGCATCTGCCTCTTCTTTTTAGAGGGAGTCTCTTAACCGACTGATTTATCTTCTCTCACACTTTTAAAGGTCAGTTCCCTCACTGAGAAAGTCACTGAGGAGTTGGAGAGGCTGCAGATGAGGATGACATTCTGTTGGCCGATTAACTTAAATGTACAAATTTGTTTGTGGAACTTAGGTGGCACAGCAATGGAGCATGTGCTTTAATGCAAAGACTGGTAGTAAGCCTCATGAGAGCTTGATCAGCATTATGTCTTAGTTTTTTGTTGAAACACATATGTGTGACCCTGGACAACACAACCAGTCTAAAGGTCTTTGCACATACAGTCCGAAATTTTCGTATGCGTTTTTTCGTATTTGGCTCTCGTTTGTACGGTGTCTCTGAATTGTTATAAAAGGCCACTCAAAATGCTTGCTACGGATGCGAAAATGAAGAAAATCGAACCCGGTCCGAATTTTTTATGACGGACGAAAATATCGGCGGCAGTGTGTAAATGTGATTGACACAACGTGAGGTCGTATTTATTTTTTAACGTTCGGACGCAAATTTCGGACTCAATGTGCAATGGGCTTTAAGGGTAAATTTTTCGAAATTGTGATTTTTACATAATCTGAAAGCTGAGTAAAAGAGCTTTCCGTTGATGTCTGGTTTGTTAGGATAGGACAATATCTGTCCGAGATGCAACTATTTGAAAACTGGAATCTGAGGGTGCAAAAAAATTTTAATATTGAGAAAATCACCTTTTAAATTTGTCCAAATGAAGCAATTAGCATAGCATATTACTCACAAAAATAAAGTTTTGATACATTTACAATTGGAAATTTACATAATTTCTTCATGGAAGATTATCTTTACTTAATATCCTAATGATTTTTGCCATAAAAGAAAAATCTATAATTTTGACCCATATAATGTATTTTTGGCAATTACTAAAAATGTTCCCGTGCTACTTAAGACAGGTTTTGTGGTCCAGGGTCACATATTACTAATATTTATAACTGATATTTAGTTTTAAAACAGTCCAAGTTAGTGGTTAAACACTTGAGCCCAAAAATGCTAAACAATCTGGTATTTCAGTGAACTGAGCTAAAAGCAATCCTAATGTTTCAACCACATTTATAAAGGTTAAGGATGGAAACACTGAAGAAGCAAGCAGTGTTATCCACAGCAGCTTTGCTCTCTCTATATCATGCTGTGTTCCCATTAGGTCAAGGTTGTGCCGATTCACTACACAGGTGGCCACTCAAAGTGGTGTTGTATGAGGTAAAAACCATAGGGCTGGCAATGAGAAACAAGGTCTGAAAGCATTAACACAATCCTCCAAACCAAACCTGCTGAAAACACTGGGTATATAAACTAATACTTGCACACCTAAGAACAAACTGCAGTATAATCAAAATAATAAAAGTACATTCCAAAAAACACAAAAATGTACACAAAAGCTACATGTATTTACATCACAGTGCCACATGCAATCTCTTATTGTCTGCTAACCTACTTTACACTGAACATAAACTTGAAAACAATTTGTGATCCCTGCAAGAGATGAGCAAGAAATGAAAGCCATTTATCATAAAGTGGTATATGTCAAAACTCCAGACTCTTTTCTGGAGTCATTTGTCAGATTGCATGGTGAGCAGATGGGTCAGCTTTTAGAACTACTTTACTGCTTTTACCAAGCGTTATAGGTGATCATCAAAAATACATTAACAACAGAAAAAAGTGAAAGACAGCGGCTTGATGAGAGGCAGATAAACACGCATCTCTCTACTTTACCCAAAAATCCAACAAATTTCAACTTGATTTACACTACTGCATCCCATTCTGATTCATACTTTCTGAATTTACCTTACATACACATTTTAGACTATTGAATTCTATTCAATTCTAACCCCTCCTTGAATATTAATTGTTTATACATTTTCATGCAAAAACTTTATTACTTTTACTGTTCATTTTACTGAGACAGACTAAACTACACTAATGTTAAAGGAACAATACGGCGTTTTTAGGAGGCTCTATTGACAGAAATGCAATATAATATACAAAACTATTTCTTCAGAGGTGTATAAAGACCTAACGTAATGAACTGTTATGTTTCTAATACCTTAGAATAAGCTGTTTATATCTACACACAGAGCGGCCCTACATACATTGAATTCACCGCCATGTTTTGTACAGCAGCCCTAAACGGACAAACAACTCTACAATGTGCGTTTCCTCTTCCTCTCCACTGCGGTATAGTGGTGAAAGGGATCGTGCTCTCCGGCTTGGAACGCACGTGACCCGCGGATTTAATGTAAGTTTATTCATCATTGAGTAAAAGAGTAAAACGCGCTCTCGCTCTCCAGTTTCAGCTCCAACGCGCTCTCTCTCTCTCTCAAGTATCTGGACGAGTACAATATTAAAGCGGTTCCAGATAAACAATGACGCTCAAAACTGCTCCGTCACACAGCTAATATTAGAACAAAAACAACAACATATCTTGGAATGTTAGTATGTTACTCACATACTGATCCGAAAGCAACCTCCTCGGAGGTGATTTTAAGACGATCTTTCTCTCCAAAGATTCTCTGCTGGAAAGTATCTCCATAGATATCTATGAGTATCTCTGCTAAAAGCCTTAGTACCGCGGGTCCTAACGCATCTCTTCTGGAAAGACTACAATATTAACACATAGCTCCTGCCTGACTTTTATCCTTCTTTTTAAACTTCATGTAATACATAACATAAGACATCGCTCTTTCTTCAGTCTTTCTAATGCCCGCATGATCCCTTCCCTGCGTCAACATGAGATGCGTCAACATGGCCACCGTCATGTTTGGACTGAGCGATTCGTTGCAAATCTATAATACAACGCTATGCCGCTGTTAATCAAAAACTGCGCCTTTAAGTGTAGCGTATTCTTGGAAAGTGCCATAAACTTTTTTCGGTTTAAATTTAGCACTTTAGCATATTGAGTGGAGAGAGACAAGCTGAAAACAACACACACACTGGAATAACATGCCACCGACGCACACACACTAGAATAACGCAGACATTTACACAAACCGGAATAGCATGCCAAAGACACATGCACACTAGACTAACGTGTCAGACATTTACACTCACTGGAATAACAAACTGCACAGGCACGCTCATACCGTTACACACTGGGATCAAAGCATACTAATCTATTTTAGGTGAACGAACTCAGTGAGCAAACATCTAGAAACCACACATCAACAACTGTGTAAAAACAATGAAATTCCTGAAATAAATTGACCAGATATAAAAGGACGCCCACTGGTCCAACACTCGTTCAGTCTTCTGGAAGCTGAGGTCATAACATTCGCTAAGCAGCATAGAGGGGTGAACAACACAACACACTCTGGCCTTCACGGTCAACAGTATTTTATGTCACAGCCCGTCCCATCAGGGTCTCTTTAAAAACACACACTCATGTCATGCAACAAGTTGCCAGCTTTAGCTCTGAGCCCCTCCCTGGCACTAGCTCTTACGAAATAGAAGTAAAGGTGTTTACTTACTGTAAACCAGTCTTTTTCCAAATTAATAGTGTGAATTGGAAAGCAGAAACATTCTGTTAAACATTCTGCTGTGATTTCCATGGCTGATGCTAACATGCATAAAGCCACTTCACCTATATGACTTGTTTGTGGTGCTAGATAGATATTTTAACAATAATATGAGATATGAAGAATGGATTAAAACATGGAAAATGTATTATAGTATGATACTATTATCAGGACCTAATAGAATGATACAATTAGCCAACATATTTAATAAGAAAACGAACAAGGAGACAAGGGATTCTTTTAGACAGATACAGACTTTTTTAAAGCACATTTATTTCATATCAAGCACCTATCAAATTGCACTCATACAGCATATGCAGTACCGTGAAAGCCTCTCATGCAACAAATCTGTGTGACTCAAACAAAATGTAAGCAAGTTTAACTTCACATTAAAAAAAACAAAGTAGTTTTTACTGTCAGCGACTCTTGTGTCCCACACACACAGATTCAAACAGCCATTGCAAAACCTACAGAGCAAATGATGGCACTGCCATTTAAAGAGTTTATTGCAGGATAGGTTTTCACATTAAACACACCCAGATGACAGAGACTGATCAACAATCCAATTTTAAACTCCCCAGAAGTAAGAAGTCTGAGAAGCTATAAATCACAGGACTGTGACACGTATCTACATTATAATGACAGTTCATTATAATACCTGCAGGGCTTCTTGTTTACAGGACTCAGCAGAGAGGAATTTAAAGTGATCGTTCACCTAAAAATTTTAATTCTGCTAAACACAAAAGAAGATATTTGGAAGAATGTTAGTAATTTTCAGTTCTGGGACATCACTGACTACCATAGTAGGAAAAATGACAATGGTAGTCAAAAGTGCCCTAGAACTGTTTGCTTTCCTAAAATCTTTAAAATATATCCTTTTGTGTTTAACAGAACCCAAAAAATATAAAATACTTTTTTCTACCATGGTAGTCAATGGTGCCCCAGAACTGAAAATTACTAACATACTTTCAAAAATCTTTCTTTGTGTTGAACAGAACAAAGAAATGTATACGCAACAAGAACGCAAAGAAGTTTGCAACAACTTGAGGGTGAGTAAGTGGTGACAGAATTTTCATTTTTGGGTGAACTATCCCTTTAAGGAAATATTTTATCTGTATATAAATTAAACCAGCCAACAAACTACTGAAATAATGAGTACATCCTTGACATCAAGTTATTAATCATCTCCATGTATTCATCCTATACTCCACATTGCTGTGGGGTCCCTGCTAAGAGAATACACAATACGTGTAGGTCAGCACTTTATAAGCTGTGCAGAAATTAAGTGTAGCAGTATCTAACTAATACTGTTATCAAAAAGAAAAAGATATCAGTTTGGTGAAAGTACTTATCTGAAGCCATCTGATCTATAAGGAATGGGCTAGATGGCATCTTGAGTGGCATGATGAGTGTCAACACATTTTTAGAAATGTGTCAAAAGGTAAAAATAGGTAATGTTTATATATGCAAATAAAATAAAATGCATGCTTGCAAAATGAAACTATTTCAAAAACTTTCTCACATGTGTGTAAATTGTTGGATGCACAGCTATCCGAGTATATGAAACATTTCAGCATCCATTGTCTTGATCTTCATGTAAGAGCAGGTGATCACTGACAAACACCAACAAACAATCTGGTATGGTGGTTTTCAAAATGCCACAGCAGCTAAGCTTTGTAAACAAGTAGGGCTGCTTTTCATAGGGCTGGTCACAGGTTACAGAATCCATCCCACACAAAGCACATGATTTATTTGGAAATGTTGCTATTTTTACCTCAAATTGAGGAGGCAATATAAATAATGCACAGCAAACAACCCGTATGAGGTTAGTCTGTCCAAACAATCATCACTACCACATGAAATCGCAACAATTTGCTATTAGCAATATTTTACGCCACGCAAAGCGTTAAACAAGGGGAACACTGGTTTGGACATAAACAAACCCACAAGTTTCCACTGACTCCACTGACAATCAGTAGATCAACCACATGCAACAAATCAGCATATTTCCACCAAGAAATCATCGCAGAATGGCAAGAGTTTTATTTCTAATTGCTTTTATTGACTTTGATTTCAAGCTTTACTGGATTGCCAACTTATAGAAAGCAAATAAACAGATATGGAGCGCTCTCTTGATCTGGCACCATCATACACACGGTGCTGAAATGCAAATGTTGTTTATTTCATAACGGTTTAAATATTTTAGACCAAGATAAAGAATGCAGCAGTGCCACTATATTGTTTATTTTTTAGGGTTGTCAAACGATTAACTGTGATTAATCCATCCAGAGGCAAACCTAACCAGACAAACCCAACCTGGTTTAGATCAGGTTCAGCTGTTGCACAACGTTCGGTATAAACGTTCTCTGTCAACTCAGGTTTGATCCAGACTTCGTGAGGCGCATGCACCTGAAAGTGTGACACGTGCGGGAAACAGCCAATCACACGGAACACAGAAAGCATCATCAGTTTGGATGACTTCTCGCATGTCTCGGCGAAATTCACTTTTCTGTTGAAAATTAAGAAATCGCGAAAGAAATTTCAGTGAAAGTTTGAGAAGACAACTACTAGGTATATCAATCCAAGTGAATCAACTGAATTAAAATATTTTATATAGGTTTAAAAAGCTTTATATACTGAAGCTTGTATTTATACGTACAGTATATTGTTATATTAATTTAAATGCTTCGTTTATTATTAATTGATTAATATTTATCAACTCATAATAATTATGAGTAATATGAATTATACATAATTATCAAACAAATATAAATATAATAAACAATTAGCAGCGAAAGATTTCCCTCTAACATCTTATCAGATATGTCACTTTGCTCATGAGCGGATTGGTCCAGCTTTGGTTTGTGATCTCTAACCCAGAATATAACCTGCTCCGGAGCAGGTTAGCGTATAGCGTAAGTTACCATGGCGACAAAACCCTCTCCAAACCAATCCACCTTCTTGAGCCCGAAAACTCAGAGAAAAACTGGGAAAAACCAAGACCGGCTTTGTGCAATAGGCCTCAGAATAAAAGTTTGTGTTTACATAATCTGTGTACTGTGCATATTAATTTTGTATTTATAAACACATGCACTTAATGTATATTAGGAAATATTTATTTATATTTACCAATGATTGAAATTATATATAAACTTTTTTTTAATTTTATATTTTTCTCAAATATATGCATGTATGTGTATGTGTGTAATGCACAGTACACATACAGTATATTATGTATACACAGGGGCGGACTTACCATTAGGCAAAGGTAGGCAATCGCCTGGGGCCCTGAGCTACCAGGGGCCCCCAAAAGGAATGGGTGGACTTAACCAATAAGCCATGTCAGCAGCCACGTAGAGCCCCAAGTAATCATCAAAATTGTCGGTATATCCCTGTCAACGTTTTACGTTATTACATATGTACGAAGGCACTCCCCCATTATAGATTAGAGTGGACCATTCCATTAGCACCGTATATGCGCGAGACGAGTTCGACACCAGCTAGAGAAACTTAACGCAGTGGCGGAATTAGTAGAACTGCCCACAGCGAGAGTGTCACTGTGTGGTACAGTAGCTGCAAAACGAAGTAAAAGTCACAGGGAAAAAACAACAAAGAACGCAGCTACACCAGCGGAGAGGAAAAAAGACGATTTACAAAAGATTGTTGCCAAAGTCTCTACTTTTTCCCCACACAAACTCCACCGCTGTTCCTACAGCAGTAGCGCATCTCTCTCCCGCCATACACAGCACTCTCCCGGCCATGAGCAACGATAATGTGCCGGTGAGTATTTCGTCACGAACACTGACAACACAGTTATAATGACTGACGACCAAAACATCTGTCAAACAAAGAGCGCTGTGCGCTTGGTAGGAGAGGGCCAGTTGAAGGGTAGAAAGGTTGTTTGACTCCGCTGCGCAGACCGATGGGCACATAAAGACATAATATAATAACGTCAGTACAGTGCTAACGATTCATACTGTACGCACTAGTACAGAAATTTGGTCACATTTAAATGCATGAAAGGTCGTTAACCACAAAAAAAAACACTGAGAGGACACACTTTGTATATAGTAATCCCAGATCAGGGTTTTTCCCGCATAAAGAAATTGGAGGTGGCTGCCTCAGTCAAATTTTGTGCCGCCTTAGACTCTCGTCAAAAATATGTCGAGTGTCTTCACAAAAAACACTGCGTGTATTATTAAACAGATTGTCATTTGTAACTGCAGTTACGAAACAATGGAGGCGCTGTTTCGTTACCAGCAGTGAGACGCTGAAGAGTTCAGTAAAAGAGCTATATTAGGAGCTGTATTAGCAGTGTTTCACAGCTGTTCAGGAGTTTTATGTTCAATTTACATTTTCTTGAATTTCTTGAAAAGATTTCCTAAATTAACTTGCTGTACATCATTATAATGTTTTTAGCTGTGAAGTTGGCTCGTTGAATCAGCGTTATTCTGTACACAGCGAGTTCGCCAGTATGAACGCACATTGCTATCAGAACGACTCGCAAAAAAATGACTCCTTTGAACCAATTCGTTTACACAGAATGTAAGAGATCAGTGAATCGTTCAAAGCTCAGTGAACTACAAGAGAACGTAGGGTGTGAATGAGCTTTGCTCATTTAGTTAGACTGGTTACTTATGGGCTAAAAAGTCTTATATTAAAATTTTCAACTTTTCTGTTTGATTGAATAAATTTAATGCTTTATATAACTTATTAGTTTTCATTTCATCAATTTTTTTTAGAACTTTAATATAAGTGTTTTGTTAAGACACTTATCCCATGTTTTTCATTTGGGAATTCATTATTATATATTTTTTAATTAGTCAGACCTACATGAAACATGTTTGATGAATTTCAGTAGTTCATATGATATCTCTTATTTAATATCCATGATTAATATCATCTTACCTCATATGACTCCTCATCTCCTGCCACCATACCTACTGTTTTTATAAAGGGGTGGCCTGGATTGTCCACGCCTGTTTGGATGGCTTCGTCCAAAGTGTATTTATCACACAGCTTGGCATATATAGCCGGTGTCAGGTGACTGGCCATACAGTTATTGTGCTTCTGGATATTCAGCACTGTTGGAGAATAAGAACTAAACCTTAGGGTGGCCAAAGTCTTTAGTGAGTCAGTATCTGTGTTTATTAAGCTTAGTTTTCCCCTGTCACTTTGACTGGGGGTGAAAAGTTGTGTGCTTTGAGGAGGAAGAAAAATAAGGGTTGCAGTAAAGTAAAATGGTGCATAGATGGGGCCCCCATCCATGGATTTGCCTAGGGCCCCCAAATCACTAAATCCGCCCCTGTGTATACACAAACTTTTATTCTGGATGCAATTAATCGCGATTACATATATTCACATTTAAACTTAACTGTACAATCGAGTAAGGTATCAACAATATAACAAAAGGAAATCACATTATGAATAGAAAGTATTGATTTAACAGAACTAAGCATAAATAAAATGCTGTAATCCGCATTTTCTATGAATAGTTAATTGTGGCAGCCATACTCATAAACCTGACAATTTATTCAATTAAATGTGCGGCTCTCCTACAGAAAATGCACGCCATATGGAGATCATAAATGCAAAAGCAATGAGGAACAAATCCAATCAGTTATTGATCTAGCAGCCCATATGTGACATGCCTGATATATTACACAAGAACCACTGCTGTTATGTGACCAGCAAAGTGTTTCCAAAGTCTGATCTTTTTGCACACCATCAATCAAACCAATACATGGTATCTGTTTCATTAAGCAGACACCTTTCCTCTCGCGGCAGCGCTCTGCACAGATTTGACAGCATCAGTTTCCATGGACACACCCAGAGATGTGTGCACCATTCGCCCGTGTGTGTTGGAGTCAGCAGGTGTGACATGAGACTGGGTGGGGCATATCAGAACTACTGTATTACACGAGTGAACCTCAGGGTTCAAAGCATGTCTAATTATCCTATCAAAGGTATAATGAAGGATCGATGTTGTTGCCTGACGCTGTGTTGCTTCCTCTAAACACGCACGGACTGAATTTCACTATAAATACGTTGAAAAAATGTGTTTAGAGTCAAAGTCACATTATTACATCAAGCAAGCATGAGGGTGCTGGCACATATTCATGGAAAAAGGGAACTGCTTTATTACTCATCTAGACTTTAATATCTTGTTTCCAAGACAACCGTGACAGCGAATGTGCGTGGCTTCGTTCAAGGATGAAAATGTAACGTGTATAGGAGAGTGGCCATAGGGCGCTCTGATCTGCATTCTTGTCTTTGAAAAACAACACTTCAGTTCATCAGCGGCCTTGAATCGAAACGCTTCAATACACAGCGTAGTCTAATTAGGCCTGTAAGGAGAGAGTCCTCTAGCAAATCAACAAAAAAACTCTTTAACTCTTCAATTTGTTGAATTGCATGGTGTATTGCTACAAAACGTCAGATCTGCATAGTGCAAACTTTCCTTCACCATCAGTGAACAAAAAACTGAATAAATGCAGTCTTCCACTTCCGTGTGGTATTGTAAAGATGTTAATGATGGCTTTTTCGTGTATTGAATTATAGCAACCAATATTTCCTAATGTGTCTAGACATCAGCTGTCCTTTATTAATCCAAACACATTTTGCTGTGAAGGCTGTTTAGTGCCAAACATTTCCATCAACTCCTTACAGCACAGCATTTTAACATTCAAGTGATGCTAACACCCGGCACGTGGCTCTGCTTCATTCTGACCGTGTTAAGGGCAATGGTAATAATGGTAAGACAAAGTGCAGAGAATGCTGCTTTCAAGGCAGGGAGGTTTTGATCTCACTCCGTAATTGAATTTCAATTATAGAGAGGATTAGAAAACAGCTGCGCGATGTGCAATGTGGTGCTTTCCTTTTAGTTTACACTATTAGCTCGTGCCTTTTTCTTAATTATGAAAATAAAAGAAGTGATTTATAAATGGAAAGCGAGACTGAGAACATCACACGGTTTTTCTGTGGCTGCCAGAGAGAGGGAATAAAAGCATCACAGCTTTACGGCCTGGCCACCACACACACAAAAATCCAGCAATTACTTCAAGATGGAAAAAACGTGTGACTTCATTTTCTTTAATGCGGGCAAACTTTCATTTGTCATTGTTTGAGACCTACAAAACAGAAAGTGGTAAAAACATTTTATGACGCCACAAAAAAAAGTAAACAAATTTGTGCTCTACATTGTAACGTGGTAACTAGCATGTGTAAAGACAAAACGTGTCTATAAATATCTGTTTATCTTTAAGCTGCTTTACATTCTGACCATTGATGGCCAACCAGCAGTTCTAACATGATCACACAGCCATTTATTCTGGAAAAAGAAGCCCGTTTTATATGCCTTGTAGACTTGTGGGTCTCTTTATGTCTCAAAACATAAAGAGCAACAGAATGACAATCTAGCGTGCTAAAATCTCCCAATAATTGTCATAATTTAAAATATAATAATATTATAATAATACTGTTCCTTTTTTTAAACCAATCATTATATTCCAGGCAAGGACACAAAGATATTGAAATTCATTAAATATTTAAACTCCTAAATGCAATTCTGCAGCACTCAATGATGACATCAGTTTGACAGGGAACAAAAGTTGCTCAGAGTTCACAACTTCTTTAATGACATAGTTGTGAAAGCGTGTTAGCTGATGGAGTCTAAGTGAGGGCGTGTTCATATTGGGCTTTAACAGGCTTCTATCTCCAAACCAGATGGCAGAATAATATACGCTGGCTACAAAACACCACATATGGACCAGAAACACCCACAAACATGAAGAGGGAAAAGAGATAACAAGAACATACTGGGGGAGAGGGGAGGTTTGAGAGGTGTTATGAAAAATGAGAGAGAAAATCCAATGGGTAAGCAAAATCTATAAATCAGATAGCACTGTTAAGACCACAAGTTAGAGATTAGATTTTAGCTTTTAACAGGGTCAAACATCTGGCTGGCGCGAATGGACAGGCTGGCACATCATATGCACGGCTTCTGGATAAATTCACTACAAGATGACAACGTCCTTCGACTGCGAACTGATTCTCAAGGGGCTGATCATGTATCAAAGTAATCTTAAAGAGTGACATACAGTATCACTAACACCCTCATTGAACCCTTTGCTTGTGGATAATTTAAAAGGCCTTAAGACAAGATACAAAACCCTTCTGAGGGTATATTATATTTTCTCTTGACATGACTAACATCTTCAGTACATCTCAGAATCAGATTGCGTTTCATTAAAAAGCGAGACTGGACACTGTTAATGTTGGTAAACTTTGAACTTTCCATGGTCCTTTAGAAGTCTAGAAAGAGCAAGGGCAGTTTGTGCTTGTGTTTTGTAATACATTATACAGTAGATGCCATAGCTATTCCTCAGATAAAACTAATAACACACAACAAATGCTGTAATATTACACTGATTCTTGAGAAGTGGGACAAAACAGGGTTCAGTATTGAAAAAAAAAACCTTGTACTCAGACAAATTAAACTACATTTATATATCTTACATGTACTAAGCTACTGGGCTTTGTTTTGATACAACCTCCCAATTTTTCTCTTTATTTATCAAAATGTGCTTTTTAACTTGCCATCACTTGTTTTGTGTCAACACCATCAGACACCAAAAACACAAATTAATTTTCACTCACATTATGCATAAAGTATAGTAAACACTAATATTTACCAAGGCTGACAGAGGCCACAAAAAAATCCTTACAATGTGTGTATATATCTATTTATTTATTATGAAGATTTACGTCTCTCTTAAATTGGGTTGTGTACTATTTTAACTTTAACAGCAATCAAGTTGTCTTTTACTCAAATCCTTGATTTGCTTTATTTTTTCTTCCTCAACTCAACTGTTTCCACCTTTGTCTCTCCTGTCTAGGAAATTTCTCTTTTAATTCTGGCTGTGTACTCATTTTCTCTCTTCGCTTTTTCTGATACTCTCCATTCCTCCTTCTACGCTCCTCCAATGAAAGATGTTGTCTAGCCATCCTGGACTAAAATACACAAAAAGAGCACAAGACCATCTGTATCGTATTTGCCTATACTATGCAATGTTCCTAAAGCCCTGTGTTCCCTCAGCCTTATGTTCCCTGCATCTTATGTTTCCTCAACCCCAACTCTGCTAGAAATGATGCCAATAAATCCACAAAAACAATATATGCTGCCAGTCACATTTTAGAATTTATACATTATTAGAAAATTAAACAATATTTTATATATAATAAAATGAAAAATTACTTGAAAACCACAAAAATCGGATGACGTCAGACAGAAAATCGTATGGTGGTAACATCTGACGGTGTTGACACACAAGGCATTTCACAAAACAAATGGAATTCATGTAGTAGCCATTTTGTTTTCTCTGTTAATTCTGTAAGCTAATAGAACCTGCTAAATATTTACAATCATTTTCTCCGAAATTGGAAGATGGTGTCATGGTTGTGACATAGGAAATATTGTAATCAGGATTTAAAATATTCTAAAACTATAAAACTTACCAGAGCCTGTCTGACATTAATGTCCTTTGCAGAGGTGGAAAGGGGGTCCTTTAGAGTGATAGCTGCCCCTGATATTCACTGATTTTATTAAATTTTATTGAATGTCTGACAGTGTTGACGAAAAGTAGAGTCTGGGAACAAAACTTTGAAAGCTTATGAAACACGCGTGTCAACCTTACTTTGATATGAGATATTATTAAGTATTGCTTATGATAAAACAAGCAGTTTGATCCATTTTTTTGCATATGAATGATTGAACCCTTCACTGTTTTAGATGTAGTGAGAAAACAATAAGAGTCATAGATTTTATATATAACAATAATATAATTAAATTGAAGGGGATAATTGTGTTAAATACATTCATTTATTAATCCCTTATAACATTTACAATTTAAAATATTTTCATTTTTAAACCAAATATCAGTTATAATTGCTAGATGTGTTTTGTCCCATGTCTCAAGAATAGGTTGTAGGTTCAACCCTGTGCTGATCTCATAGATATCAATACTGTGCCCCCAAAGCAAGTTACAGGATATATTTCTGAGCCTTTTGTCACAAAAAAATGAAATTCTGCAAAACATTTCCTGTTGTCTCACAAAGGTAAAACATTATTATACAGGAAAAAAAGAATGATTAATAAAATAACATCCAACCCAACTATATTACTCTATTACTCACATTAGACCCTATTCATTGGTAACTGCCTTGAAGTTTTTAAAACTAAACTCATGAGTACACTCACGTTATTATGTCACTGGGTCAGAAGCCAGCTGTGTGGTTCAACTTTACTCACACTGTCAAAGGAAAAACAACAAAACAATCAGAGAGAGAGAGAGAGAGAGAGAGAGACTGGCATACACGCAAAGCATAAGGTGCGTAGAACAAACACAATATTACTGCGAAAAAGCAGTCCAGTCAATCATAAAAATATAAATATAAGTGTATAAACATTTTGTGATGATCTGACAATACATAACAAACACCAGGCACGCATATGCACACAGCTATTAGAATAACATATCGTAAACACTGAAGAGTTTGTTTGTACTATTGAAGGAGGCTGATTGTATAAAGTCGACACACTGTGCTGAATATGGCAGGTGCCTAATAATATCAACCTGATCTGCCTCACAGAAATTACCCAGCAACTAAACCAGCCAATCTGCTGTTTATTCTATATTGACTTATAGAATGAACCACGAGAAAACCTGCCCTCCTTAGTGCTAAATTTCCCGCTTCACAGCTTATTAAAGTGCTCTATGGAGCTGCGAGAATAATCATTCAAATAAAGCTCTCATCCTCTTGAAGTGAGGTGTCATAACAAGTGCAAAGAAGAGTAAAAGAATCATTTGGCAGAGGAACTTCTCCACCAGAGCTAATAAAGCACTAGTGGCTTGCCTTTGATGTACGACAGCACCAGCAAATGTTATGAAAGATTACAGAGGCACTGTTATGTGTACTTATGCCACAGTCACCGATGTGGTTTAGTAGACTGTCGAATGAATACATTATTTGAAGACACTACTTCATTATAAAGTTGTTAATATAAATATTAACAGAATTACTCGAAACAATGGAACTTTGCCTTCAAGTAATTGTCAATGACTTCAAGTTTTACGTGATTATTCAAGTAAACGGTGAATAAAGAAGAAAGAGAATAATTAATTGAGCAGTGAGTGGTTCAGTATTGTTGTTCACTTAGTATTAATGATATAATAGACTAGGCTGTTTTAAACAAGAATTGACTTTGTTCCACAATACCATTTTGACATCTCAAGCAGAGAGTTATGGAAAAGTAAACATGCTAAGAACTTCACACATAACATGACTGCATCTCATCACTAAACACATACTGTATACAGATTGTGGGCCACCCCCTGAATTGCCCAATCTACCATTCCAATTAACAAGGTGGTCTGACCCCCATGCAAACACAGACAGTGCAAAATCATCTACTTTGATTCCTGTGTCAGCATTAAAGGGCATCTAATGATTTACAGTATGTTTACACACACTAGTTAATGCTAGAGTCATAACACCAGTAACTAATTTCAGATAAAGAAGAAAAATTTAAGTTAAAAAAGAACTGCATACCAACAGATATTTTCCAGATTTGCCGTCTTTGAAAAACACTCTGAACATATGTAGCAGCCAGCGGTTGTCCATATGGACTGTAGTTTAGTTATGGCAAATGGAACGGAAAAAAGGGAGAGAAAATCAGAACAAAGATTAAATTTAGTCTCACCCAAGTCTAAGACATCATTCATGTTAAGCCTCAGAAAAGCAGCAAAACATTTCAACATTTAATTTCCTAATTTTTCCTAAAATGAAAACGGTCATCATTTAGCATACTCAACTGCATGTTGTTCCAAACCAATGCTGTGTTTTATTTCCCAATTACACAAGAGAAATGTCTCTTTTTTCCAGACAACAGGTTAAAGTGACAATTTATGTCCCACGTGGCTTAGAAAAAGAAGTGGGTGAGCAAATAATGACTTTTAGTGCTTTTAAGGCATAGCTCTGGAAAACAACTTTTTCCTCTGGGCTAAGCTGAACCTAACATTTGGCATGGTGGGAGTATGTAGAGCATTTCACTCATTCACAGAAGGTTGTGACATGTGGCCACTGCACATGTGACATGTGGCCACTCTTGGCTTCCTGTTGGCCTGCACGGGCAGCATCTGGGAGGAAGATGACGTGCTGCATATGGTCAATGCCAGTGTTGTCAAGCTCGAAAAAGTACATCCTCTCGCTTAGCCCCAAACACCCCCATGTCTGGCTTTGGCTTTTATCTGATCTGAGGTACCGCTATTAATGGCTTTATGTTTTCTTTATCCTTTAATGCTTCACGCTTGAATTTTCTAACTATATAGTGTTCCTTCAAAGAACAAGATGGACGTCAGATCTCGCCAAGGACAGAATTGGCAGCAGAGAATGTGTCATTGTTTTTCCTGCATGTCAAAAACTGTGGCCTTGAACTTTCACGTCTGTTTAAACCAATCTGCAGTCCTTGGATTTAGACTGTTTTCATAAAAATCTAAATTGCGTTTTTGTCATGGAAACTCATCCACTTGCACCAGGAACTGGATCCAGGCCTGGGGTCATGACAGTGTCCTCAAACGAAGGTTTGCTTGTTGGACTGGGTGGTCTGTCAATCAGACCGGGAGCCACAAATAAGGATTTGAGTTCATGGCAAGCTTCACTCATAACCTAACACTGTCCCAACACAAACAGATGGAGGAATGTGAAGTTTCTCTGCAACAATGAGATTACCCAGGCCTAGCAAGATGTAAGAAGTAGATATGATGTTCCTCATTTTGTAGGGATTATAAATAAATTATAGGTACATATTGTATATAAATCTCTTGTGAGAAAATGAAATTAACATATTCCAATATTTGTATTTCAATGATTAATTTTCCGTTCTCTGTAAGCTGCCAAAAACAATAATTCTATTTCACAAACCGCATCAGAGCCAAACAAACGTAATCCAAATTTTCAAAATCCAATTTTGTCTGTATCCAAAACCATATGGCTGAGAAAGTGCACAAAACAAACTTGAGCTAGAAATGACTGGAGCAAAGACTGAAGGCATCACCATGAGCATTAAATTGATAAGACTGGCATGCAACTGAGCTCTAGATGAAAATATCCTCTCGGTTTTCTGTGTAGTAAACTAAAATAATGTAGTGATATAGATAAAGCTTTTGCCCCAGGGGTTTAACAAACAACTTTTAAACACTTACACACATGAGAGGGCACGCTGTCATTGCAACAAACAGCTGTCATGTTTTGTCAGAGCTGCCTGCCCCCCAGCTTATGATAAAGTTCTTTCTGAAACAACAGTCACTCAGACTTCATTTATCAACCATCGTTAGGCTTTCTTTGACCATACCACGAAGAAAGCTTTTCTCTAGACGGCTGCCTTTATGTCTTGTTTAAAAGCAATCTAGTTTAAAAGCCTTGCCTTTTGCATGATTTGATATCAGGTAAAGGTCAAAAACCTCTCAGGTCTTCAATTTGGGTTGTAAAGCACACAAGAAATATTGCATTTACATTATACCCTACTTTGATGTCAGTGTTCAATGCATCTTTGGGAACAATTTAGCGTGTTCTGTTCATATTGTAACAAATCACGTCAATGTCTTTTTGTTTGTGTTCTGCAGAAGAAAGAAAGTCATTCAGATTTTGTATGACATGAGGGTGAATAATTCATGACAGAATTTACAATTTTGGGTGAACTTTCCCTTTAAATGATATGTTGTTGGTTAGTCCATCAATGTCATCTGTTTGTTTGTGAGGGTGTTCCTGTAGAAGTGGGGCATCCTAACCATTACAGTACTGGTATTAAAAGTGGCATCAAACTCAAACACACACGTACACATACATACAAACTCTTTCCTCTCTAGAGAACGATATACACAGTGGCTGAAGTGCACAAATGGAGCCTAAAAAGAACAACTTCACAGAACTGTGTGTGTGTGTGGACTTGGTTTTTATATGTTAGTGGGGACCTAAACCTGAATGCACACCAACTCATGGGGACCCGTGTCACTGTGGGGACCAAAATTGAGGTCCCCACAGGCACAAAAGCTTATAAATTGCACAGAACAATAATTTTTGAAAATCTAATAATGCAAAAAGTTTTCTATGATCTTTAGGTTTCGGGGTTGGGTTAGGGGTAGGGGATAAAATATACAGTTTGTACAGTATACAACTCATTACGCCTATAGACTGTCCCCACGGAGATAATAAAACGTGTGTGTGTGTGTGTGTGCGTGTGTGTGTGTGCGTGTGCACGCGCGTGTGTGTGTATACATCAACATGGGTCCAGTGATATTTCGTGCTTTTCTGAAGAGCTCTAGGCTGTTGTTATAAGCAGTGTTGGGTGTAACTAGTTACTAAGTAATTAGTTATTGTAATTGAATTACTTTTCCTTGAAAAAGTAAAGTAAGGGATTACTCTAATTTTTCCTGTAATTTAATTACAGTTACTTCTGATGTAATTAAACTAATTACTTTGTGTAATATATGTGTGTGTGCAATAGTGGAATTTACGGAGCCCTTTTAGGGACATGGTGGTGGAAAAAAATGAGAGGGAAAACAAAAATATTTTTTAAAACTTTTGCGTTATCTCGCAAAACTTGGCGTTCCCCTGAGAAACATTGCGTTACCTCGTAAAACCTTTGCATTCTCTCGCAAAGATATTTGCATTCCCTCGCAAACATTCAAACGTGCTGTTGTCCCGCTCCATACATTAACAATAGAGCGGTTCATAGTAGATTCCTATGATTTAGCATGGAGTGTAGATTAATGTAAAAAAATAATCATTTAAAGTAGTTTAAGATAAGGCAGCAGCATAACAAAATGTGAATAAAATGAAGGGGGATGAATACTTTTGCAAGCCACTGTATATAATAATTTAGTTCTGACTTACTATTGAGTTTTGAGCTTGCTAATTTAATACTATTTTATTTTAAAAATAAAGAAGGCCAATGGCAAAATTACAGCTTTTTGCAAAGAGGGCAATAAAGGAGGATTGTGAAGAGTGACAGGTTATATTTGTGTCAGATCAATTCATAGCCAATATATAACTTGAATATTAAACTAAATAATAACAACTGTGTAAAATGGATTTATTGGGCTCGCAAATGTTAAAGCGTAAATATGAAGCGGTCTATAGCCGACTATTTTAAAAGACTGAGTGACAAATTAAAAGAACGATTCATCAACTGAGGTCATTATGCAAGGTCATTATGATTACTATAAAAAAGCGTGTGACCAAATTGTAAGTTGGTGCGACCAATTTGAGAAAGTGGGTCACACTGGGAAAAATAAGTCTAGAGCCCTGATAGGATATGGAAAGTAATTAGTAATTAAATACTTTTTGGAGAGAGTAATTTGTACAGTAATCTAATTACACTTTTGAATATGTAATTATCAACTAGTAATTAATTACTTTTTCAGAGTAACTTGCCCAACACTGGTTATAACTTATAAGTACATTTACTAAGAGCTGTAGGCTACATCCCTGACCAGTCCTAGAAAAGAGGCTGTAAGGGAGTTTCAGTCTTGGTTGAGAGGTCACAGCTTATCAAATGAGGAATTCGGTTGTTTTAACTTTTCCACGTTTTTAGAAGACAAATATGAGCTGGTTTTGTTTGGCCTGTGGAGTACGAGTTTATCAGCTTGAGGAATGCCTGGGGTTTTTTAGAACAGAGAGTTGAAGTGAACGAGCTGTTAGCATGTTAGTGTGGGAGTTCTAACATGGATACTCCACTTATACAGGCTGGAAATTCAACTCCCAAAAATCTATTTCAGCATGTTTATTAAATATCTATTCAAATCTGTGTTCACCTAATCTTGTTTAAAGTCCACTTTGTGGTTTAATCGGGCCATAACTTGTTTTTAAGAGGCCGTCTGACAGTTTAGTTTGTTTTTATGTGACATTTAGGAGTGCCCAATAATATGCCAGTGTGAAAAAAAACAGTGCATCTGTCTTTGTAAATGGCTGACGTCACTAAAGAACTTAATGAAAATGTGTGTACAATTTGTTATCTGAATTTCTTTTCCTGCAAAAGTAATACCAATATTTTCACATGAATTACTCTGAAAACAGACAATAT
Source organism: Triplophysa rosa (assembly GCF_024868665.1). NCBI lineage: Eukaryota > Metazoa > Chordata > Actinopteri > Cypriniformes > Nemacheilidae > Triplophysa > Triplophysa rosa. Next base: position 16,815,481 of record NC_079898.1, read on the forward strand.
GCAGCAATGNCATTTCACATATTCGGCCGAATACCGAACATGCGTTTTTTGCTATTTTCGGCCGAATATATTCGGTGGCCGAACATTCGGTGCATCCCTACTTTAGAGTAACTTGCCCAACACTGGTTATAACTTATAAGTACATTTACTAAGAGCTGTAGGCTACATCCCTGACCAGTCCTAGAAAAGAGGCTGTAAGGGAGTTTCAGTCTTGGTTGAGAGGTCACAGCTTATCAAATGAGGAATTCGGTTGTTTTAACTTTTCCACGTTTTTAGAAGACAAATATGAGCTGGTTTTGTTTGGCCTGTGGAGTACGAGTTTATCAGCTTGAGGAATGCCTGGGGTTTTTTAGAACAGAGAGTTGAAGTGAACGAGCTGTTAGCATGTTAGTGTGGGAGTTCTAACATGGATACTCCACTTATACAGGCTGGAAATTCAACTCCCAAAAATCTATTTCAGCATGTTTATTAAATATCTATTCAAATCTGTGTTCACCTAATCTTGTTTAAAGTCCACTTTGTGGTTTAATCGGGCCATAACTTGTTTTTAAGAGGCCGTCTGACAGTTTAGTTTGTTTTTATGTGACATTTAGGAGTGCCCAATAATATGCCAGTGTGAAAAAAAACAGTGCATCTGTCTTTGTAAATGGCTGACGTCACTAAAGAACTTAATGAAAATGTGTGTACAATTTGTTATCTGAATTTCTTTTCCTGCAAAAGTAATACCAATATTTTCACATGAATTACTCTGAAAACAGACAATATGCAGCAATGCCTATTGATATTTTGGAGTGCTACCAAGTAGCTCAAGCAAATCTCTGACCATCTCTAAAATTAGATGTTATTCCATCTATTGAAGTGCTTATTGAAGCAGCTAGTATTATGAAAAAGTCAACTAGGCAAGAAGCAATAACTGTTGTAACTCCAGAGTCTTGATGTCAGTTTAAGAAGGCAGACAAGTTCTACATTGAGAAGTTTCTACGGGCATGTTTATTTAGCAAAGCCTTTCCTATTGTTGGCCTTTAGTCTCAAAACACAGAACGCTCTTCATTTCACACAGTAATAAAGTCTCTGGCCTTTGGTTGCCAAGGAAAACGGCTCTCTCAGGATTGTTTAACAACATGGGACTGGACTAGGAACCTAAGATTGACTGATCTCTACAAAAGACAGTAAAAGGAGGAGTGAATGCACATCATTTTTCAGCTTCTCTAGGCTATTATATTGGCAATATTGATCGGTTAATTAAAAGAAAATACTTTCTTTTAAACGGGGAAGCCTAGCACCAGCTTCCTGCCCAATTTGAGTTGGGAACTTCAAGATCTGCAGGGGATTACTTCACATGATGCCTTCTTCTGTCATTAAACCATAGAGACTAGGGGGAAAGAACTTCTAAAGAACTTCTAAAGAACGGCACAGCTGTCTGTGAGATATGTACATGCATCAAAACGTATAGTTTAATTAAATTCCCTTTTAATAATTGTATAGAATGATAATAATCGTTTAAATAATTTAAATTTAATTGAACTAAATTACCATTTTAGTCAGGACCAATTTTATCAAATACATTTTTTATTAAATAATAATGCATCTAGTTGGTGTTGGTGGTATGGTTCTGTTCTGAGCAAACTCCACTCGCCCATCCATGCATTTATTCCTGGACAGAGCGGGGAGAGCAGCAAGACAAAAAAAACCTGGGGTAACAGAACAGATCCAGTAATTACACAAACAAATAACTGAATAAAATAACTAGTGCTATAACAAAAACAATCACGAGACAAATCAGCTTAATCCACAGACAGAATAGATAAAATAGATAAAAGTTGGAATTGGGGATGGAGGGGCAGTTAAATTTATCGTGCCGCTAAGCAATAGATTGGTGGCAGAATGAATGGGGATTTAAATGAACCGCTATGATGTGTATCGAAATTGGATTGGTCAGCTGTTGCAAGCTTGACTGACGTGGCTTACCAGAACTAATGCGATGCTTGATTTATTTGCAAGACAGAAAAGGGGTGATGGCTACAGGATATCACACAAGACTCAAACCTGCCTCCAGAAGAGCACAACACAGGTTAGGTGTCACAAGTCTATAGGCACGTTTAGGCTGATGCAGGGCATCCAGCATTAGCTGCCTCATATTATCCAACAGCACTACATCAGACATCTGAATGGATCACCCACGAGAACAAATAAGCTGTCCCTTATGTGTCTGATGGCATATGGAAAAATTAGCATAGTTAAATTGATTTCATTAGCCACTAACACATGTGCACAAGACTTCAAAGAAGATCCATGCAAAATTGCCACAACAAAACCAGAATCTTTAAACTCCAATAAACGCTTGCCGAGACTGCTTTTTTATTCTCCCCAGCCTGCTACAGCAAGACCCAAAAGAGTTTGACATTTGATTTAACATAAAAATTCCATTTAACAAACTCCAGAAAGCTAATCTGTAGGGGTGTAACGATACACTCAGCTCACGATTCGGTACATATCTCGATGCTGGGTTCACGATACGATACACATCTCGATATTTTGAACAAAATTCAAAAATGAAACTGAAATTCAAATAACATTTATTTTCAAAATATTAACAATTTCAGTAACTTATTTTGTTGCACATACAACTTAATAAAGAATTTTAACATTTTAAGGATTAACTGAAATTAGAATTAAGATCGGTGTCAATTTTGACAGCAAATATTGATTTAGTTTTAGTCATAGTCTTTTGACTAAAATGCAATTTAGTTTTAGACATCCCAATTTATCATAGTTTTAGTCTATTTTTAGTCGACAAAATCTACATTATATTAATCTACTAAAATCTATCTGGATTAACTCATTTAATTGGTGTAATTAAATGTTCCATACAAAGATTTAACTGTTTTGACATAATTTACCTTACCTTGGAATTAAATTAAACCAGGTCATTACCTTTATTTTTCAGAAAAGTTGAATAACTACTGGATATGCATTGTTGTAACACAGAGAATATTAGACCATGAATGACATGTAGCAGTTCATTCAGTCTCATTTTGACTCAATTGACTCGTTCGTTCAATGAAGGGCGTGTTCATTCAGTACATTCAACCAATGAAACGCTCTGACAGAGCTCACGCTCAAGCGCTATTGGCTCGTGTCTCTTTGAAGCTGCGCTGTCTTTGCTTGAGACAGTAATGAATGAGAAAAATCTTTCAAAAAGACATATTACATAAACTGTATTACATTTCTTCAATCATGCAAATCACATACTTGTTTTTTAGCATGTCATTCGATCTTTTAATATACAGTACGACTCACTTCATCGCTTCTCTGATCGGAACAGCGCTGGTTTATTTTGGCTTACTTTATGTTGCATATCACGTTATGCAGCAGCTCACGTTAGCGGATAAATTAACATTGGCATTTAAAAACATTTGTGCTGCCTTTGTAATGAGTTTCGGGGTGACTCGCCTGCAGTCACGCTTCAAGTTTGCTGTGTTTTAACGGCGAATGTGAAGGAAAATATGACGCTTTGTAAACCACTTGGAGACACAGATTATGTCTTGTGCTTCTCTCTCTACCGCATATGTGAGATAAGAACATGTGACGCGCTGGCGCAGAGTAGGTAGCGTCTTGACCGCTGAACGAATAGAATTAAACATATCGTAAAATATCCCCATCTCTCTACGATGCGCATCGTAACATTTTTGCATCGCGAAATATCGTAATACGAAGTATCGTTACACCCCTACTAATCTGGGGTAAGCACATTATGATTACTTACTATTATACAAAAGATAAGACAATTGAAATGCTACAATAGCTCTTCAACACTTGAAGATATTTCAGAGGCAAAACAAAATTTCTCCATGTTTTACTTACCCTCAAGGCATACTGACTGAATATGACTTTCTTCTTGAAGAATAATGCAGTCAGAGTTATAATACCATTAATCATTTTTCTTCCAAGTGGTAGAATGGGGTTGAATGGGGGGGCAAATTTTTGAAGCTCCAAAAAGTGCATCCATCGATCAAAGAACTGCTCGACACGGCTCTGTGGTCTTAACAAAAGTCTTCTGAAGCGAATAGATGCATTTGCTTAAGAGAAATATCCATACTGGCAGCACTATTAACATTAATGTCTTGCTTCCGTAATCTCTCGGCTGTGCATGAACCAGAGGCTTGTTTTTCCAGCAAATGACGGTGACGAAAGCTCCCGCACAGAGTAGACGATATCCTACTGGAACAAAACGAAAAATTCTACGTTCGTCACTGGAATGCCTGCGTCATTTGCCAGAAAGACAAGCTTCTGGTTCACGCACAGCAGAACCAGAGGGATAACGGAAGCTATGGATTCCGTCAGGATGCCTTGAGGGTGAGTAAAAAAACATGGGGACATTTAGTTTTGCCTCTGAAATATCGCTTTAACTCATCAATAGGCAAAGAGCAAAATCCAATTACTGGCACAAAATTTAGCACATGACTAAAGTGATCCTAATGCATTAAAAGAAACAGGGAGAAAAGGTTCAGGTCATTTTTAAAATGGAAGACAAACTGGCTATGTGCATCAGACCACACTCATTGTTCAAACTAAAGTAGAAAGTGTATATATATTATGAGAAATTGCTTCTATTCTAGACAAATTTCTATAACCTTTCCATAACCTAATCTAAATCTAAAGGTGACACTAAACAGAGAAAAGACAGAGTTTTTATGCTAATGTGCGTGGGAGGCAAACATGAGCAGTGATTCAGAAGACCATGTCAAGAAATATACCCTGTGTAATGTCATGAATCATGATTAACACGTTCGTCATAATCAGTAAAAATCACACAGAGCATAGTTAAACCAGAACTAAACCAGGTCCAGTACACCCTAATACCACTTTATCAGGGGAATTCCGTCATGATAAAAGCAAGATGAAAGCCAAAGAATGATAAGGAATGGAGCACACACGTGCATTTCCTGGCAAGGCAATTATTCTTTCTACCCGTTTCCTGGGGCAGGGAAGCCCCTGTGGGTTATGCCCAGCCACATAGGCTACTTATATTGCAGAACTTGCTATAAGGGGAAGCCGGCTGCCTCTATCAGTCAGCTCCCTGTCAGCAAGAGGAACTAACATTAGACCACTTTCTAAAATTTTACTACCCTGCCTGCACCCAGTCAAAATGATTCAATCATCAGAATGGAATCACGTTGTGTGTTAACTGCAGCGAACGATGCTTCTATTGATTCACCATCCATATCACAAGATCCTATTACAGCGACAAAGCAGTAGTGTTGCTGTGAGAAATTGCTATTGGCTAATGGTCGCCCTGTTAAATTCAATGCCAACATTAATTTGAATGAGAGTTCTAATTTCATTCACCACAAAAAATGTATTGGTGGCGACCTTATAGGATGTTTTATAGGATAGGATGTTAGTTGATTTTGAGGCAAAAATCTGTAGAATAGATTTAAACAATGTGTTAAACCAAGATACTACACAAAAAATAATTTACATTTGCTAACATATATTTTTTTAAAACCTCTCGCAATAGGCAAGAATTAGAAATGAAATAATTCAATAAATGATTAAATGCCAGCTTTACTAAAAAAATGACATCATTCCACTCCTGTAGAAATCTAGTTCCGCAGGCACAGATTCTGGCAGCTTACATAAAAGAAACACGTTACAAAATACTATTTCATAACACCTTTAAGCTCAGCGACAATTTAGGATACTTCATAAACAAAGGAGGCTGAAGTCTCCAATGATCGATTGGCCCATCTGCAACAATGATAGATAGTAGAAGAGAGACGTCCAAACGCTTAGATCCACGTTCCACTATACTGCACGACTGGGAGCTCAACATGTTCAAAGTGAGGGCTTCAGCTCTTCCTCGAGGTCTGTCTAGTGTCAGAAGCCCCGACTCGATCAAACAGTGTCCTTTTCAAACACCTTTCCCTCCACCATTCATATTCCTACTGGAACACAGACATGACACCCTGTTTATTGCCTCCTCTTTGCACTTTTTCAAGATCTATAATTTGTTTGAGTTTGTCTAAAACCCTTTTCCATTAAGCGAGAGCCAAATCTTTTTCAATAGTCCTTCCAAACGTGAGCAAGAGCAGCTTCCGTTTTGATTATGACGGGAACTCTTAAGTTAAGAGTGAACATGTCTGGACCAGTGCCTGTCTATGGTCTGCTGCATCCAGCAGTAATGATGCATTTAATGAAAGCACACTCTAAAATTGTTCATCCACAAAAACAAATCCCTGAAAGATTATCATTATACAGCATGATACAAAATAACAGCACTTTAAGCAGACATGGTTACATAATAATTTAAATTAAAGGGAAATTGGTAATTAACTCAAGTATTGATTCTGTATATTCATAAGGTTAAAAAACAGATGGAATCTAGAGACTGACATTTCTTGGTTTTTAAAAGACCTAATTCCTAGAGAATTACTAATTACTGGAATTACTAATGTAAAAGAATTATTATGTAAAATTATATTAAATCCCAACTGACTTCTTCAGCCAAAGTAGAGAAATCTCTAATGTTAGTTGGCAAATTCACATATACATGTATATCAATTCTCCCTTTCGGTCAGCGGTAAATTAGGGCACCAGAAGCACCTCTTTTATTTCTGTCTGCTGAGGGAAGACACTATTAAAGGTGGGAACTTTGAAATATTTAGTTACAATTAAAAAACAAAGCACTGTACAAATCACCCTTAATAGTATTAAGTCAATTTCAGCCATCTAAGTAGAATTGCAAACTCTGTGAACTTGTAGCTAAAACCAGAATAAGCCTACATGACAGTGCTCAACTACTTTGCGATTTCCTTTGGCATTCTCAAAGAATGTATTTGTATTTTTTTCTGTGTTTCTGTGCTACTGAAACCACATAATACAGCATATTTTGATAAGTCTTTGCAAAACGATTTATTAAAATTATCCATCCCCAACTATCCACCATGCACTGTTTGGGGTAGTAAAGAAACATGTTTAAATATTTTAAATGTTAAATATTTTTTAAATGTTTACATAGACTTGGTGACTCTGGAACCTTCAGAATAAAAGTCAATCTCAGCATGAGGGCTAATATAATATAATAACATACATTTTATTCAACTCTGTGATCTCTTCCTTCGCTCTGGTAATAAAAACATCTTGCTGATGTTGAAATTGAGGTGTGGCTCCGGGGCGTTACGTCAAGCTTTAACCTTCCTCTGTAGTCTGCCCATCACAAAGAGAAAAATGAGTTTGCTTTGATGCACTGTAAAACATTTGCTAGGATGAGCAGACAACTGAGGTATTGATATGACCATTGAAAACCCTGTCCATTTAAAGAACCCATTGAACAGGATATCATTGCTAACAAAAGTATATTGCACTGTAGTCTCACATGTGAACCACAGTGTTAGTATACTATACATGTATTAGGCATTATGGGTGTTTTTAAAAAACTTTGCATACTGCCTAATGTTTTAAAAAAACTTTGAGGATCCATTACACAAAGATATTCTGGTTTTAAGAGCATTTAAGAGAATATTAGCTTAAAATGAATTTATTTGTCTCTATGTCTAAGTGTCACTTTTAATGACCTTGTTACATTCAATCGCATATTGTAACTGCAATACAAAAGTAACAGATGTAAGGCTATGCCATTTTGTTTATTATCAGAAATCATTTTTTAAATCAGAGATCACAATAAAAAAGCGGAGTTGGCATTAGTGGGAAATTATGTTATAGCTTCATTTCCAGAGGAGACAATTTTTCACATGTTGTTTGAACAACCAGATGCATCCCAAACCACCTCAGGATTGGAGATTTACAGTATACAACAATGTAGAGACCAACTGTCAATCCCCTTGTCTCTCAAGAATACTGACACAGAACAAAATGTAAATTGCTTCATTATTTTATTCAGTAGACTAGCTTTTGACGCAGAGGTTTGCTCTTTGCTTTGCAAAGTATAATGATTAAGCAAGATTACAAACTCACTAATCAGTGAACACCCCATTTGTTCTGGATTGACTGTACCCTTATTCTTTTGTATGGCTTTTACAACCATCTGCCTAAAAGGATTTGTTTCAGTTTCTATCTAAACATCTTACCACATTTAGAGCTCTTTACACTCTTTGATTTTCTTCATACACATAAAAGAGTATGAAATACAGTTTTCACATTTTAACACAATGCCCATTATAATTATGTGAATCAAGGGTCACAGAACAAATTTTTTTTGAAAGCTTGTCTAACACTAATTGCTGACAAACCAAGTAGCAACATTTTTTTGTGAAAGCAAGCAGAACAGTCCAAGTGTGCCGTTTCTATTTCTGACCGGTATGGGACAAAGAGGTAGTTGCAGATGTAACAACTTAACCTCCAAGACCTCATATGTCCTCTCAGCACAAATAAAACAACAACATCCTGTCTCACAAGCACAGTGCAACGCTCCAGTCTTGCAATTCAACAGCTTGACTTCCTCCCTACGCAAGTGCTACTCACGAAATGTCAACAAACACATTCTGAGCATAAACAATATCTCTAAATTAATGCCTTTCCCCTTAAATTAGAAAGAGCATCCTTTACAGGAAACTTGCATGATAATAAACCAACAAGTAATATTATTGAGAAAAGCACCATTACACAATCCTTTTGAATTGGTGCATGACAAATAGCTATCACAGTCTATCAAACATTAAATGTTAAATCTACATAAATACATTAAATCTATGAAACTATTTTTAGTTTCTAATTAATAATCCAGTTCTTACCTTAACAGTGTTTATTTATCAAAATTGCCTATTAACAGCTATCATGCATGCATTCATATCAGTAGCCTATGAACATGATTTCTAAACATGCGTTATGGTTTAAGTGGCATATGAATTTAGAACAGTGCACTACAACTCTCATCCCCATTTTATTCAATGATCAATATGACATTAAAAATGCTAAAACAGAAGCATTTGCAAAAATGAGAAAAATGCACTGAATTAAAAAATATAGATTAATGTGTTAAAGATCATTTTAAATGTATGGAAAAATATCTCAACCTTAATAACTGAGCCCCGGCAATCCTCTGTTCAGCCTGAAGTAACAGGTGAACTCCAGTCTAAGCGTAAAAATATGATGTTCACGCCTTTATGAACAGTATACAGAGTTAAAGAAGATTTTCACTTACACAAAGGCATGGTAAACGAATGCCCAGGCACGCGGTCGTTCCAGGACATTGTAGAGATAGTTCTGGAGCTTCCTGTAGCGCGCGTTTCGCCGGCCGCTTTGCGCACTGTAGGTGAGCGGTTTCCCGAGCAGGCTCAGCCGGGCACCCTGCTTTCTCCTCAGGTTCTCCGAACCTCCTGCACCTGCTGTGCCGGGCGCCGACAGCAGACTGTCGACTGTCTTGGTCGCGTTGTTCATCGTTCCACGACCGGCTTCAACATCTTTCATTCCATACTGCTGAGAGGTCTTCATCCAGAGACCAGTTCCGCCCTCATCGCCGCTGTGGTTGCGGGGCATCGCATCACAAGCGCGGGCTGGAAACGCGCGTCTGGCACCAGCGGTGCGCACATATGCAGATGCTGTAACGCTGAACTCTCACATAAACAAGAGCTTCCCAGTCTTATATTTAAAACTTTGTTTTTGTTCTTGTTTCTCGTGTTTTTGAAATATTTAACAACTGAATCTATGTTGTGCTTAATCTACAGATTACTGCGGACACTCAGGTAATTTGCAGATAGGCTATGAAAGATTTGGTAAAGTTGTGATCCTCCAGATGACTCTGCACTCTCCGCCGCGAGACTGGAGTTTTGAAGGAGCGTCACCAACTAAACGGAGATTTGGCGAGGGGAGGGCATCACCCGATATTAACGTAACACTCTCCCTCCCACTGTCACTGACTGTAAACCATAGGCTACTGTATTCCAGTCCAGATGTCCTGACCACATCTAATGTAATAATCCGATAGGCTTTATTTGTGGGCAAATTGTTGGATTGGTTTATGCCCAAAACATTTCGATGAAATAATGCGATTGAAAAGTAAAACAAGCAAGGAAAGTGACCGCGAAATCGGTAATTTTGTGTTACATGAAACGCGATTAATAAAACTGGAACTGTAAATTACTCTATATGTTCTGGAATCGCCATTCGCTCCCTCTGCATGGCCATTTATGTCGACCAAAGAGACAGCGATCATGAGCGTTCATTCTCTTCTGTGCGTCTCTTTGGGTTACATCATCAGACAATTTACGTTGCTCGTTAAGAAATACCTGACAAACTGCTTAAAAGAATTATACACAAGGGGAAATTTAGCCTGCGGCGCAATCTCATGACTCGTCCCAACAAACATTTAATCCGTCCCTATATCTCCTTGAATCAACTAACAGTACATGTTAGCGAATGCAAAGTGTAATTAATTTAAGCAAATATTAACCCATTATTTTGTTTATTAGTAGTAGGACTAACTGTATGCTGTTATATTCTCTACTCGCTGGTGGTCGATTATTTCCCCCAAAAGACACTTTAAACTGTACACACAAAACCGTTAGACACAACTTCATTCAAACATAAGGTGCGCGTGTCTTTCCGATTTGAAATGGCCTCAGTCAGTCAGATCCGTTCCCTAACCACGCAGTCCACGGATCTAGCGGAGCCGTATCATGGGCGCAGAGGTTCAGCCAGACACATCACGTGATTCCAAAAGGAACAAAATACAAGCACTGCTGAACGGTGCAAGTTTCACTAACCTGTGAACAATTAATGATTATGTAAATGCTATTTAATTATAGTCCATATATCTGTATAACTGCATAACTAATCTGTTTATTTTTTTGTCATACTAGTTACATTACACTAAAAAAAAGAGTTTAAAACTGCTGAAATGCTGACTTTTGAAAAGGCATTATATGAAATGCAGATACATTAAAGGAGCACTACATATGCATCTCTGTGTGTATGTGTTAGGGCAGGGGGTAAGATGCCAAAAGCAGCTGCACAGCTCTTTCCTAATTGCATTGGTAATTCAGGAAAATCATCCAGGACTACATCATCATTAGAACCACACTTTCATGGTTATAAAGTGTGTCTCCATGAATGCAAAGCTCTTAACCCAACATAAAAAGAAATCATCTTAATTATTCAGCATATAGTTACAAATATGCTTAAAGCAGTTATTGCATGAGACCATCAGGCTCTGGCTTACAAATACTGTACCAGTTTTAGTATTTTTCTCAACAACTTTACATTGTTTCAAAAATATGTGATTATGCTTGAAATTTTAGAAAAAAAGGAAGATTTTCATTCCACATTGCTGAAAAAGTATTTCATGAAAGTAGTCGGAAATATAATCCGGAGCCAATTTATTATAAAGAATGGTTTTCTTTCAGCTGCAAAAAAAATGTTTGAGCTTTCATTTACGAAAATGCTAAAAAGGTAAGAGAAACGCAAATAAATATGCTAAATAAACAAGAATATCACATTGTAGCTACACAAATTTAGCAGATATACATTTCAGATAGCCAGTGTCGTTCAGAATGATAACTTTTACAAGAATTATAAAAGTGTCTGTAAATAAATAAAGAATATGAATACTTGACAGAACATTCTCACATTTATGTAGTCATCATTATATTAAGGGTATATCAAGATTCACACATTTTATTCTTCAGGGGCAAATTATGTCATGAACATATGTTTTATTTCAAAGGAGCCCACTTTATGAACTTCATGATGACAAAGTGCAGCTGTGTAGATTTTTATTAGATGTGAATTGTAGTAGCTCAGCTACTGACAACGCTCTCTAGTGGTGTGAGCCAGTTATCACCGTTTGGTTAGACATAATTAATGCTGTATGTATCCTCTTATAAATAAAAGTAAAACGTGCCATTAAACCCCACGCCCACCTAAAAAGTAGTAATACACAGATATTTCACCACAAGGGATTACGCTACCAAGTTTTAGTCAGTTACTTCCACCAGACAAAAGAACAAAGATCTACACCGGGAGAAACATCAGCAACCCCACCTGGCCAGGTAACGTTAATGTATGTCCTGCCATCACTGTGACACGATTTATCAACAGCCAGTACTGACGTGCCTCTGATATTTTTTTGAAGATGTTTACGAAATTTCTTTCTGTTACAAATCCGTATAACATTTCAGACTAATTCTAATAAGGTCTTCCCCGACCATATGTTACCTGTGTAGCGACGTGTGCTTACGCTTTTGAAGAAACTGCGTGAATACATTTTTTTCTTTCGTTTGAAACGTCCATCGCTTGTCAAGATGTGTAGGGGTGGTCCCTTGTACGTCCACTCTAAGAAAATGCTAGAAGAAGAGTGTCGATTGACAAAGACTTTCTAATCACCACCCTTCCTAGACGCAACTAAAACGAGCAAAGAAACCACTCACTTCACTGCATGTCACTGTGTTTGAACATGAATAGTTAATCTAAAATGAATTTACTCACCCCTCTTACAACTCAGTGCTGTTCATTCGAATTAATCAAATTACAAAAATATTATTTAAAATGCCTGGTAAAGTCACACCGTAACTACTGGGAAAAAATATTCCACGCGGTCTTTGTTTTCAAATGTTATTTTCAGTTAAATCATTTTAAAATGGCGCCTTTGGGACGCGTCAGTTCACGCTAAAACGCCATTGGTTCACGCGCGTCGCGTGACCAAATGACACTCACGTTGCACAAGTTGACCATCTCTGTGAATAGCTTTAAATGTTTGGGCCTCCTCTACAGAATCCGTCAAACTAAAACATTTCTGCAGACTGTGAGTTTGCTATGGTAGTGAAAGATGGGCTCTCCAATCCATCTGAGCTCTCCAATAAGCGCAGTCATAAAATCTATGAGCATTATATGGCAATCGGGATCAAGGCAAAGAGAAATGAGTAATGAGTCTTAAAATATTAGCAATAGATTAATTTGAGGAATGGAGCGCAAAATATGCTTCTTACATATTTCCAAGACCGGTCATAAATCAACCCATTTAAAAAAAGTTTGAAATATTTTTACAGCCCTGGTTTTACTTCCAATGCTGCCTGAAACCAGACAAAAGCAGACTGTTACAGACAATCTGAATGGCAGTGCAAGTTAATGAATGTACTAGCTATAAGCCTGTGTTACAGTAGGCTATTGTAAATTGCTTGCTTATTTGACACATAAAGAAGAATTTGAACCAAGGATACAGCATTGATATGCCTTTTTATTAAATTTCATTAAATACCTTAAAGATCACATTTACAGAAGACTATTAGGCTACCTGTTTAACTCATAGCTCGGTTTAGTGTACTGTATTATGCTCTCTGTAACAGCTGTCTTGTATTTTCCCTTGATAAATTTGGTGTTTTCTTAACTAAAATGTCTTTGTGTATTTTTGTTGTACCTCTAATAGGCCTACACTGACTATTTGTCCAAGTTTGAACCTTCAAATGTTTTTTTGTTTAAACTTCGGATGCATGGTTCGTAGAACAGAATAAAACATTAAGTATAGAATGCATCATAATAAGTGACTCCTTTCACTTCATGTTCTCCTGAAAATCAAACCATCATTTTGGAGGACGCAGTCCCATTAGAATCCTGCCCTCTCCTGGAGAGATGAAGATTTACTGTTGTGGGGTGAATAAAGACTCAAGTCTGTCCCAAACAGCATACTAATCATACTGCTTCTGCAGTTAGTGGGTATAGCATGCACAGTATTCACATTTTTATGCATAGAGTACTGTACCTAGATTAGCCATATTGTTTATCATACTTGTGCTTAGATTTTAAGGTCAAATAATCTAAGCAAACAATTACCTTTCTAGACAATCAAGTTAATTCAAATAAAGGTCAAAGTTTGCCTCTTGCTGCAGGAATGTTACCCATTAGTAGGCTACTGTATTTGGCACTCCAGATCAATTGTCTGCATTCCTTTCAAAATCATTGTATTATTTATAGGGCTGTCAACGTTAACGCGTTAACGCATGCGATTAATTTTTTCAAATTAACGCGTGAAAAATATTTAACGCAATTAACGCAGCATCAGTTTGTTTTGACATTCTTTGTCTAGCGTTACATGTAATCACGCTCTTATTCGTGTACAGCAGGGCTAGTCAACTGGCGGCCCGCGGGCCAAATGCGGCCCGTCAATCATCTTTACCTGGCCCGCCTTAACATTTCAAATAAGTGGAGAGACTTTAAGAACGGTGTGCTTTAAATGCACGTCCTGCTGAGACGCCACATCTTTAAAAGCCCAAAACGCTGCTACATAATTCCCGCGGCTCATAATGATTTAAGTCTTATAAAGCGATTTGATCGGTCAGTCGAAGAAACGTAATGTTATTTACAACGTTATAATCAGCAATGCATTGCACAGCCACAGGCAATCGGTTTGCGCACGCGATAGGTCGTGTGCTAAAACGCGTTTTCTGCCCTTGAAAGTAGGCTAACTGTAGGAAGGGTACACCACGTGAACGGTTGTCTCAGATAAGGGGAAAACTGTGTTGTTTTTATTACTGCATTCATTATGAATAATGGCTATATTTACGAAAAACAGCTGTTCATCTCCCCCCAGAACTCGCACTATACATAGGCTCTGCCCTATAAGTGCGTGGGGCACATGAATGCGATTGGAATTCACCCGAGGATGTGATAATAGCGTTCAGTTCTTGCACAGATCAATTGACTGATTTATAAGACGCTTATTTAACGTCACAAGGGGCAGGGATTACTTTTGTGTTGAATGTATTTGCGTTTTTTACTTTTATTGATTTAACTTTAATTAATTCAACCAAATATCTTCTTGAAAAAAAAATGCCACCCACATCTTGGACGTACTGGAGAACTGTGGGTGAGTAAATTAGTAGCAATTTTTGGCTAAAGTAATGCATTAAGGAATATAAAATACAGTTAAAAAAATTCCTTTTTAATTTAATATCATGAAAAGGCACAAATACTGGATGCAATATTTGTGTGCATGTTTTAATATATGGCCTATAAGTAACAGCAACAAATACAGTATAAAAGGAACAAAACGAAATAAATAACAGAAATTCAAAATAACAGAAGAAATGAGGATATGGTAAAAAAACTGGCCCGCATCCTATTTATACTTTTAGAGTCTGGCCCTCAAAGAAAAGTAGTTGAAGACCCCTGGTGTACAGGCTTTTAAACCACTTAAGCGCGATTTTAAACAGTTGCTTTGACGCGTTCAATGAAGATAGACAGCTTCTGAACTGTGGGACGCGGCAAAACGCAACGGGAGGTCCAGTCACCTGCTAAGGGCTGCGTCGGTGAATCTCTGTCAGACAGCGCATCCGTGTTAAATTCTCTTTCGTGCTTGAATGGATAAAACCATACAAGATTATGTCAGAAAGCCCGTTTTGTCTAGCATTTTCTTAAGCAAGACTTCAAAGTGTAAAATAAAATCTTAAATGAATGCAAAGAGTTGTGAAAATGGGAGTGCGGTGATGGTCAGATCTGCGTACTGAGACAGCTCCTAAAGGGGCCACGTTCTTAAACGTGCTGCTGTGACTCCTGTCACTAATGTTAATCAAAGAACAAAATAAAAGAAGAAATCAATGTGATTTTGTAGCTTTAATGAGAATTCTTCTGCATTTAATTTATAATTTAGCATTAAAGACTGTAAAGTGTTTGAGAACTTCCTTCAATTTCTGTATATTTCATGATAGCTCTCAATTATATTGTTGAATGGCTATAATTAATGTTAAAATAATCAATTTAATAGAGACATCAGTTACAGTACTAATATCAAAATGTTTTCTTTCATTCATAAAATGACGCTGTTAAAGAAATATGTTGTTTCTACATCAATTTGAAGATTAAATGTGAAATTATTAAAATGTAAAAGTATATTTTAAAATATTATTATTATGTGTGATTAATCGTGATTAATCACAGAAAATGTGTGATTAATCTGATAATTTTTTTTAATCGATTGACAGCACTAATTATTTACTGTCTTTATTATTAATCCTATTTTTATTTATTCTATTTGGCACTTAGAACTTCTTCAGACCTGAACTTCTGTTTATGTATTCTAATTTCCACATTATCCTCATTACTCTCTTCAATGTCATTGCCTGTTTCTTATTTAGGTTTTCATTTAGGATTTGGGCTTATGGAAAAAACATTCCAGCAAAGTGGCAAGCAATGATGTGAAGATTTCCTGGCCACTGATTAATCCTGCTGCTTTTATTTTTAGTACTGATAAAGCATTTGTGACTTTTTGACCTATCAACACAATTGGTTTCTATTGTGCTGTTGTGGCATTGTGAATTGCATCAGCAGTGCAATAGCGTGTGTGTGCTGAATAAAAAAAGTAATGCCAAACCTGTTACTCATAATATTAAAAATAGAACAAAATCCAAGTGCAAGGCTAAATATTAGAAAACCAGCAGTTATTCCTTGAAGTCATATGTGCCACTGACTTCACACTAGCTTTTTTACACCTAAACACACGCTGTCATTAACTAAACTATATAAATTAATGTAAAAATGTATCAAAAGGATGGGACAGTGTAATGCTGTTTGTCTCCACGGGGTGGAGAAAGTGGATTACAATTAATTGCAGTTGGCGGACAGGGTTCAATAGGCCAACCCCTTATTACAAACATTTTATTTTATTGAATACGATTTTAAAAGGTAGCATATAACAAATGCATACAAGTTTTCTTCCACACAGTCTTTTATTTGTAAATAATAAAAATGAACTCTTGAATATAAAACATACACATTATTTGAGCCACGTCTGCTGTACAAAGTAATGTTGCAGTGAATACTTTCAATTTTGTTTCAGTGGAACACGTGAACTGTAAACAATCAGTATCTTGAATAATACTGACAAAGTAAATAAGTCTGCCGTGACAGGCATAAAAAGTAAACTTCTCAATGAAACAAGGAAGGAACCATGAGCATTTATGATAAAGCAACAGGTCAGTAGAGGTCCAAATTTCTCTGGTGAGTGTGGGCATAATTTAGCGAATAAAAATATTTTTTTTGACGCATCCCTTCTTCCGCTCAGCAGAACCAAGAGACAGATCACTGATCCAGTAACTTGAACAGGGCAGCTTTGTAAATATAAGTAAACTTTGCAGACTCATATTTACAATATATGCATGTACGCAAGTGATACACTATTTTTTCAATATCGATATATCTCTAAGTCTTTGTGGTTTTGTATAATCATACTCCATATACAGATAGCTCTAAATTTTTTATTTGTTATCTACCTTAGTTATAGTCCCACAGTAGTACAGACTACAGTGAACACCAATATCTTCAATAAAACAGGGCCTTGTGTTTGTTCGGTACTACAGTACAGCATTTATTCATCCATTGGGTAAAAACAATAAAACCATTTCAAAACTTCTTATAGACATTCAGCCCCAAATAAGGCCTGTGTGTATGGCTGAACCTGGCCAAATGCCCACACATGGAATGAATGGCTTAATTTTATTTGATAATCTATTTATATCAAGTACAAGCAAACTGTACAAGTACATGCAACATACAAGCTGACCTACAGTTTGTGGAACTAACACACACTTATTGTAGTCTCTTTTTTCTCATCTGTCTTGTTTTACAAAATGTGCATGCAACTTGGAACAGTTCCAGATTCATGCTGTTCCCCTTATTGGTGACGAAAGGCGGTCTTTTAAGACCACCTCTCACCTACTGTCACATTCATTCAAATGCTCAGGGGATCTGTGAGATTCATTTGATTCGAAACTAAACTCAAATGACAAACAGCTAAAAATAGGAAGCTTACAATAATTTGGCCTCTTCTGTTTTTCCCCTTTTTTGTTAAAAAAACCAAGCAATTGTGCTTGCATTAAAATAATGTAAACTCTAGTCGGGTAGAAATTCTAATATCGGTATGTACAGGTCCGAACAGAATCGAAAAAAAAAAAAATGCTGTCAAATGCCAGTGATGCGTTTCGTGATGGGAAGAACTCCAAGAAGTCAAACGTGTTAGTGAATGAATGCATTTCCTGTTAGGGCTGAAAAGAAAAGAAACTATGGTGGCAGCGTCGTACAGTTCCGGTGTTCAAATACAAGTGGTTCGCGTTTTCCATGAAGCTCGTATGACACAAATGCCAGAAAACATGAAGCATGTTTTCACATTCTACAAAGTGTGCCTATTTACCGACAGTAAAGTGAAAAGGCAAAGCAGTCGGTGCCGACTGCTGTAAACAGACTTAAAAGGTTTTCAGGCGTCCCTGCCTTCCTAGACACAAACACGTGCACTCTCTCTCACACACACTCACACAATCTGAGTTCATGCCCGATCGGCACAAGGTGAGGTCTCAGACGCAGCATCCACGATGTCGAGAGAAAACTCTCAAAGAAGACTATTTCTTGACCTTTATAGATTGACTTCTGGTCTCTCTCAGTGGAGTGACTTCCTGTAAGTGCAATATAGAGGAGGGGCAGTGCTGTCCCTGCTATAAAAAAAGCATCTTAAACCAGCATAAACGGATTTGCTGGCCTTAAAGTAAAAGTTAATCCAAAAACGAAAATTCTGTCATCATTTACTCACCCTCTTGTCATTTCAAACAGTTACTATTTTCTTTATATTTTGAAAAATGTTGGTAACCAAAAACTGATGGTCCCCATTGACTTCTATTGTATGTACACAAAACCAATGCAAGTGAATGGGGGCCACTTGACAACATTCTTCAAAATATCTTCTTTTGTGTTCTGCAGAAGAAAGAAAGTCATACAAGTTTGAAATGACAAGAGGGTGTGTAAATGATGACAGCATTTTTATTTTTGGGTGAACTATCACTTGGTCTCTGATCTGTCATCATGCTGGAAGACCAAGCTAAACCAGTTTGAGTGTTTTCTTTCCTCTCACTCGTTCTCTGTCATATCACTGCCTCTCTGAATCGCCTACACTCTGTAAACGGATAGAAAACGTATGCGCTGACTGACCAGAGCCATCTAGGGTACCAGCACCATCACAATTCTTGCCGCTCTCTTTTATTTGGGTTGAATTGTCACCATCGTCTCAGCAACACAACATGCAGTAAGGAGCAGAGTGGATCAAAGGAAATCTCTACAACCCAAAGATCAAAAGGAAAAGAGAGAAGTGATTGTCAGGCTTCAGCAAAGCTTTGATCGAGATTTCTTTCCATCTGTCTTTTTATCTGCCACTCTGCTTCTGATTGTTGCCTCTTGTCCTTGGTCCGCTAGGTCGTGTTCTGCGTTGCGCCCTCGTCTGTTTACTAGGACCTGACGCCTGGCGGCACTGAAGAGTCCAGCGATGTTTGGGAAGCGCGACGAGTGAGAGGAGCTAAAGTCGGGTCGACCAGTGATGAGGGGGGGAACAGTTTGTACCAACCGATCACCGTGCTAGAAAGATCCAGCTCTTCTAAAAGAATCTGTGCAACTCCCATGAAACATTTGTGGTCCATACGGCCATAATCTCCCCAGACTATGATCTGAAGGCACATTTAAAACGCACTGTTTAGATAGCAACAAACAGGGGACTGTGCAAGTAGAGACAAATGGGTCAAACTTGCTTCCTACCTGGAGAACTTTACCCTGCGGACTTTCCTCGAACAGCAGCGCTTGTTGATACAGAGGATCCAGCGTTTTACGTGCAATCTTGGTTTTCTTTTTGGCTTTGCACACACCATTTTCCAGCAAGTAGACCTTGACGTAGGGAGCTGTGAAGACCAGACACATAGCTCACAAAGTTCCAGTCACAATGAAATATAACTTCAATGGTCTTAAAATATTTGGAAATGTAATATATGCTTTGGAAAAGCAGTAAAGTTTCCCCCCCAAAAATTGTTATATAATTCAAAGACATGTGTACACTTTTAAGTGTGTCTTAAGTGTTCATAAACTTTCAGGGGTCACTGCATTTTGAAAAGGCAGTTACAGCACTTGGCTGTGCCAAATTCAATTCAATTCAATTCAATTCAATTTTATTTATATAGTGCTTTTCACAATGTGCATTGTTCCAAAGCAGCTTTACAGGAGCAATTAAGAAAAACACAGAAAGGTAAAACACAGCACAGTGCATGGTGTTTATAGACCAAGCAAGATCATTATAATAAATAATATCTAATAAATAAATGAATAAATAAATAAATAAATGCAGTCTCCCGGTGAGCAAGCCAACACTGCACTGCTCTGCTGTGGCGAGGAACCCAAACTCCAATGATGAATAATGGAGAAAAAAAAACATCGGGAGAAACCAGGCTCAGCCGGGAGGGCCAGATCTCCTCTGACGTGTCATAGCTGCACTCAGTGACCCCGACCAAAGCCACCGAGCAACGTCCACGAAGAACAGGGAGAGCCCACGAGCCGCGACCCAGGAAGCCCCACCCGCCGAAACCGTGCAGGTCCAACCCGGTCCCATTCCGCGATCAACAACAGACAACAGAGGAACAACCAGGGAAAAGTAGTAATGGCATAATTAACTTTATTCCTCTGTTCTCCGACATCGACCACAAAACAAGACCAACCAGACCAGACCCACACAGTCCCAACAAATGAAACGCCCCGAACCACAACCAACAAGCCCCCCCACTCCCTACAACACCCACCCAGCTACCTCCAATCAAAGTCACTGAGTGCAGCCATAACTTCAAACTGCTGTCATGTGATGTAAGTTTAGCATTAAATACCAAGTATTGTAAATTTAGCATTTATGTGACAGGTAGTCCGTTTTTGCTCTCGGTTGGGGATGGAATTGTCTGAGCTGGGCCGGCCAAATGTCTTCATTATAGTCTAAAATAACTGCAATGTGAAATTTACATGAAATTATTATTGTCCTCACAGTTAATCCAGAGGCAATGTACTGTCAGATTTGGTTAAAAAAAAAGTGTTTGCAAAATATCATTACCACGTGCATTAACTAACATGAACTAACAATGAACAATATAGTTTTTTAACATTTATACATTTTTGATAATGGTAGTTCATACAAATAGAATTTGTTCATTGTGAATTAACTCAACATTATTGTAGTTTTACCAACATGCTTAATGCTTAAAAATCACTGATAACAATGTTACCATAATGAGTGGGAGACATATTAAATAAAGACAAAGGAGAAAATCTTAGAACACACTCTTACCCGGCAGCGATTTGGAACCTGGTTTAGGTGTAAGACCACGGGCCCTGATAACCTCTACCTCCAGCTTCCCTTTTTTATCCATCATTCCAATCTGAACATCACCTGAAGTGCATACAAGAGAAGATGTAAGTGACATTTGCTCAAACTAATCTAAATAGTTGAAAAATCCATCAAATTACAGCTGGTATAAACGGTTTCAACGGCAACAACATAAACAAACATTATGTGGCCCAAACTTAACTTCCGGTAGACCTCCGCAATTAATACAATGAATACAATACAATATTGATATAAATGAATATGAATTAAATATAAAATAAATTGTTATATTATAACCATTATTCTAGTGCAAATTCAACAACCTAACTCTATACAGTCCAACTTACCCATAGCAGGTGTTGCAAGTGTTTGCCTACCCACTAACTGAGCAGGACCGAGACCATCTAAGAAGTCGCTGAACTGGCTGTCGGCCCCCAACCTCATCCCTGAGAAGATCAGACTGAGACACATACACAGAGGTGATTTCGTACCACATCACAACACAAACAAGTTGTTTCAATGAATATAGACAAATATACAGACACATCTCTCAATCCCAATTTTGAGAAAAGCATATGTGTAATATTGTCATTGAAATCCTTCATGGTTCTGGATTTGTTTCCATTAAATCTGTGTATGCAGCCTGCCCATAGAGTTCAAACAACTCCTGAAATCCCTCCCATCTCCTCCCAGAGCAGACTTATGGTATGTAAACCCTGTCCTGGGTTAAGGCCCCTCAATAATACACTCAATATTTCCTTTGAGGCCAGCACAATTTCCATGACCTAACTCCTGCAGGAATGTCTGAGGGACGTGCCAGCCCGTGTCATGCTTCCATATGAACGGCCTAATTTGATTTCAGATGCGTTTTAAAACATATTCAGGTGAAATAACCTTTAAATCACAGAATTACTGGTTATTTCACACTCTGTGATATGACACAACTGACTGTTGCTGCGAAGGGAAGCGCGGCTGACCCGTTTTGCATAGCCGCAAGACTCAGCCAAGACCCGTTCTGCAGATGATGGATATTGTAATTATTATAGAGGAGTATCGCTTGCCATCTGGCTCCTAAAATGGAGTTGGGAACAAAGTGGACACAGCATTAACTCTTTTAATCAGCGCTCATGTGTGTGTTTCTCAGCAGAATGCTCTTTATTTGCTTATCTTATCTAGCGTTTTTCCACATAAATCGAGATGGACGATGCTCATGTGTACATGACACACAGCCTGCTGAGCGTGCACTTATGTATAAATTATAATTTTGTAGCAGATGCACGAAAATCGAGACGGAACATTTTCGAGGCAACCTAAAAGTGAATCTTGCTGCAAAAAAAGCAGAATTTATTTGGAAAGTTGTATAGGTAGACAAATAAGGGGTTACGCTGTGCTGGATACTAACTTGCCCTCAGAGCTGTAACTGTTCATGCTGCCGTCTGTGGATTCTCGGCTGGCCTGGCGGGCCATGACGTTGCGGGGATACTCCACTGCCATACCCGTCTCCTGACTGCGCTGGATCTGACTGGATCCCTTTGCTTTCTTGTTGGCTGCTTCTGTGGACGGAAGGCAAAGATGCATTACCATACACATGGCTGTCAAAGTGTTTTTATATTTCCCTTTAAAAATAACAACAATATATCATTGAAATACATTCATTTTGACAAAAAGAAGTGTTAATTAAGTGTAACCAATACGGCGCACATTTTGGCGCTGCATCATGTGTGTATACATTAAAGGACCAGTGTGTAATTTTTTGGAGGATCTATTGACGGAAATGCAATATAATATACATAACTATGTGTTCAGAGGTGTATACAGACCTAACATAATGAAGCGTTAAGTTTTTATTGCCTTAGAATGAGCAATTTCTATCTACATACGTCGTGGGTCCCCTTACATGGAATTCTCGATGTTGTTTCTATAGTAGCCCTAAACGGACAGACTGGTCTACAGAGCGTGTTTCGTAAATACGTTATCTCCTTCGAAAAAAAGAAGCAAAAACAACATCTGATCTTAGCAACCGAAGTGCTTCGAAATAGAGGAGGAGTGGAGTGAGCCGTTAGTTGCAACCTCACCACTAGATGCCACTAAATACATACACTGGACATTTAGGTTAGTGCTATTCTTACAGCTGTCACTCAAAAGAAAATATTGCATCTGAGACACTCTTCACCCCTGTTGAAAGTAACATCTCCTGCTAGACGTCATGGGGCACTAGCCTTACTATTTATGGCCTTCTGATGGATTACAGTTCCTTTGAAAATGTCAGCCACTATAAAGTGGCCAGATTGTGCCAGTTGTTTGAGTAAAAATGCTGCAGAGAGATTTATCACTCCACTCAAAGTGTCCACTTTTATCAAACCCTCATTACTGGCTAATTCTGAAAATGATGAATGATACGTGATATTCATAAATGTACGTTTGAATTTACCTCTTAACTGTTCTTTTTAGATATAATGTACTTTAGGTTAAAATGATTGCTTAACAACTACATTTTTAGGAATGTCATGTTACTTTTTTCATATGTTTGGTAACCAATGCAATGATGAAATCAGCTCTGTGTTTAATGTATTCTGTTCTAAAATAAAGCTTCGCGGACTGCCTAAAACCCCCTTAGCTGTTATAAAATGCACTGTAACCCACTGCTTCATGGAGCTTATTGCTTTTATAAAACGATTATTCCATATGCGTAGCAAGGTTTCATAAAATAAAGTAAATAAAGTGATATTTAGGCTATTTAATGCGGTCAGCAGTTATGAATGTTTTTTTTTTATAACGGCTTAGAACTCGGCTCAACCAATCAGAATTAAGCCCCAGAACTGACCGTTTTATAAGCAGTATTATGCATTTGTATCTTAATAAAAAGTACTGTTAATCCCATTTCTAATTTTGCAATCTTTGTGAATGGAGGAAGATGAAGGTGCAATGAGCAAAGCATGAAGCAGCTGTTACAGTGCAACAGAGCTCTTTAAAAGGCTGATTTATCTTAGCTTTGCTACTCTTTGTGATTTATCATCTGATAGGCCTTTTAAGATATTATCCAGGAGCTTGGCAATGAGTGGTTTTTGAATTTGTTTCTTTTTTCAGCACACCATTTATTAAACTATAAACAGACACTGCTTAAAATATGGAATTTTAGAGGATATCAGATCCAACTTCAAAGGCATTTGTCTACATTACATCTGATAACAATCCGGGGTTAATCTGCAACTGACAGTGTGAACTCCTGCCAGTGCTAACATGCTGCCATTCATATTTCTATTCTGAGTCTTCAGCACCCACTGATAAACAGCAATAATTCTCACTAAATAAAACTTATTTACCCACCAGATCATTCCAAATCTGTTCTTTACACGTTTAAAGGGTTCTTTGTTTAAAAGAACACAAAAGGAGAAGTGTAATGAATAATGCAGCAATCTGTAGCTTAACTTCTCATTTTAGTTTGCTAGGCATCTCAGTTTTAAACGTAAAATTGCAGTTTACTTTACATTCTTATCTTGTTGAAAACAAACCATAAAGAACCTTTAACATCCAAAGAGGCTTTCTGTTTCACAAAAGGTTTTTTGTGGCGAAATAAAGTTCTTCAGATTATAAAAAGGTACGAAAGAGATGGTTCTTTAAAGAACCTTTGACTGAATGGTACTTTGTGGAACCAAAAATGGTTCTTCTATGGCATCGCTGTGAAGAACCTTTAAAGCATCTTTATTTTTAAGAGTGTATATAATTAAATCTAAGATATTCGTGTAACATTTTGGTTATATCATATAGGTTATAAATGTTCTGTTCGAAGGATTAAATAATAAGGTAAGGAGAACGTTTTCATTATGTACTCAAATTTTTTTATTTTTTTTATTTAATTTTTTTTATTATTAAGTTATTATTTACAGATAATTATAAGGCAGCGGCTATTTGCAAGTTTAGAAGCATTTCTTAGTGATATGCTATTTACACTAACTAAAAATAGCTGTAGGGCCTATTTTCTTTGGATTAAGCAGAAATAGTAGTTAGATGCTTTTTACTTATAAATAGTGGCAGATAACGTTACTATTTGCACCTCAGTATTGTTGTGCATTAAACATTATGCAATAATAACAGACAGTAAATCATTATATTTATAATAAATATTAAAATGATGGCAACTTATTGAGATATTAAAGCCCTATACCTACCCCTAACCTTACCCTAAACCTACTGTAAAGTATATGAATAAAAATTAATTTTAAGTCTTAAATCAATTTTATTGAAAACAAATGCCTTTATGATCTGTAAAGTAATAAAAAAGGTTAAAGAAGGTTTTCAGCAGAATTAGAACCCCCGTCTCCCCTGCCACGCTATACAGACTGTACCCTTCATGCCACTCAAATCGCTGTTTGAAATGGCATCAATCTTACACTTTCTCTATTCCAATCACATATTGGTGGGCGGAGCTAGTGTAAATAGTCTCTGCCAGCAAGGCGGGCTATTTGTACTCAGTGTAAATAGACACTACGTAATTATAAATCAATCAGTCAGTCTAATTGATTGAATCATTCTGGTTTTAAGAAAATCTTTAATTTCATAATATTTTTGCAAGTTTGTTTGGTGCAAAAATTACACACTTTACTTTTAAGCAAAAAGATGTCCCGCAGTCTTGGCCAAATGGTCTGGCCGATGTACGAAGTCGGTTTAAACAGTGTGGAATTGGTTCACATAACATTTCAGTTTTTATTTTGGTGACCATGTCCTTCTATGTTTGGCTTTAATGACAACAATGCAGTACTTGGTGAATGTCACCTACTGTTACTGATAATACAAAGCACAAGACTTTTTCTTGGCTATGGTATATTCACAGTTGATTTTACATTCTGCTCCAGTAGAGGGCACCTCAGGCTAACAGAGCAAGAACACGAAACTTGTCTATCTCTTTCACTGCTTTTTAAAATGGTTTAACAGTGTGTAAAAGTTATATTTAAAACTTTATTGTTGTAATGTTCAGTGTCATCTGTTAGTGTTGGATGTCTTGATGTAAACAGTTGTAAATAGTTGTAAGGACTGCTTGTTCTTGGGTTTGTTTAAGAACAATAAACAATCTACTGTATGTGCCTGTTTGATTTTTTTGCCAGGCTTCAAAATGAACATTTAGCCACACCAGCCATTGGTGAGATGACGTGAGAAAACTAGCCACAGTTCATACAGGTCATAATATTTTATTTTCTATTCTTATAATAAAAATAACCAAAGAGAATATTATGTTTTTGTTGCAAACAGCAAGGGACTATTCAGAATATTCTTTCTATTTCATAGCGGGTAACTCTGTTTCATTTAAGTCATTTTGTACATTTCAGACTCTGCTGGCAAGCCATATGCTAATTGTTAAAAAAAAACATACTGTGTAGTGTGTAAGCCCAAACCTAAGATTTTAATCTGATTGAATTCAGGAAGACACAAGGCAATGATGAATGCAAATGATTGGCTGGAAGAGTCTGACCTGTCTGACTTAGCTGAGAGGTGCTCCTGCTGCGGCGAGAGGGAATGCCCACAATGGCGACTACACGGGCACTAAGGCTGGATCTGCGCTTTTTTCCTCCTGCTCCCAGTGTTCCGAGAGCCGTGTCTGACTGGCTGCCGTCTGTGCGCTCCAGAGAGTAGATCTCCCCGCTTGCACTCTTCAGCATGCTGCGGCTGGACGGATGAATGTGACGGCTGAAGAAGACATGATGGGTGCTGAATGTCAGCAACCCAAATAACATGATATGCAAATCATGCACCTAAAATTGATCAATCTAATTTTCTGTGCTGTTTTTACTTTCTCCTGCTCTTTTATTTTCCTTAAAATTTGCTATTAAAGGTTTGATTTTATAAATAGCTTTTTTTTGCAAAAGAGCGGCAGTGTGGACATATTGTGCCGAATATTACATGTAGGTCACACACATACATAAGCTTTAAATGTAGCAAAAACAACCTGATTAATTCCAAAGGTCAGAGAAGGGGGGGATGATTTAGTAAAACCTAAATTGGGACCTTTTGGTCCAAGAAACCAATTATAAGTGGTAAGGAACTGTTACAAATGTATAGAATATGGCCCCTTATTAGTTTGAAGATTGACAACTGCCCTTTATACTGAATATTTAACCATGTTAAACTGTGAAAATATTTTCACATTGAACAAATACAACATTAAATTATTTACACAATCTTTAACAAATAACAACACTAAACCTTACTTTGTCAAATGGAAAAAAACTCATACACTCATGTATGTTATGCTGGGTGAAGACACTTAAATGCACTCAATAAACTGTGATTATGTTTATGCGTCTCACCTGAAGCGACCTCTTGGCCGTTCTGATTGAATGGACATGTAGCTGGTGCTACTGATCCGCGAGGCACTGCTGGCGCGAGAGATGGCTGACACGTCACTGACATCACTGTCTGAGGACTTATGGGACACATTGTCACAGCTCCGTCGCTGCTCCTTATAAAGCTTTTAAAAAGTAAAGTACCACATATTAAAAAACATACACACTTAGAGGCAGAATATTCAAATAATATATCATTTATATACCAATCCAAAGTCTGAACCGAGAGAGAAGACAGAGTACCACTTACCTCTCGTTTATTCTTCAGCGTCCTCTCCATGTCCTGGCTGGTACTGGAGGGAGCTGGTGTTCGGAAGGTGCGTACTTTCATTTGCCGCGTTCGCTCCTCTGAGGCAAGAGCTGACATATAACACCCCAGTAAGATGACAATTCTCATATTTAAAGTGTTCTGGCATTGTCACGGCTTATGAATGAAGAATAAGTTCTATGTTTCCAACTAGAATGTCACTAAAAGAAGGCAAAATGCAATTTAGCAGTAAAAAAGACTGTACCTTGTTCTACATTGCTGCTTTTGGCGGGGACTTGGGGTAACTGTCTGACCTTGCGCGAGGAAGATGAAGCCGCTGCTGAAGAGGAAAATGAGGGGCCAGAGTGTGGTTGCACCCTGATAGAGTAGAGTTGAGAGAAAGAGAGAGAAAGAGAGAAAGAAAAGCAATGGAAACTTTAGCATACATGTATCATCTAGTGCAAAGATGATCTATAACCAGCCTGGAAGACATACTGAGCAACTGTTTGGCAAACAGCATCAAATAAAATACATTTTCTCCTCGAATTACGATGCTAAAAATGTATAGCCAGTGACATTCACTTAATCGTAAAGTATATTTAGTCACAATTGTCATTATGCAGAGACAGTATTAGACCTAAAGCAATACATTTTAATTATAAAGACCGCTGACTCAGTCATTGACCAGTCAGAAAACACTTACATATAAAGGTTTCGGTTTGGATATCTGTGTCCTAAAGACATAATCAAGACACAGAAACTTTAAACAGCACCCTGCTTTATCACAATATTCTTAAGGTTAAGGAAAAAATCTCTCTCTTTAGCACCTTCATGATAATAAAATATGGAAATACACTCAAGATTTTGGCTAAAACTTTGACAAATGACTTTATCCACACAGTATCCATATCTTTAGTTAAATATAGTTTCTCTGTACATTTACACCTCTGAATCTTAATCTGTTATTGCTAAGAGCCATAAGGAAAGCAAAACAAGCACAATAGTGAAAGGTGTGAAATTCATGAAAAAAGTGATCAACTGTGAAAGGCAAGCTTGCTGTGAACAGTAAGCTGTGGGTAGGTGGTGGAGAGGTTGTGGAATTTCAGTACAAAAGCAGCAACCACACTGAGCTTTGAAAGTAAGGAGCAGATTATAAGAATGACAAAATAGGAAAGGATTATTCTTATTGAATACGTGACACATAGGTTTGAGTGTGAGTGTGAATAAGGGATAGGTTAACCACAGGATTCTCAGCCCAGATCAGGGTCACCACCTTTCCATTCGGAGTGAGCCTGGGGTTGACCCTCCCCCTGGGTCACCTTACCCAATGGCGGAAGAAATACCCTCTTCCCGTGTGAGCCCTTTAAAATGGAGGTTGGCTTTATTCTGCAGGCCAGTAAGAAAAGCAGCATACAAGATAGAATAATAAAATACATGTGAAAAACCGTGGAATTAAAAACAATGAAAACAGAGAAGTGACACAATATTTGTGAAAACAAACTGTGAACGTGTGGATCATTAAATATGTTTCTCGCAAGTGCAGTGAAATATTTTCCTGTAAAAGTTCAGCAACACATAAAATGTAAAAATAGTCCAGAACAATTAAACCCAATAAAAAAACCTCCTCCACAGATCAAATCAGCAAGCGAAGAAAACAGTCCCTAACACAGATATCGTCCGAAAACACTGGACTTTCAACGAGCCGACGAAACAAATGTGACATGACATGGTTTTTTGAGTCTTACCGCTCACTGTCAGATATTTTCTTGCCAAGTTTCTGACAGCTCGGCTTGTCCAGAGTTCTCGACTGCCTGCAACATGGAAATGATTTAGGCGAGACACAAAATAAAAGAATGAGGAGTGACTTCACTCAGGACTCAACAGACATTGAAAGAAACTGCTGCCTAATAAAATGGCACAATGGAGATGGACGTGTTGTTTGTATATGTGCTCTAGAACTCTGTGTGCGTGTGTACCTCTGTGCGTCTGGCTTTGCACTGAGGTGGTGCACAGTCTCCTGTGCAGGAAACATAGCCTCCAAAACCCAGCTGATTCATAAGATCAGGTCAAACACATGTGATTGGCATGGAGAGGACGGCACATGGACAGACGCGCACACACACACACACACACACACACACACACACACACACACACACACACACACACACACACACACACACACACACACACACACACACACACACACACACACACACACAATGACACAGCATGGGCTGATGTTAACAATACAGAATTGTGCCACTTAAAAATCCTCACTACAAAAGAAAATGATATATAAGACGCATACATGTGACACACAGTGAGTGATATGGGACACAAAGATATGACTCTTGACTTTAAATGCAATTTGTCCAAAACCTCTTAAATCAGTATTCAGGTGTGAATACAGGTAAACATAAGTCAATAAGTGATAACAGAAATAAAGAGGGTTTGTTAAATGTCTGTATAGCAAGAACTGGAGCAATATGCATACAGAAGCCTCAAAAAGTATTTTAAGGTGTAAGCCACATTTAAGGAGTAGGCCTACACTACCGGTCAAAAGTTTGGGATCAATTGACAAAAAATGTTTCTCATGCTGTTAAAAATCAATGTTTGAAATTACTTGTGTGGACAAAAATATAATTTTGCCAACATATTCATTTCTTTCTAGACTACATTTTTTTTGTTAATGGATTACTTGGACAAAATAATGAATAAAAAGCAGCCAAGAAGAGTCTAGCATAGATGAAAATGCCTTCAAAACTGTTTAAAAAGCATCCCAGATTGAGACATCAAGCAGCTGGCTTAAAAAATGCCAAGAGAACGATTTTGCAAATTCTAGTCAAATGGTGAATACTTTGAAGGTGCTAAAATAGAACGAGTTCAGTTATTTTGAATGCTTTTAGTCACAACATAACACAGTTACAATAATACAATAATACAGTTACAACTGTATTATTCCATGGGTTTGATGAGTTTACTATTATTCTAAAATATGGAAAAAATATAAATGAGTTTATTTGCACAGCTATGTTGTAACTAGTACCGTCCAAACTATATTAACTCTGTTGTATTTTAGCTTCTTCAAAGTAGTCACCCTTTCACTAGAATTTACAAAATTGAACTCTTGGCATTTTATTACCCATGTGAAGCTTTTTAAACAGTATTGAAAGAATTTTCATCTATGCTGGACTCTTATTGGCTGCTTTTTATTAATTTGGTTCAAGTTGTAAATTACAAAAATATGTTTTTAATAAAGAAAAAAATGCAAGAAATTAATGTTGGCAGAATTATATTTTTGCCTACAAAGGTAATTTCAAACATTGAAACCTTCAGATTAAAAGATTTTTAAGATCATGAGAAACATTTTTGTTAAGTGATCCTAAACTTTTGACCAGTTGTACTTTTTGAGGTCCCTGTATTTTTATAGTTCCTCTAAAGCTAATATCAAAGAACGCAGTATAAAAACTGCAGAAAGTATTTAGAAACAAGAACGCACAACCTCAGAAAACCAAGCAAATCCACAGCACACTACACTACAAACCACACCACAAAAGCCACACCACATTTTATTAAAGCTTTCAAGCAGCCTAAGAGCTACAAAATACACAGGTGAGCACTACAACCATGGGGCTGGGTAACAACAAGTTATAGGTCAGAAGCAACAGGGAGCAGAGGGCTGGAGGGTTAGCTACAAAACTGAGCCGAATGGCAGTAGGGCTATACGGACAGGTTAGAAGAGCAGAAAGGGTTAGCAACAGAACTGAAGGAGGACAGGAGCGATACCTGTCATCTTCTGGGGAGGCATGCTGAATTAGGATCCTGGGGCTGGTGGGTCTGGTACGGGGCAGAGACTGCGTGCTCCTGCGTGAGTGTGTGTGTGATCCACAAACACCCAAAGAGTTTAAAGTGGAGATGGAAGAAACACGGGAGGTCAATATTGAGAATCTGATATTGGTTACAGATTCAGGGGACTCATTTGCTAATTAAACCTTTTCATCTACATAGTCGAAGTAAATCTAGAAAAATGCTTGCCACCAAAAACACAAAATACAGCTGTGAACATCAGGAGAGACTGGACACTAACATGACAGAGTAGTGTGACACAAAGGTGATTTCCTACTGTCTAACATAACACAATGAGTGTTATAATAAAGGTGCAACATTAAAGGAAACAAAACAAAATAAAAAGAATAGAATAGAATAGTTCACCCAAAAGAAAAGTCTATCCGAAACCATATGCTCCTATTTTAACTGTAAAAAAAACATACAATGGATATCTTCTGAAGTCAGCTTGATAGGGTTGCATAAAAAGAATACTAAAATGTACATCTTTATACTTTTCAAACATGGAATTGGCATAAGGGCGGGTAAAAAATTGCAGAATTTTCAGATTTGGTGAACTATTCATTGACAGATTAAACAAAATTGGTATAATCCATTTCTAAACAAACATGTACCTGTCACGTTCGGGTGAATTGGAATTAGATTCTGGTCTCAGACAGTTGGTACTAGCACTTCTAACCCTGTCAAGAGAGGGCTGTAGATCCCTAGCGTCACAATATGCCATCCAATGAAGTAGGAAGGAGAAAGAAAAGTGGACAGGGAAATGACAAAAGGCAAAAATGTTAGGCTCAACATAAAGTGAAAAGCAAGTCTTAACCTGTACAATCACTTGAAGGAAAGGAAGTTTAGTTGGAAGATATGCTTAAATGTGTCGAGGGATTTTTTTTCTTTTTAAAGCACTAAACAGGGAGCTAATGCCTCTTGAGGACTTTTGGATATTCAGTGTTGTTTTCAATTTATGAAATGGGGTTTATATGTTCGACCCCTTACCTAAAATTGATCTTGTCTGTGAACTTAAAAACTCGTGTGACCGAACGTTGAGTAGCAGTGACTACAGACAGCCGTGGTTTTGACTTAAGGCATGCAGGTAGTGTTGAGCTGAACAAACAAAAATGTAACAAGTGCAAACAAAAGGAATCACAAGTTACAGAAAATGAGAGGCAAAAAAGATATCCCTGTGCAAAAAAGATTAGACAACCTTTCTATAGGATACGCCAAGATGGCTATTTACAATGAACAGTGATTTATCTTTATCTACTTGATGAAATCACACTGAAGTTTGCAATTTCTGCACCACTAGAACCATCAAACACACAAAAAGACTTTTTCAATACCATCTGTTTGTAATTGGTCAAAAAAACTGGTAGTCCCACCCCCAGACTCAAGTACTTGTTTGAGTCAGTGTTGTTATGTCCATTCATGACACTTCAAAAAACAGATTACAGTTGTGTTTGGTGCAGCTAGTGTTGTAGAAATGACATATTTCGCCTTTAACATTAAAGCGATAGCACTCGAAAAAAAAATTCTGTCATCATTTACTTATCTTCTTGTCATTTCAAACCTATATGACTTTCTTCCACAGAACACAAAAGACGATATTTGGAAGAATGTCTGGCCCCCATTCACCCATTGGTTTTGTGTCCATACAATAGAAGTGAATAGGGGCCAGTGCAGTTCTGTTACCAACTCTTCAAAATATCTTCTTTTGTGTTCTGCGGACAAAATAAACTCATAAAGTTTTAAATCGACAATAGGGTGAGTAAATGATGACAGAATTTTCATTTTTGGGTGAACTATCACTTCAAGATTCTCACTCCTTACCCCTATCACCTACTAACAGCTGATTCCCATTGGCTCTATTGGCATCTCTAGTTAAAGAACTATAATATCTGCCAATCTGTTTGTAAATTATAATTGTAAATCCTGGGAAGTTATAAAGTTTACAAATCCAATACCACTACAGCATCTTTTATATTTACATTTGCATTATTTTAAACATTCAGTTTGTTTTGGAAGAACAAAATACAGTGACGATGTTCTCACAGAAGTGAGTACACCCCTCACGTTTTTGTAAATATTTTATTATATCTTTTCATGAAACCACACTGAAGAAATGAAACTTTGCTACAGTATAAAGTAGTGAGTGTACAGCTTGTATAACAGTGTAAATTTGCTGTCCCCTCAAAATAACTCAAAACACAGCCATTAAAGGAGTCATGAATTAAGACATCAATTTTATTTGGGAGGGAATCATATTCAAGCGAACATCCTGTAAGTGTCAGAACTGAAAACTCCCTTGTTACTGAAACTGTTATTGACACCAGGCCCAGTGAACGCCACGTCCTGGAATGCACCTATCTATTGATAGGTTGAACAACGACTCCACAGAATAATATTAATGACTACTTCTCTAGCCCCACCCACTGACAGTACTGAAGTAACACAAGTTGCACGGAACCAGGTAGAGCGAGCAAGCAATAAACATGCCGTTAAAGATCGCAAAATAG
The DNA here is from genome assembly GCF_024868665.1 of Triplophysa rosa. Taxonomy (NCBI): domain Eukaryota; kingdom Metazoa; phylum Chordata; class Actinopteri; order Cypriniformes; family Nemacheilidae; genus Triplophysa; species Triplophysa rosa. Next base: position 16,849,543 of record NC_079898.1, read on the forward strand.
AAGCAGAACATACCTGGACTTCCGGTATGAGACGCACAGGGTAGACGCGCGCTCAATTTGCTCCCACTAACGCACTTTTAATTACCTTTTTAAACCTTGAATTTTTCAGTATTTTTTTTCTAAACTGTTGATAACAGGCTTATAGAGCTGTACTGACTACTTAGCAATGTCCAAGTCTAAAGGAAAAACCGCTGAAAAAGACAAAGAAACTTCGCCGGCTGCTAGCATAACTTTGTCCGAGATTAGCATGTTACTGGAGGAGCACAGGGCAGCTCTGTCGGCTGATTTCAAGTCATCCTTCGACTCGCTGACATCTACGCTGGATAACATTCAATTCAATTCAATTCAATTTTATTTATATAGCGCTTTTCACAATGTGCATTGTTCCAACATCCACTCCACTGTGACAGATCACGAACAGCGGGTCAGCTCTCTGGAGGTTAACACCACCGAGATTGACCAGCGGCTTCAACAACTTGAGACTGCCTGCGCCGCGTTGCAGGGAGACAACAAGGCTCTCGCAGTCAAAGTGGCGGACCTGGAGGGGCGCAGCAGGCACCAAAACATCTGCATCATCGGCCTGCCTGAATCGATCGAGGGCCCTCGTCCATCGGCTTTCTTCTCTCAGTTCCTCGTTGATGTCCTCGGAACAGAGACCCTCACTTCACCCCCTGAGCTGGACCGGGCGCACCGGAGCCTCGCACCAAAGCCTGAGCCAGGAGGGAGACCACGGCCCGTCATACTGCGCTTTCATCGCTTCCAAACTAAAGACTTGGTGATCCGCGAGGCTTGCAGACTAGGTGATCTGTCCTACAAAGGCCATAAGGTCCGCTTCTACGATGACTACAGCCCCGACGTGCTAAAGCAGCGCGCCGAGTACAAGACTTCCATGGCCGAACTGTTTCAGCGCGGCTACAAGCCGGCTCTCCTTTACCCAGCGAAGCTGCGCATCACCATGCCTGACGGGGAGAAGACCTGGCTCCTTTCTGCTTCAGCGGCGGTCAAGTTTGTCCAGGGTTTACACAAAAAGCCATAAGCACGTGATCTGGCATATCTTCCTCTTGTTATTTTATCCTCTTACTATTTTTTCAGTGCAGTCTATGGCTTCGTGGCGAGTTTTTTTTTTTGTGCTTCGTCTCGATCCGTAAACTTTGTTTTTCTGCCCCTGAAACTCGCCATATAGGCTAACTGATCCCATCCGTTTAACATTCTTACCAAGTTATGTGGCCTTGCCCTCCGGCTCATTATTGTACTTTTAATATATATATTTTATGACTATGCTGTATCTATTGTTTTGGCCGATGTTAACATATTTACACCCCACACCCCCATTTATATAATATATATAGATGATTTATTATATATACATCTATATTATATAATACGTTTTTCTTCATCTCTCCTCTCACTCTTCTGTCCCAGGTATATATAGTTGTGTGGGGGTATATGTGGATATATATATTTTATTATTTTATTTTTCTTTCACATCTGACTAGCCTGACTAACTGGAAGTGGAAGGAATCAACATTACCACTGTGTATATTTTGCAACGGTTTGACTGCAAGGCTATTACGGCTGAAGGCTCATGTTCAGCTGGCCATTACATTAGCTGAGCCTTAATGTGTGACTACTATGATTGTTATAATGTTTGCTCGAACTTTTGTTCTTAAAGTTTACTAACGTTAAGTTGTGGGAATGGAGCGATAGGTTTATGGAAGTATTAAGATATGCTGATCTATGTATCAGAGAGTTGTGGGTTGCTGCCCTCTGAATCAAACTAAATCTTCAGAAAAGTGAGCTCATGCCCATCAATGCTGCAGCCGCAGCCTATCCCCTTTCAGACTTGCCATTTAAGACGTCTTTAAGTCATTTCAAATATTTAGGCATCTGTGTAACCAGAAATTACTCTGATTTGTTCAAATGTAATTTCTCCCCTCTGCTTGCTCGACTGACTCAGGACTGCCACCGTTGGTCTCTCATACCTTTATCTCTCGCTGGCAGGATAAACTGTATTAAAATGAATGTGCTTCCCAAATTCCTCTATCTCTTTCAATCTATACCCCTCTTTATTCCAAAACATTTTTTCCACTCACTCGACAGCTTGAACTCTCAGTTCATATGGAACAAAAAACCTCCCAGAATTCGGAAAGACACTCTACAAAAACCCAAAGAAATGGGTGGACTAGCACTACCAAACTTTTTATGTTATTACTGGGCCGCTAATATTCGATCTATTCTACACTGGTATCACATTAACAATCAGCCTACACCATGGCTGCAGATTGAGGTTGCTATGTGGCTCCTTCCTCTCTAATGTCCCTTTTGTGCCTCCCCCTGACATTATCACCATTATCTTATTCCAGTAATATTACAGTAAAAAACTGTCTCAAGATCTGGACTGAATTGAAACGCCATTTGGGGTTACAGTCAATTTCTCTTTTATCTCCTGTGCATTCTAACCCTCTGTTTACTCCCTCTATCAATGATCGGGCTTTCGCAGCCTGGGAGGATCGTGGGATTGTATCTGTCAAACATCTTTACATTGAGGGAATATTTGCATCCTTTGACCAACTAGTGGGTGTATTCAAATTGCAGAAATCCCACTTCTTCAGGTATTTACAAGTCAGAGACTTTGCTCGCAATCGCTTCCCCGGCTTCCCTGCTATTCCTCCTTCTACTCTGATTGACACTATTTTAAATATTAACCCCTACCTTAAAGGTACCATCTCAGAGCTATACCACACTCTCCTTACACACCAATCCTCGTCCTCTGATAAACTGTGCACTATTTGGTCCGAGGACATTAATATAGAGATAGAGCCTGAGGTCTGGCAGTGCGCTCTGAAGTGGGTCCATGCATCATCTCTTTGCGCCTGGCATGGGGTTTTGCAGTGCAAAGTCCACTGGTCTAAAAGTAAACTAGCTCACATTTATCCGGGCACCGATCCAAATTGCGATAAGTGTCACTTAGGACCAGCTAACCTTAGTCACATGTTTTGGACCTGCCCAGCTCTCTCTCGGTTCTGGAATTCTGTATTTGACTCCCTCTCAGCCATCACATCTACCAAAGTCCTCCAATCACCCTTAGTAGGCCCATCCTACTTCACTGAACTGGTGGCTTTTCTCACATTATTAGCGAGGCGTGTCATTCTGATGCACTGGAAGAACCCGTCTCCCCCCTCCCACACCCATTGGATTAGGGATGCCTTATCCTTTATGAAATTAGAGAAAATCAAACACTCCCTCCGTGGCTCCAATGAAAAATTTGTGAAGATTTGGCAACCCTTTCAAGAGCATGTCCGGTCCCTCTGGCTGGATGCTCCCCCCACTGGCTAAACAGCCCCCTGAATTGCACCTCCTTGTGGCTCCTGGCTGGCTCACGTTCTCTCCCTGTTCTAGCAGCACACAGTATGTCTCGTTTGTTAGTGTCTTTTAAGTGTCTTGCGTTCTGTTTTGCGTTCTTTTTTTGGGGGGGGTTTCTTTTCCCCCATTGGTATAATGTGTTTACAGGTTTGTGATTCTGTGTGGGTATTGACAAACTTTATCCTCTTGTCCTAAGTAACACCACTTTCTGTTATTAGTGCTTACCTCACCTCATTCATTGGGCTGTTGTATATTACCCACTCAGATGTATATAAGGGTCTGTGTCTGTTCTTTTTGTTGAAAACTCAATAAATAAATCATATATATAAAAATAAAAAAAAGCAGAACATAAAAAAAAAGATCGCAAAATATTGTGCAGTCAGCGCCTGGTTGTGGAAGAATACAGTCGCTGTATAACCTTCCTTCTGATTCCGACATTAGTAATGCGTGGTTGAAGTTTATTTTTAAAGACGTCCCAGCTCACGTGGGTACAACATTGAGCATTTGTTTGATTCATTTCACTGCGGATTCCTTTGTGAACAAGGCAGAGGTCGACGCTGGATTTGCGGAGAGACTAAAATTAAAAAGCAGTGCTGTGCCATCAATATTGTATTTGATAGGAATGGCACAGCAATCTTATGTGAGTACAAAATTTTTGTACTATACGTCACTATTGCTTTGTTAGAGATCGCTTGATATGCCCTATTCGCACGGGATAAGTATTACCTGGGGAACTCTAGTCATTTGTAATAATTGCAGAGGTTGTCTGTGATCTCAATCCCGTGCGAATCGGCCATGTCTGTAATTTGTAAAGTAAAAATTCCCCCACAAATTACCTACTATATTTTGATGGACACCGAGGTCCTGTGATAATATTAGTCCTGTGCGAATCGGCATCTCTGTGATTTGGCGGGCTCATATATCATTTTTCATTTTTGCCCCCGCCACTAGGCGTTTATACGCTTATAAGTGGCATCTCTTTTCGTCCTGGTGTTCTTCCTGTGGGGAGAATCCATGGAGTTGCCCGATCGGGTCAGCGTTGGCCTTTCTACAGGAGAGACTCGAGTGCAACCTCTCCCCATCCACGCTGAAAGTGTATGCAGCCGCTATTGCTGCTCATCACGATCTCGTGGAGGGTAAGTCTCTCGGCCAACATGACCTGGTCACCAGGTTCCTTAGGGGCGCGAGAAGGATGAATCCACCTCGATCGCACTCCATACCCTCTTGGGACCTTAATGTGGACTTACAGGGCCTTTGTACGGCTCATTTCAAGCCCCTCAGAGACGCCAGTCTCCCTCATCTAAGAATGAAGACGGCACTCTTGCTGGCACATGCTTCTATCAAGAGGGTGGGGACCTCCAGGCAGTCTCCGTGTCCCATGGGTGCCTAGAATTCGGCCCGGTAGTTCTCACGTTATCCTGAGACCCCGGCCAGGTTACGAACCTGCAGGCGCTCCCCTCTGGGGAGGAAGACCCAACCTCCAATGTGTTGTGTCCAGTATGCGCACTGCGCCTCTACTTGGACCACACGCAGAGCCTTAGAAGCTCTGAGCAGCTCTTTGTCTGTTTTGGGGGACAGCACAAGGGAAGGGCTGTCTCCAAACAGAGATTGGCGCACTGGATTGTGGATGCCATTGCTTTGGCATACCAGTCCCAAGATCACCCGTGCCGGCTTGCAGTGAGAGCCCACTCCACCCGGGGTATAGCCTCCTCATGGGCACTGGCTCAGGGCGCCTCTCTGGCAGACATATGTAGTGCTGCGGGTTGGGCTATGCCCAGTACCTTCGCAAGGTTTTACAACCTCCGCGTGGAACCAGTGTCAGCCCGTGTCTTACACGCTGCTGGCGTGTGAGGTCGGCAACTGGGTTGTGCGTATGCCTGTGAAAGTGCCTTCTCCTCTCTCCAGGCAAGTCTAGTGCACTATTTTAGCCTCCCTTCTTCCCCCTTAGGGCGAAGTGAAGGCATTCCATCCATCACTAAGCACTGGCAATTGTGGTAACAGAACGGGCGGAGCAGTCTGTTGTAACCAAGTCCAGTACTGGTAGAGTCACCCCTGCTCAGGTGGACCCCTAAACTCAGACTGTTGCCCCATACGTAGTGACTCCCCTGCAGGGTCATCCCATATGTTGAATTCCTCACTCTTGTGAGGACCTGTGACCTCTTCTCCGGTGGGTTACCCCACCTGGGTTCTGTTCCCCCTACTCGGGCTGGCGCATTTTTCACATGTTGTTCTCCCCACCAGTGAGACCATGTTGGTGTCTCCGCATGTAACCTACCCTTGTGGTAGGATGTGGCCTCCGTAGCATACTCTTCAACGAGGAGAGCAGTGTTTCCCCAGTGTTTCTCACGGAGCCGGGTGGCATCTCACTAATAGAGTTTGGTTCCTCAGTCCAAAAAATGAGTGAATGGCCACCGCCACCTCCCCTTTATACCCGTACGCACGGGGCGGGGACTGGCGTGTGTGTGCCATTGGCCAAGCCCATTGGTGTTTTAAAATTCCTCTCGGAGATGATAGGTTGTCAAGATCAAATCCCAGTCTGTCTCTAAACCCAACGTCTCGTTCCCTCCATCAGGGAACGGAGGTTACAGTCGTATCCGAGACGTTCTCAGTGTAATAATAAATGATTACACATATAGGCTGATTTATTTTTTAAGTAGTTAATAGAAAATGGATTAAATGTGTAATTTCCTTTCACCCATGTGGAATTAGCATAATTTTAAGGTTATGGAAACCAGTTAGATCGAATTTACAGTTGTTTTAAATAGGGTGAATGGGCATTAGCATATATAAAGAATGTCAGAGTTCAAGTAATGTCTGTTAGCATTCAGCATACATACCTGACGTAGATGGGGCATAAGTAAGGGCTAAGCAGTCAAAAACAGTGCATCTCTCTGTCTGTACATGATGCACTTTTGACATGTGCATTGACAGATAACTTGTGTTTCCACCCTTACAAGCAAAGGTTTTGTTGCATTTGTGGCAATGAGCGTTGTCACTGTCAGCATCAACTTTAGTGAAGTGTAACCACACTTTTGAACGTTTAGTTCTCTCTGCCATCGTCACGAATTAAGAGCGTCTTTCTTCTGTACGGCGGTTCGAGTGTGTGCGCGCTGTGTAGACACAAACTGCGTGAGAGACACGCGACGTGCTGCCTCGTGCGCTCTGCTGGGAATAACGAATATGCATGCGCCAAAGACTAAATTCTTGGTGTTATTGAAAATTAGAAAATTAGAAACTATTGTTGAGATAAAATGTGCAAGACAACGTTAATGTAGCAATAACACATAATATTTTTTTTCCTGAGGACCGAAAGCAGAACCGATAAGGGCGGAGCTTATCGATGCTCCGGTCTTTCATAATTTTGCCCCAGGGCCCGTTTAATACTGGGTTTCGGTACCTGTCCCTACTTTGGGCCCAATTTGGACATTTTCACTTAGGGGTGTACTCACTTTTGTTGCCAGCGGTTTAGACATTAACGCTGTGTGTTGAGTTTTTTGAGTTGACTCAAAAGCTGAGTTGAAACTAGTTGAGTTGAGAATTTTGAGGGGACAGCAAATTTGCACTGTTATACAAGCTGTACACTCCCTACTTTACATTGTATTAAGGTGTCATTTCTTCAGTGTTGTCACATGAAAAGATATAATAAAATATTTACAAAAATGTGAGGGGTGTACTCACTTCTGTGAGATACTGCATTACATTAGCTAGTTTGTAACAAAAGCACTCTGTGTGTTTTAGCTTCACAGAAAGGATAAAACACCCATCAGTCTGAAAGGATGCCTTTGCAAGTGCCATTCTTTTTCAAAGTGCCTTACCTGTAAATATCCTTATGAATTCCATTGACTAATAAAGGCATCTTAGGTGGAAGTGTGCTGCTGTACTTAGATAAACTCCTGGCAATGCAACATTAGCATGCAAGCATGCAAAAGGGAAACAAAAAGGATCAAAATCACAGCTGCGATTAGCTTACTCAAAAAAGCAGTGGGACATGTCACAGGTCACTTATGCAAGCAAAAAGCAACTCCCTCATTTTAAATAATTTACTGAAGATAGTCCTTCTAAGCTAGCTCATAATTTCCTATTGAGGTCAGTGACGAGCGGAATAAAAATAAATGTGTCAAAATAACACATGAGTAGAATGAGACTGTTATTTTGAGAATCCAAACTGTTGTTGTGAAGAGACTGCTGGTATTGGTCGTTTGGGCTGTACGCCAAAAGCAAGTGGAAAGTTCCACTTGTAATGTTTCTCATCAGTGAGCTGCTTTCAACTATAATCTTAGACTAGAAGGCGAAGGGTTTGACAAGAAAGAAGACATCAACACTCACGGATATTGTAATTATTTTAAACTCCAAAGGTCAGACAAATAAAACAGATGCAAGATTATTCATGCAGCGTTTTAAGATTATGAGGTGAGCGAATATGATATTCATTGTGATTATGACACCAACGATAAACCGAATACAATAATACTGTGATTCACGGATAGGTGGTCCAATTTTGGCCTTTATCTTTACCTTTGGGTGTCCAGACACTCTGCGCTTCTACCCCGCACTGATCTGTGTATCAAGATGACCTCACTGCAATTACCATGGAGATGGATGACACAGGAAAATAAACAAATAAAAAACAATAAACAAGCAACATAAAGGACAGAACGGGTATGTTAGAAGAGGAAGGGTAACAACTTTCAAAGCCAGAACAGTAAGAACACAATACAAGTTTCACAAGATGCCATACGAGTAATTTATATCCAACCAAACCCTCTGATGACGTTCTATTCAATGGCTTTCATGAAGCACTTTGAGGAACATGGATCGGCTCTAACCCACCTTATGTGAAAATGGTGCTATAGGGACGATTCACATTTCGCGTCTAAAACCGCACCGGGTCGCTTTCTCTAGTCAAATGACTCGCGGTGCGCGTGCAGCACTCTGAAAAGTTGAACTATTTTCATCTCGATGTGGCGCCGAAATGTGAAATGTAAATCGCCCCTTAGGAAGGTTCGCAAGTCACAAAAGCATCAGTTTTTACCCTCAGTATGAATGACAGATGAGAAGTAATAATGTAATGGAAGCAAAAGATCACTTTTAATTTGACATGTACACACATTTCTCACAATTTACCTGTCATCTACATAATCCCTCTCCTGCACACGGGCACGATCATGGTAGCGTGTTGGGGATCGTGATCTACGGCTGTGCTGGACCTCATCCAGACTCCTTACAGAGAGAGAAAGAGAGAGAAGTTATAATGCAATACTGAAATATTAATTCTTTCCATAGTAATGGATAAATAACTCAAATTAAAAAAAGAAAGTAGAGAGATGCATGGAAGAGATGAATCAATTTAGAAGCATTATTCAAAGCTGAAAGGTTTTTATTATGCATTTTCAAATATGATCAGAAAAGGATAAATAAACTTAAACTGATTGTTCACCCAAAAATTTAAATTCTGTCATCATCATCGTCATTTGTCATGACTTTCTTTTTTCCCGCAGAACACAAAAGAAGATGTTTTGAAGACAGAAAGTCATACGGTTTGAAATACCAAGAGGGTGAGTAAACGATGACAGAATTTTCATTTTTCGGTGAACTATCACTTTAAAGTAATGAACTTCACATTTATGTTAAAATACACAGCAAAAGTACTATATAGTATGTAATGGTATAGTTTCTGCACTCTTAACAGTGGTAGATGTCATACCTCTGTGCGGGGACGTTGGGTGGGCGGGACCGTGCCCTGCTCTCTTCCTCTCTGTGTGGGGACACTGACCGCGAGCGATACTGGGTCGGTCTCTGCTCCTCAGGAACCTCTAACGTTGTTGCCCGATCCCTCTCTCTGTCTCTGTCTCTCTCTCTTGATCGGTTCTCCATAGCTGTGATTACACACACACAAAAACGTAACAAATGTCATTTGTCAGCTTTCCTGTGGCTCAGTGGTTAGAGCATGGCGTTAGCAACGCCAAGGTCATGGGTTCGATCCCAGGGGATTGCACATAGTCAGAAACAAATGTATAGTACAATGCTATATAAGTCGCTTTGGATAAAAGCGTCTGCCAAATGCATAAATGTAATGATAAATGTAAATTTGGCTTGCCATATTACATTCCCCATGTTAGAACCCATCCAAAATGAAAAGGATAGACACAAGTTGTTAGATCATGTCTAACAAAACATGCCAGACAACTAAAATACCTTGTTCATTCTCCTTTTTGGTTGAAAATCACATAATAGAATAAAGAAAAGCCTCTTTTTGATCCCTGCAGCTCAACTCAGTCTCACAAGGCTTGAGATCACACATCTGTAAGTTTTCCCGAATTTCCCACCATTAAATCTCTTCATGACTATTGAAAGAACATGAGGGTGTATATATGATGATTGAAATATATGCTTTGGCTCTCAGGCGACTTTTGTTCTTGCACAGCAATATAATATAAAGTTTTGATTGTTCATGTAATGTTTTCTATAATAAATATGTTCTGTATTTTTACAAGACAGATGTTACAATAATGTCGTACAAAGATTATACATTTAGTTCTTATTTGATTTAGTCAATAATTGTGGTTCTTATCATAATTGTGGTTAAAACAGCAGTTTTTCCAATAAAAACGAATACATTCCATGCTAAAATATTGGTGTCTCCTTTTTGTTGAATTGTTTGTGTTTTTCTTTATTTGTAAGTTGATTAAAAGTATATATCAAATGTAAATGATGTGATTGTGGTGATGGGGGGGCAGTACAGTGGTGTCCAAAACCAAAATGAGACTATATATGTATATGACTATGTATGGGTTGGAGAATGAAGTCAAGGTAAACACAAACACGTCATGTTCTACCTTCTACCATGCATAGAGAAAATAAAGTGTGTAGCACAAAAAGGAAGCAGTCCTTTTATGCATATACTTTCCTGCTTTTGTCATATTCCCCATGCAAATGTGTTATACTGTGTGTCAAGTCTACTCTACTATACTACAGAGACAAGCACTGGAGACAGAATACTGAAAATAGTCAATGTCCCTATGTAAAAATATTTGTATTTTCATATGCCACGTAACAGTGACTTAAACAGTCCATCAGCACATGGGATGAATGAATATTCCAGATGCATAATGACTGGTGCATTGTCTCCAGGACAACAGCGGTGACTTCCAAAGGATCAGAAAGCCAGCTATTGGTTGCTTCTCTCTTTTGAAGAATTCTACAGCACAAAGCACAGAGAAGTGCCGAGGTTGCCAGTGCCTCGGCCCCTCTCACCCACCTGTGGCGCCTACACCAATAGCATCATCATAATCTGTTTCTGTAATACGCTGAGAGCCTGCACAGACAGATACACACAAGGATAGATGGACAGATAGAGAGACAAACAGACAGAGATACAGACGTGAACCACTGCACACACAAAACAGTCCACGGTTAGAAAAGCAACCACGTATAAAGGCATACAGAAATAACTTGTTGCTTGTTGTGGACGTACCCATGGGCTACACTCCTACACACTGACTGAAAAGCAACATTGTTCAAAAACATACCTCCGCACAAACATATAGGCAAAACAGACATGAATATTACAATATAATAATATTACAAGGCAGTGCTGAGCTGCTGATCATACTGTAGTTGATGTTATTAAAAGAAAACTAATGTGATTGGACACATTCCAAGACCTACAGCTTATGCTACTTTAATGCTGAAAATTACCACAGTAAATTTCCGCTACAATGACGCTTCCGCTTCATTTTTGTATAAATTGGGTCTAAAAACAGCACAATATGCACGTAAACAGTGGTGTGTGTGGACACAATTCATTCTTAGTGAATTCTCAACTTTCTGACCACCTTTAACACCCTTCACTTACGCTGAAGCTTTTTGGTGGGCGTGTCCGTGTGGGTGTGTCGGCGGGGCAGGTATGGCGAGGGGCGTGGCAGAGGAATGGAAGAGACATCATGGGTCTGCAGCTTGTACCAGTGAGGTTTATCATCCAGTAGGGCAGTCTCCAGCTCGATCAAGATCTACATTCACAGACAGTAAAAAATGTTAAGTCAGGAAGCGTCAGAAATGATCATTGCATCAAACTGAAATATTTGAGGGAGAAATTAGTTTTTTTGACCATATTTCTTATTATACAGAGTCACCCATTTATGATGATAATTTCAAGTAAAGTAATTTTCATTTTTCAAAGAAATGTAAAAACAAAGCTGCGAGTAATACACAAGATATAACTCAATAGACACAATGCAATGCTTACATATATTTGAAATATCAATTATAGAGCTCAATTTATGGTGTGAGGAAATGTAAAATGGTAACACATGCTACACACTTCTCCTAGAAAGTCGCTCTCCTCCTCCAGAATTTTGGGTTGGTCCCACACAGTGATCTCCAACATGTGCTCCCTGAAATCTCGCCTGTGCACGTGAGAATACACAAACGTCTGGTTCCACTTGGGCTCCAGACTTTTCTTCACTGTTTTTGTCCGTCTTTTGCTTTTATCACTAATTAAAAAACATTATGAACAACAACATTTGTTGTAGAAGGCATAGTGATACAATGACATTGTTGGGTAATATTAAACCGTGAATTAAAGGAGTCATATTGCACGGCTAAAACGAATATTATTGTTTGTTTTAGATGTAACGCAATGTGTATACACCATTTACAGTTTAAAAAACGTTGTATTTTCCACATACCGTGCATGTTTGTATCTCCTCTTTGCCCCGCCTCTCTGAAACGCGCTGATTTTTTACAAAGCTCATCGCTCTGAAAAGCGAGGTGTGCTATGATTGGCCAGTTCACCAGTGCGTAGTGATTGGTCAAATACTGCAAGCATTTCACGGAAATGTAACGCCTCTTACCATATTCGGAACATCAGATTCCAAAGCAATTGTACTGATAGACGATACAATGAGATTTACAATTACGTCCACCGTATCTACATGTAGATCTGGGCGGTCTTAGTCAAATCATGTTACGAAGTTACGTTGATTCACCGGGGTGTGGTTACACGAGGCGTTTCAGGCAAGTCTGGTTGAGCATTCGCTTTTAGATAGAATGCATCTTTTGTTCCCACACTTTCATTTGTGCAATTTTACGTGTATAATACATGCATGGGCAACTTATAACACACCAAAAACACAGAAAAACACGTACTTCCGCCATATGACCCCTTTAAAACCAAGTAAAGGTCCAGTGTATGAAATTTAGCAGCATCTAGTGGTGAGGTTGTGAAATGCAACCAACGGCTCACTCCACCCCTCCTGCCTCCTTTTCGAAGCACGACGGTGGTTGACACAGGACTAAGATGTCGTCACGTTTTGGCTTAGTGAAGGAGATAACATATTTACGAAAATACACTCTGTAGAGCAGTTTGTCCGTTTAGGGCTACTGTAGAAACAACATGGAGAATTCCATGTAAGGGGACCCGCGGTGTATGTAGATAGAAATAGTTCATTCTAAGGTAATAAAAACATAACGCTTCATTATGTAAGGTATTTATACACCTCTTAAGACATAGTTATGTATATTATATTGCATTTCTGCTAATAGATCCTCCAAAAAATTACACACTGTACCGTAAACCTTACCGTAACCGTAACCTATCGTCCATTTATAATTATCATGGACTTTTTTGTAAAGTCTGAATACCTTCTATCCGGCAGGAAGTACATTTTAACGTAGGGGTTTCTGGGACGTCCATCCTGTCTGGGCTGCAGGTCTATGGCATGTAGTACGTTCACTATCAGCTGATGGCCTACCTTATCATACCACATTTTCACCTAGAAGACACAAATAAACAGATAACCTATAAACAGCCCGTGGAAAACAAACAGTTGAATCAACCTGAAGATGTGATTGCTTTTGTGTAGCTATACTGACCGATAGCTGTCCAGGCAGTAGCTGAGGGGCATCTCTAAGACCACTTGGACTGGATGGGGACAGGACAGATATAGAAGGTCTTTCCATCTTCTGTGACTCAAAGGAACTTGAACCTGCTACAGAAAGACAATGCAAACATCACATATTATTAAAATAATGTTTACATGCAGAAAATGAAAAAAAAAGGAACAACTGAACCAAACATGAAAATTCCGTGATCAGGCTGAATATTTGTTCCCATTTTCTGACTACACCAATATAAACATGATGTTTGATTCAATACATACTAGATTCTAATGGAGGATGTGATGTTTCTGGTATTCGTGGAATATCACTGCAAGAAAAAAAAGAATATCCATACATCAGTTGTCAACATTATGATATTCACACATGACACACAAGCAAAAACTAGTCAAACTTTGTGGATTATATAGAGAAGACAGTTGGGAGGTGTGTACAGTACATCACAAGCTTCACTTTCTAAGGGCTTAAGGGACAGCTGACAAATGTGAATGAGAAGAGAATTCAGGGATGAGGCCCTAAAACCACTTCTTAGACTTTGTTTTACTTACTGGTAAGATTTATACACCCTTCGCAAGAGTTTGGAGAGAAATCAATGAATATATCTTTTTAAAGAGGCAGGAGAACAGAGCCAGAGAGATAATGGCTTACAGTGAAAACTAAACACAATACAAACATCTATTTCACAGCTACAGCATTGCCTCTAGTCTTCTCTCTAGTTTAGTGAATGGACATCATTCTGACTGAGATCAAGCTCTGTTCTTGAAAAACCCTTGAGCTTACTTGCTGTTTCAGTGAGGCCTGTTATTTCTAGGGGAGTCGGAAACCTTACTCTACTGTATAAGTTTGGGTGAGCAGGTAAGTGTTGGAAAACTTACCCAATTGGCCTTGAAACTATTAATTCGACTTGTGATTCTGTTTGGGAATCCAGAATGATATTGTAAACTTCTTTCTTGGTCAATCCTGGTAATGTTTTACCATTCCATTGAAGCACCTCATCACCTACAAACAGAAAGAATGTGTTGTGAGGGGTGGAAAATAATTCATACATCATTATTATAAATAAATTGAGGATCACCTTCCTTATGAATAATAATAAGTGATATTGTAAAACAATTGCTCTGTGGTTCCAAAAGTGTACAACAGTGGGTCTCACCAGAACGTAGATGTCCAACCACATCAGCTAGACTTCCTTTTTTGACTTTGGTGATGAAGGCCCCAAGTCTCCCAGTTTCTGTAACCTTTCCTCCCACCACCTGCACCAACACAAATAAAGTAAAGAAGGGTAAAGTCTACAAGTTTTTATACACTATACAATATATGCAGTCACATATTGTCTAATTTCTTGAATACACATGTTAAGCTGTTCAGGTCAAATTCAGTTCCCTTTCTGTCGGTCTCTCGACGTTGTGTCGAACCGACAGATGGGGTTCGTCCCTGAGAACCAATCACTTCCGACTACTTAGAAAAGGCCAATGAAAATTGCCGAATGAAATTTGCATGCTGGACTCTGCCCCCGGAAAACCGGGTATAAAAGGGAGACGGCGTGCTTCATTCATTCACCTTTTGTTCTTTGGAGCCATCGCTTATGAAGATCAACTCTCGCTACTACTTAGCAACTCCAGATTGCCGGTTCTACGACGTGGTGCAGCGGACGGTCCCTTCCTGCGGCGACTTCCCCTGGGCATCTCGGCGGTTCCAGAGGTGTTCGAGCTAGCAGACGGTGCCACACTGTCTGCATTCTAAAAGAGCAAATTTCTCCAGCGTGGCATGTCCCGCTGTTCTCGTGGGTGCAACACACTCATCGAGGAGGGGGACGGACATGAGGTCTGCTTCCAGTACGCTGGGGCAGCCCTTGTGGATACGTCCTGCCTGCACTGCGGGCGGTTGACGATTCAGACGTTGCGTCACGGGTGGCTGTGTTCCCACGGGGCTCAGCCACCACCTTGTCTGCTTCCCGTTCCGTGACGGCAGGACTACGGCCCTGCCGCCCGCTACGACGAGCAGCGAGGGTGATAGGAGGATTACTGTGAGCGCTAATCCGTCAGCCACCGGCTCGCGGACCATTCGCACCTCGCCTTGCTCGTCTAACCGTTCCCCATGAGACGGTCCCACCGTCTCGTTCCTCAACCACGTATTCGGAAACGGTGCGTGATGATGAGAGGTCCGTTGCAGCATCAGAGGGTGACTTACTGGAGAGACTTACTGGTCCAGGAGAGACACCTCTGGCCAAACCTTGCACAGATGGGTAATGCGAGAAAGTCTGCTTTCTCGACGCACCCATCTCGCAAGGGGGGGCTGATTGGTGATACTGCCGAGCCACAGTTCTCGACAGTAAAAGGAGCAGACAGAGGATATCAAGCATATCCTCCCCCGCCGCGACTCGGCCGCCCCCTGGCCGTTGAGATCCCTCTGCTTCCCAGCAGCCCTGGTCCTCTGGAGACCACCACCCCATCAGCAGCCGCGGCGGAAGCCATAGCGGCCCTCATGGGAAGACCCCAGGGAGATCGAGAACACCTTTTGGCCCTGACCCCAGCCATTCCGTTGCTGGTTGGTCGATCCGGGACGGTTCCTGCCCCGTCCCAACTACCCACTTCTAAAGGTTTTTCTCTCTCTCTCTGGGTGTTTATCACAGCCGCTCTCACCCTCTACATGACGGTGTTCGGCAACTCGACGTTGCGTCATGGCGAGACCCAATGTCGAGTATAATCAGCAGCCTAAGCACTCTCAATCGACGGTGCGTTGTGCAACATCATCGTCTGGATATTATCACAGCCGCTCTCACCCTCTACACTACGGTGTTCGGCTACTCGACGTTGTGGCGAGACCCAATGTCGAGGATAATCATCAGCCTAAGCACTCTCAATTGACGGTGCGTTGTGCTACATCATCGCCAGGCAGGAAAAACTGTAGAGCCGATCTCCTTTCCGGGGGCCCCCCAACGATGAGGGATCCGCACTGCCAGCCATTGAACCACCCCCGGGAGGTCGATGAAGCAGAACGTACCCCTAGCCTACCTGTCTCGGTCCCTGGGAGCCTGACAAGAGCTCCCCAAACCGCCACGGTGACTATGGGATACGATTCGTCTCGGCTATGCGGTCACTCCCAAGATGCCCGCCCAAGTTCGGGGCATCCTCACAGTCAGAGGCAAGGATGCTCCCGTGCTTCGGGACGAGGTCGCCACCCCTCTGGAGAGGAAGGATTACAGCTCCATTACAGCGCGGCAGAGCGCGCTCAGTCAGTGTTGAACTGCCTGGAACAATTCAAGCAGTCAGCGGTCCCCCTGAAACAATTTCAGAGGCTCCTGGGCACATGGCATCCTCGACGGTGGTGTTACCCCTCGAGTTGATGCACATGCGACCGCTCTAACACTGGCCACAGAGTCGAGTTCCCTGGAGAGCGTGGCACACCGGCAGCAGGCGGATGGTGATTACGCCCCTCCGCCGACGCACCCTAACCCCTTGGTCTTCTATGACCTTTTCTACGGACGGGGGGAGCCGTATGCAATGGGCACGCAATGTCGGGGGTGGACGGGCCCCCGCCTGCGCGGGCATATCAATTGCCTAGAGTTGTTGGATATGCGACCTGCACTGGAGGGGCTACTACCTCTCATGCAGGACAAGCACTTGCTGGCCCGGTCGGACAGCACAACTGCCATAGCGTATCAACCGCCAGGGTGGCGTTCGTTCACGGCAGCTAACACGACTCGCCCGACGCCTCCTCCTGTGGAGTCCGCAGGTGATCAGTTCCCTGCGAGCCACACGTATCCCAGGCGACCTGAACCAGACAGCCGATGTGCTCTCTCGTCAGTTGACGCCTCGCGGAGAGTGGCAACTCCACCCCCCGCGCAGTCCAGCTCATTGGATACAGTTCGGGGGGGCTCAGGTAGACCCCTTCGCCTCCCTGGACACCACCCATTGCCCGCTAAAGTCTCCCTGTCCGAGGCCCCCTCGGCACGGATGCTCTAGCGCACAGCTGGCCGTGGGACAAGCGGAAGTACGCCTTCCCCCCAGTGAGCCTCATTGCACAGACCCTGTGCAAGGTCAGGGAAGAGGAGCATCAAGTGTACTAGTTGCGCCATACTGGCCCAACTGGACTTGGTTCTCGGAGCTAATGCTCTTGACGACAGCTCCCCCCGGCCGATTCCCCTGACGAAGGACCTGCTTTCCCAGGGGAAGGGCACGTTATTGCATCCCAGGCCAGACCTCTGGAACCCCCATGTCTGGCCCCTGGATGGGACGAGGAGATCCTGAGTGGCCTACCCCCTGCGGCGGTTAAGACCACCACTCAGGCTAGGGCCCTGGTCACTAGGCGACTATACGCCTATAAGTGGTGCCTCTTCTCATCCTGGTGCTCTTCTCGAAGAGAAGTCCCGCGGAGTTGCTCGATCGGGAACGTGCTTTCCTTCCTGAGACTCGAGAGTAATCTCTCCCCTTCCACACTGAACGTGTATGTAGCCGCTATTGCCGCTCATCACGACCCAGTTGCTGGTAGTCTCTAGGACAGCACAACCTGATCATTTGGTTCCTAAGGGGCGCGGGAAGGCTACCAACTCACACACGCTCAGTACCCTCTTACGACCTTGATGTGGTCCTGGAGCCCCTCGGAGATGCCGCTCTTTCTCACTTCACGATGAAGACGGCTCTCGGGAGGACGCTCAAGCGGGTAGCGGAACTACAAGCATTCTCTGAGTCCACAGATTGCCTAGAACTCGGGCCCGGTCATTCTCACGCTATCTTGAGACCCCGGCCCGGCTCAAACAGAGATTGGCGCACTGGATCATGGACGCCATCACTATGGCGTACCTGTCCTAAGATCGCCCGCGCCCACTGGGTGAGAGCTCTCTCCACACGGAGTATAGCCTCCTCGTGGGCACTGGCTCGAGGCGCCTCTCTGGCAGACATCTGCAGAGCTTCGGGTTGGGCTACAGCCATCACCTTCGCGAGGTCCTACAGCCTCCGCGTAAAACCGGTCAGCTCAAGTCTTGCGGGCATCAGGCAAGACCGGCGGCCGGTAGGGTGTACGCCTATGACAGTACCTTCCCCCCCTTTCTTCTAGGGGGGTTGGTGTACTAAACTAGCCTCCCTTCTTCCCCCACTGGGTGAAGAACAGGCACTCCATCCATCACTAAGCAAGCACCTCCTGCGGGCGGGCTGGGCAGAGCAGCCCTGCCCCTTAGGCAGGGTATCACCTGAGTTTTTCGCAACATAGCTCTAACCAGACGTAGTACTACCAGACGTTGCAACCCCCCCAGCAGGGCGGTTCCGTCTGATCTATCCTCATGCTGGTTCCCACCTTGGAAACCCATGACCGTCCCTAGGTGGACCTCCATCTCGCGGTTAACTCCTTCAGTCCGCACATTCTTCCCACGAGCTCTCCCCTACGGTGAGACCATTTTGGTATCTCCACTAGACTCCTCCCTGCGGTAGGAAGTGGTCTCTGTAGCGCATCCCCCACTTGAGGAAGTAGCGCTTACCCAGTGGCCTTACGGTACAAGGAAGCTTCTAGCTGTTAGAGAAACAAGGCCGCCGCCTGTGAGGCCGAAGGCAGGGGCCTTCCCACCTTTCAAGAAAGCTCTGGGACCCCCTACCTACCCACTGGTAGGTTACAATTTCGCGGTAGCGCTCACGGCTGACACGCCCAGGCCAGTCACCGTCGCTTCGCTAGAGATTGTGACAGGGCACAGTGTTATGGCGTTTTCCATAGGAACCCCATCTGTCGGTTCGACACAACGTCGAGAGACCGACAGAAAGGGAACGTCTCGGTTACGGATGTAACCTCAGTTTCCTGATGGAGGGAACGAGACGTTGTGTCCTCCTTGCCACAACACGTGCTGTCCACTGCAGCAGTCGTGAGAGGTCTCAGGCTCCTCAGAACAAAGGTGAATGAATGAAGCACGCCGTCTCCCTTTTATACCCGGTTTTCCGGGGGCGGAGTCCGGCATGCAAATTTCATTCGCCAATTTTCATTGGCCTTTTCTAAGTAGTCGGAAGTGATTGGTTCTCAGGGACGAACCCCATCTGTCGGTTCGACACAACGTCTCGTTCCCTCCATCAGGGAACCGAGGTTACATCCGTAACCGAGACGGTTTCTACACATATTCCTCTCAAACCAGTGAATTAATATATATATATATATAATATATATATATATATATGTATATATTTATATAAATATATAAACTATTACTATAGTGTATATATATATATTAATATATATATATATATATATATAATACACCTATAGTTTATTAAAAAATATTAAGTAAGTTGTTTCAACTTAAAAATTAAGTTACCTGGCTGCCTTAAAAGTTTGAGTAAATTCAAGTAAAAATACTAGTTATTACATGAATTTGATGCAAAATTGTTAGCTAATATTTTTAAGTTGAATTAACTATAAATTTTAAGGAAGCCATGTAACTTAATTTTTTAAGTTTAAAAAACAAATCATTTTACAGTGTATAAAGTATTAATATGCCACATTTGTACATGGGTCACTATTGCATCTCATTGCATTACACATTCTTCCTAACCACCTTATCTTTAATATAGCTATTTCACTTATTGTTAATTTAATTGCTTCTGCATGTGGAATATAAAACATCTATTTCCAGCATACAAAAATACAATAAAATATATATTTTATGTATTAATTTGAAGGTAATGGTAAACAATTTTTGATTCGCGGAATTGGTGCATGAAGTTCCCGATACGGTGTAGCCAGTGGCCTCACATCACTTTAGAGAAGTAACGTTGAGTTTGATGTATGTGTGTGGCTCTCCCCTCACCTTTAGCCCCAGCATAGCCCCAGCCTCTTTTGGCATGGCCGTCCTCTTACTCAACGTGATTCGGCCAATTAAATGATCACCTTCCTTGGAGGGCTGCCATGTAACCGGATGCTGAAGAGAACAAGCCGGAGATTAATCACATCGGAGAAAGAACCATCCCATTACATCTAACCCTTACCTCACCTTCACACACACGCAAAACAAATACATTTCGATCAAGCTCAAAATCACTTTCTCAGATCTAAACCTTTAATCTCATGAGTAATCTTTGTCACTTAAAAGTCCAGATTTCCCAGTCGTATTAGGAATAATTAATCAGTGCATGTTTTAGTTTGTGTTTTTGTAATAAAAATAAAATAATGTACACTATATTGAAATAAAATAGAATGCAAACAGCAATGGAAAAACACTTACATGCCAGTGGGTGGGGTCCAGTGGACAGCACTCCCAGTCACCTAAAACACACACACACACAAATGTTCTTATACAGTATGCCGACCGAGCTGCCACCTTACAATACCCAGAGTATCCTGCTAAACACACTCCAAATCTGCTTTGTTTACATTCACACAACTCAGCTTATTGAATATTTGGGCTCCAGAGGGGCACCTGCAGCCAAGATCTCACTCTAAAATATGTTGTGCTCCGTCCCATCTGCAGAGCAGCAGAGAGGACGGGGATGGATGTGGCCTCTATGTCTGTCAATGTGTGTTTGCACTGTGCTTAAGAGCTACATTTAGTCCCTGGACAGACGAAGAGATGATGACACACACAGCTTGAGCATACACACACACACACACACACACACATGGGCAGTCTCAATGCTTTCCATGACGTTGGCCTTCAATTTACTGTTGGCATGTTATATGGATGAGTGCCTTGTGCATACAGGTTTCCGGGGTTCCATCCAGTTCTTTCTAAGAACCTGGAGTGTCTGGAGTTATAAAATAAGCATGATGCACAGAAAGCATGATGAAATTTTAACCTTAAGACTATTTATATACAGTACGTTCGAAACAATGTGTGGAATGTGATAAAAGGCACAGATGAATGTAAATGAAAATAGTATGAATAATTAGTAATGCATGCATACATGCTGGGAAATATAACTTTTTCCTTGTGTCCTCTTGTGGCGTTGTGAAGCACCTGCACTTACAACTAACACTTACCTGGAAGAACAGAAAGACCTCAATAGCTTATTTACAAGTATGCCAAAGAACCTACATAAGCTACATCTTTTTTCAACTTTTAACTCTCTAACCTAGTTCGGGGTTGTCCCATAAAACGTTACTCTAAATAAAAACCTACACTCTAAAATTCAACAAAACGTAACTATCACTCCTGGAAGTTCTAATTATACGAAGTCACCCTGAAGAAACACATCTAATGCACATATGAGAAACATGTGCAAATCATAAAAAGCCACTGGTCTGCATACATCAATATTAAGTAGGTGTCTCAAGGTATAAATGTTTAATATAGTGCCCGTTGTGTTATGGACTGGCCTCATGGGAGGGCTATTATTCTTTAGACTTTTACTGAAGTGTCTTAACACTACATCATTCCATGACCTATACTGTAAATATAGAGGCGGCTCAACTATAATACTCAATATATAATAAAGCTATAACATGAAGTTAGTCTACTTAACACATTTTATACTATAATGAATTAAAACTATAAAATATAATGTCATTTGTAATGTACTCTGAATTCTAGTTGCGTAAAATTATGTTTAAAAATTATCAATTGTTTAGTCTGAACAAATAAATGCATAAACAGACAATGTTTCCTAATTTCTTTGTACTTGGTGTTTTTGTTCTAGATAACCACACATCTCCATCAAGTACACCATCATCAACACCAACCCACATATGTGCTTTTATCATTTCCTATAATGTTAGGATTATCTTTCATATTATTAACCGGTCAGTAATACAATGAATCACTTACTGGTAATATGTCCTTTAGAAAGAAGATTCAGGTGAGATTGTTGAAGCTGATCAGCTGCTGTTCCTCTGATAAGAGTGAGCTTGTGTACTGCTTACGCTCCTCCTAATCTCCTTTCCTCTCTTCAGTCTCTCATTCCTTCTCTCTAACTCTGTCTCTCCTGTTCACCCTAAAATGTTTACATTTCACCCCTGGCTTGTGTTAATACACTGACCTTTTAAGTCTGTCTTCAATCACTTTGCCAAGCTAACAGCTTAGTGCCACACAAACACATAAACCAAGCTTCTTACCGGTTTGGTCAACCAGTCAAGAATAATTCATACTTCGTAAATATATGGATATACTGCATATTTATATGAATATGTATATGATAACAATTTTGGTTTCGCCCGACCTTTTTATAGTTTTTATTCTGAGTATTCATTTTCATGTAGCATCAATGTTTTAGTGTACATTTAGCTCAAGTAAATTTTGAGCTCGTATCTGTCACGGTCCCACCGTCTTGTTTATGAAATTCTAGTCGTGTGGTGGGATCGGGGCAGAGTCCTTGGGTTTTATGTGGGAAGGCCATGAGATGTTTATGTTTTTACCTCTCATGTGTTTTTCCAGTGTCTCGTCTCTGTTCCCGCCATCTCGTTTCCTCGTTATGTTTCCCTGAGTGTTTGATGTTCTACACCTGCCCGTGTCGTTATCCCTCGTTTGTCTTTCCTATATGTACCCTCTTGTTTCTTTGTCCTGTGTTCGTGGATTCGTTGTGTATGCGTGTACTACGTTTACGTGTGTGTTCTTGTACCGTGGTCGTGCTCCCATGTTCTTGTCCAAGATCCTGTTGCTTGCATCGTCCGTCATTTGTGAGTTTTGTGCCCTGCCTAATTTACCCATCCGTTGTTTTGTAAGACGTTGTGTCGAGTTTATTTTGTTAGTCTTTTGCCCCCTCGTGGGAAGTGTTTTGTTTTGTATTCATCCTTTTTGTTCCTAAGTTCATAGTTCGTGTTTTGTTATAGTTTTCCCCATCGTGGGTGTTTTTGTTTGTTTAATAAAATCCTTGTTAACCCCTTCACCACCGCCTGCCTGCGCTTGGGTTCTCTCCACACCTCATCCTTGACAGTATCATTAATTACGATATATCGGTATATTGCAAATAAATAAAAACTGTACAAATTTTCATATATTTAAAAAAATATTTTTCAATTGTCACTGACAGAAAATTCTAGAAATTTCTGTAGCACAGGGAAGGTGGGATTAAGAGATGATGGGTGACTATGTCTGGAACTTGGTTTGTGAGGACAGTATTAGTCATAATAGACAAAAACGATCAAATGTACACTTCTGAAGTTTTGGACGACTCATTTTTAGTAACTGTTATGTTAAACTGCTGTTTTGAGCTCAGTGTTATGCCAGTACTTTGTAATTTTTATAAGAAGTTATGCAACCAATTGGCAACATCCATTTTTTATATTATTTGTTCATAAACACTACAAATATTATCTAATTCATTAGTATTTTTTTTTATTGACAATTATAACGAATTTCTTCTTTAAAAAAGACCTGTGAACAAACATGTAGATGAACTGCTCATTGTTATTATTTTTAACGTCATTTTTGTTCTGTACAGTTGTTTTTCTTTTTTAACCTTGTTTTGCTCTAATTTTGCTTTCAAATGTTGTAGTGTATTCTTGTTTGCATTGCATTAACGCCAGTTCAATACAATGAAATCATTTGTCTTTGTTTCACGAATCAACAATCATTTCACTTTATTGATAAAGGATAAAGATTTTTACCAAACACAGATGTGTAAAACCTCTACTGATGAGGTTTGTGTTGATGTAAACACATAGTCTATAGAGCATAAAGTAAGTGTGAGATATTCACCTGAGCCACCTCGCTCGCTTACGCTCTCAATCTCCACATCCTCACAGCTGGTGTACTCTGGCGTGGAACCGGCTTCTTCCTCTGAGCTGCTGACGGACATTTGCCTCTTGTTGCCGCCTCGTTTGCTCTTGTAGGGGCGGGGCGGGGGCGGTCGTAGAGACTCTGATTGGTCGGAGCTGAGTGAATCATTGCGCAGCATGCTCTCGGCTTTCTGCCGCTTCGATTTGCGCAACAGCGCAGCCGAGCCGGGGTCCAAGTGACTCGGCTGCAACTTTCTGTCCCATTCCTGGGGCTCCCTGAGCTCTGAGGGACCGGCAGGCATGGCAGGGCCCACCCGGAAGCCCGGAGCAGGCGGCTGAGGGGTGTGGTTCGTTTTAGAGGGAGGACCCTGCACGGCAGGTGTGCCCTGCATACCTATACCCCCCACGGTCCTCTCTGGCACGTAGGACTGTTGCTGGCTATCCAACGAGGCCTGCCGCCCATCCGCCCATTTTCGTGCACCCCTGTTCTCCTGCCCCATCTCCCCTGCTTCTCTTGCCTTAGGCTGAAGACGTCTTTCAGACTCCGCCGGTCGGAGCTTGGACGGGTGATTTAGAGCATTTGGGTCACTCCTGCATTTTTCCCTGGGTGTTCTATGTTCCCCTTCAGTTCTCCTGGGCTCAGCCCTTCCCTTGTCAGTATCACCGTGCTCCTGAGATCGAGCCTTTACCAGTCTCCGACTTTCCCTTCGGTTTTCTCCAGGATTCCCATCTTCGGAGACCTGGGATTGAAGTTTGGATAGGCCTCGCCGCCTTTCACCTCTTGGACCTGACTTGCCATTCTGGTCAGAGGTTGCTGGTGGCTTTTTTCTAAGAAACAATCAAATTCGCATTTATTACAGTAATGGTTACTTTATGATAATCATAGTTTTTTGCTATAGTAACAACATTTTTTTGGTTTTGGTTTAAACCATTAAACAAATTAATCTAAAAAATAAATTTCAGTTGTTTTTGGTCTATAAAGTTCACTTTAAAATCAATCTAAAAAAGCATTTCACTGTAATATTACTAATGCATTGTATTGAGTGAGAGAGGCTGAAGAGTACCTATCTTGTGGAGGCTCACTGCGCGAGCGTGATGTATCGGTTGCTCCAGTAGAGGGGCCTTTGCTGGGGTCAGTCAGGGCAGGACGTTGGGTGTCATGGGCAGTGGAAACGGAAGAGCCGAGAGGGTTCTGAGACCGAGAGCGCACCTTCTTCACCCCAGCGGGGTCTCCACACATGGCTGGTTCACTTACCGCTAACCCCAGCTCTGCAGGCTTGGGTCCTTGGCTGGAAAACCAGTCTCCTGATTTAGTGAGCATATCCTGTTGCCGACGGCACTGGTTACATACCCACATTACCTGCCCAGAAATAAATACAAATTACTATAGTCATACAAATTATAAATTACAAATTACTAGGTTTCTATAATACAATAACACCTTAAAGAAGCAGTTCACCGCAAAATAAAACTGAAAGTCATATATTCACCCTCACTTCCTTCCAAACTGGTATTACTTTTTTATACAAAAAATTATAATATAAAAAATTATAATATATTAAAAAAGATAAAAGATAATATAATGAATACCTGGTACTAATATAATTTATTAGTATTATTTTTTATATTTTAACAAATTCAATTCAATTCAATGACCTTCTTTTGTGTTCTGGATTCACACTTGATATCACTTGTCACACGATGGTGAGTAAAAGACAGATTTCTAATTTTTTTAAATAATCGTTTTAGTGACATCAGTCTGTACACTCTTAACAAAAAAGGTCCTTCGTGATGTCATACAAGAACCATTTTTGCCCGAACCTTTTACATCTGAAGAACCTTTCAGATTTGAAGAAGAATAAGGGTTACAAAAGGTTCTTTGTAGTGTCCAAAGGTTCTTTAGATTATAAAAAATACAGAAATTGTTCTTAAAAGAATCTTTGAGTAAATAGTTTTTAGTTCTATCAGTGTGAAGAACTTTGTAAAATAATAAAATAAGGGTAGCAAATAATGACAGAATGTTTCTTTTTCGTGGACTATCCCTAGACGTCCAAAATTGTCAGCTAAACTTCTCTTATTCATCCAGGAAGGAGGTATTCTTCATCATCAAAAATAAAACCCGAGGTGCTCTAAAACAAGCTAATCTCACAGAGATGCTGCAAGCCTGCGATACATGACTCAGGTCTGACAGACAAAACTGATAATGTAGGCAGGAGGAGGTGTGAACTTGAAAAAAACTGAAAAAAATAGACGAAATTGTGTAGACAGAAACAAAACTGTTGTGCTCACAGGGATTAATGCGGAAAACAATGCACATAAGATAATAATGCTAGCTGACAGATGGTCGGTGTTGTTGAAACAGAGGTTGTGACTCGAAATTGTAAGGGTCGTGGGTTGTAATCACATGCCCACAGCACGAACGCATTAACCGTGGTCACTGTGGGAAGATTTGCAGGAACTGTGGGGAAAAACATGGAGGGTCGTGCCCTGCTACATGCAAGCATTAGTGATGCTATCCTTCATAACCCTCCTCCACACCCACATCCACAGATAGCCTGCCTGCTGCCTTCTTCAGTAGGAGAATCAGGAGCGAGGAACACAAAAGACCTTGGCACATTCCAAATATTTTTTCCTTTTTTCCACTTTCCTCCTCCAGATTGCTTTTGATTAAAAGCTTGGGAGGTTGTGAGAGGAGAGAGAGTGAGTGAGGGAGAGACACGCATCAACACTTCTATATTTATCCAGGCAGCCGCCCAGCACCAATGGGGATATGTTAAAAAAATTCCCCAGCTCGCCGCATAACTGAGCAAAGACTACCGTACCGTTGATCCCGCAGATGCAAGGCCAAGCAAATGATCTTACACGCAAACACGCAAATATACACACACACGCACGTATAAGCTTACGTACACACACAGCCTTCTGGTGCTCATGCCCATGCCAGACAAACACACTCAGCGTTATAGTCGGAAAACGAAATGTTCACATGTACCACCTGCCACCAGAACTCCTGTCCTACTTTCCGTTTACTTCTCACTTTCATCTTTTCTCTTTCTGATCTAACCAATATATTTTGGATTATTTCCCCCATCCAAACTTTGAATAAGTAGTAAAACTTTTTCTTGAAGGGACATTAGTTCCAGTACACTAGAAAGGCTTCATTCCAAAACATTTCCTACAGATTTCTATTTTTGTAGAGAGGAAATTAACCTTGCTCAGTGGTGGATGAAAACGATCCAAACCAATAACTTGGGAGTTGGTGAGTCTTTTGGCAGATTCATTAAAATAACCATGGAGCTTAAGTGCGCACATGGATGATGCGGGTTCAGATCCGCCTTACGACATGACCTATCTGCCCTAATAAATTGCTCTTATGCTATTTTATGTTATAAATATTAATAATATATTATAAATAAATATTAAGGGGAAAATAAGAGACCATTCAAAATTTTCATTTAATCAGCATTTCTAGATGTATTGTGTCCATTCCAGTCCAGTGTCTGTTGAATTTCAACAAAATTAAACCTCAGGAGTGACAAAGTCATCCAACAGCAATGTGAAAGACTGACAGCATGACAAGACACATGAAAACTGTGATAAAAATTGAGGTTATCCCATATTTTTTTTTACTTTTCCTAAATATTTGTACAAATATTACTGTTAACTATAAGCTTTTTCCAGAAATAGGAGTGTAGCACTCAGCTCCTTTTACACAAATTAGCAAATTCATTCTGCAGAATTATCCAGACTTTTTCCTCAAAACCAGCATATGAAAAGCCAAAAAAGTCAGCAGATTTTATTTGTGGATGCGCATAACTAGATAAGGGGAGACAATTATGCATATCAAATGTTAGATTACAGACAGACAACAGAGGATTTTACAACTGGGTTTTTTGCCTCTATTTGAAACACCAGTGAAATGAGATTTGTCTCTATCAGTGATGCAAGAATTTTTTTTACTTTCATGTGGCGCAAAAAGAAAGACAGACTGCTGGCTGTTCACGTTGTAAGGATGACTGGTGCATATTCAGAGGTGGCATTGTTCTATATAGTACAGAGAGGGCGAGAGGGGCAGGTCACTTACAATGAAAAAGCATTATGTTGGGATTGAACACGGCTGGCTGAGATCCAAACTAATCGTAACTAAATCAACAGCAGAATCCCCAGCTGTCAGGCACAGACCTGACCCTCCTCACACGGATTACAACCCTCTGATACCAACCCCTATCCACAACCCACAACATTGTCCTACTGTCCAGTACTGTAGACAGAATGAGAGAGAGATTTTCAATCAGGTCACAGACGACAAGACATTATGAGGCTGCAGTTTTAATAAGTTTAAACAAACTGGTTGAGGAAATCTGACTGTGTTAACAGACAGTAATAGACTTCACAGGCTATTCCACTTTTTACAAAATGTGTTAATTTAACACTTTAAATTAAAAATGTTATCTCTGACAGAGATTTCTCCAAGAACTGCCCTTCCACTTGAAGGGCACTTATATGCAATTTGAAGTTGGATATTAAAAATGTCATAGGCCTATAGATGTTCAATGCAAGAATGTTTAAAGCAAAATGATTTAAAAACAACTGTGAATGAGGTGTTTTTATGGTGAATTAGCTCAGTTTAATGATTAATGGTCCAAGAAGAAGGTCAATATTTATAATGATAGCCAAACAATCGTCAAAAATAACACATTTTATAGTTATTATGTTTAAGTGTTTGTGATGGAATCTGCTGCTAACCTTGGACTTTCCTCTAATGTCTGGCAGAATCAGTTAAAGGATTTTTTTTAGCTTGCTATACAAAATTCATACAAAATACAAAAGAAATGTTTCTGGCACCCAGACCACCTCAACAGAAATAAGACAGCCCATTAAAGTAAGTACAACAACTAGAACACAAACAATGTGTGTGCCATTACCATATGTGTGGCAATAGATTATTTCAAATTTAGAACAAATTTGTGGAACATTGAAACGTTTTACATTGAAAAAAATCTGTTTTCTGCTGTGACAATAAAACAAGCTACTGTATAGCAGCCAAACCTCAATCCAGTACATGGGCTTCATGCATCTAAGCATCCCATGGGTTTGCGAGGGACATGTGACAGAAGCGGAAGTAAAGAGGTGCAGTATAGAGGGTCAGTCTCACCCCTTGCAGTATACTCATCAAACTCCTGCAGGCCCAATGATGGGCTCATTATCAAACTAATTAACATCTGCTAATGATCAGTAAAGGCCCTGTTGCCTGTGAGCCAGCGGAAGGATATATGGGCCCTGACAACATTACGCACTTTCCATCATCTCTCTAACGTATGTCTCGACTGATTTTAACTTCAGATCAAACAATAACTGCTGCTAGAGAAACAGATATGTCTCAATACCCTCAAAATAACAAATCCTGAAACAACTCCTGTATGTTTGCAACTTAACAACAACCCATCATCTCATTCTGCTTTCTGGCACCTAAGGTCCGTCATTCATCACCAACCTCCGTCCCTTCCTCCATCTCGTTGATTTCATTTCCATCACTCGGTGAGACGCGGACAGGCAGGGTCTTCCGCCCTGTGTCTGGTCCACGCAAACAGGGTGGATAAATGGAGTGCTTGAGCTCTGTGAGTGGAGGGAAGAAGGAGAACGCGGTTTACGCTTCCACCTCTGACAGCTTGATGAATTGGGGCGGCAACAGGCAGAGCTGGACCCATAATTCAGCATGTTATAAATCCTGGATAAGGATGAAAGACTGCCGCAAAAGACATTACTGTCCATTTTATCTAATGAGCTAGTACATCAGCACCCGGAGACGGTCACCCACCGGCCTTCTTGTGAAACGCTCATTCACCTGTCCGTCGTACACAGACTGTTCCAATTGTTAAATACCGGATCGATAGTGTAAATAATATATTACAGCTCCCTGCTGATGTTACAAAACCAACTCTCACCCTTCCGTCACCGAGGCATATATCTCTTGCTTGACAAGCCGTCGGCAGATCAATAGTGTGATAAGTTTAGCTCCACTCCCGCTCCAAACACTGGACCTTCTGTAAATTAAGCAGACTGACGAGATCTATGAATAAAGCGGCTTCACGCTTCCCATGGTGCCTCTGGCTATTTGTGTATATGTGCATCACATTATTTCTTCCAGAAGACCTAAGCTGATTCCCAAGTGTCTTCAAACCAGATCTGTGTGTTGCATTTTCACTACAAAAAGTCCTGTTAAGAAAGACAGACATCTCACAGAGAGACACGGGCCTAAAGTGCCAGTCAATGAAACATCCGGATGCAAAGGAAGAGCAGCAAGATCAATACTAATCATTTCACGTTGTCGCTTTGGTGGGGTGGGAGGTGGAATGACACATCACATATTTCTTCCCGTAACAGAAATTCTGGTGTAAAAAAATGCACAGTGCAAAAGCCCAGCACGGTTAACCGTAGTCTGAAATGGATCTTTGGAAAATAAACACAAACGGAGAACAAGAGATCGAAATGCAAGTGTAATGCCTAGGGAAAAGAATCTGACTTCAAAAACAGCAGAGAGAAACTTTGCTTGGTGAAAGAAGAGCAACACAGAAAACCAAGAAGCCTGATGATCGCTGGGATAATGAGCTCTGAATTGCATTTACAGGGATCTCTTTGCAGTGCTGAAATGTATGGCGCTGTTCTGATCAACCAATGAAGCTCCTGGGAGAATCAGAGAGTGCACATATATTACAGTGCTTCTGTTACAACCTGCACTGTATATTTACTATATTCTTAGGCCCTGATTTACTAAGCCCCCAAGCAAAGGACACTGATTTGTGTACGTATTATGGGTAAGCCTACTAAGAAAAAGTGTGCAAACAGTCAATAGTTTAAGCTGCTAATAGGTTAGACATGACAACCATAGATATGCAGCTAACTTGAGATTCTCATGTACCAGGGTTTGAAAGTATGATCATTTGCTCCATAAAAAATTTAAATCCGTTTCTAAATACTTTTTCTGGCTTTCCAGGAGAAATGTCTTTAACACAAGACAGATACTTATAGCAAATTGCAAAATAAGCCAATTGCATAATATTGCATAATATAATACAAGCTTATAATGCTCTCAGAGAATCGTGACTCTTGAAGTAAATCTTTTTTTTGTTTTACAAAGATAATTGACCCAAAAATCGAAATTCTGTCATTACATTTACATTTAGCAACTTTTATCCAAAGCGACTTACAGAGAGTTCAGGGAGCAATAAAGCGATATGTCATACAGGAGCAATAATACAATAGGTGCTAATACCAAGTTACTAGTTTCAACAAAAGCCAGAACAATATGCACTACTGCAGATTTCTGCAGTATTTATTCATTACTTTCTAACCCTGTTATTTAAACCCATAGAAATGTATCTTTTCTTCTCATAAAACACAAAAAGACATTTTTGTTTTTATTGAATTAATTATATGAAAAAGAACATATTGGACATTCAACAACACAAGTAGTTGTTCTTTTTGTGATCATGTGAGAAAAAAGTTCACAATGACATGAGAAATTTAGACTATTAATTTTCACATAAACCTGACAAACACAACAGTTCAACGAACAATGAATTAATAAATAACAGAACAATGAAACACAACATAGGGGAAAAAAATAATTATTAACTAATAAGCCCCAAAAACACACATAAGTGAGCTCTTTATAGACCGATCCGTTTGTCCTCGGGAGAAAAGCTCATTCTCAGATGAAGAGCTTGTAGATGTGAATATGAGAAGAGTGAGTAAAACAACAGTTTCCCATCAGGGTTCACACTTCAGTGACATTAAGAGAATAGAAAATGCTAACCACTTTGTCCTCCTTCTTCTCCAGCATCACAGGGCAGCACAGCAGGACACAGAAAAGTATGGTGGATGGGTAGTTGGTGAAGAAGAACACAAAGAGAGAGAGAGAGACTTATGAAATTATAATCAGATAAGAAAACATGAAGCCATTTAGATGCACATTGGAATATATGCAAAAAACACAAGGACAAATAACAGAAGTGCTCACACAGGTATTAACAGCAACAAAGATTGCCCAGTTAGTGTCCAGTGTATTTTAAAACTATTTTTTCTATTCCCTTGCTCATCTTTAAGCACAGATCACGCCTGTATGACTATGCACCTGCACCATATGGTGGTGTAAATCTGCAGGTATGTTGCCACCCACAGGGCAAAGCAGGGAGGTGCAGCTTGTGTTTTACTGAAAAATTCTCAGTGGAAATAAAGGTAGCTAATGGATCGCTGAAAACGAGAACATTAGACTTCACTTAGTAGGTCTTATTTCTTCTGAGTCACCACACTAAGAATACACACAGACGCAAAAATGTTACTATAATTACAGACACACCTGTCCAATGCAAACAAAAAGCACACAGAAACACTTGGTATACACTGTGCCATTTTTTTGTTTGCTTCTTGTCATATTGTCAACAGTCACTTTTCTCCAATTGGTTCTTATAAGATCATACTGTAAGTAAATCTTAAGGATATAAGCAAAAAAAAAGTAAGGGAAGGTACGTTATGATGACTCGTGAGCATGAGTAGACAAAAGATGAAGATTTTCATACTACAGAAGAACTAACAATGATCTTCACAATATGTATCAGATGGCAAAATCATATAAAAATGTCCACCTTCCGTAATACAACATCAGGAAATGGAATGGGATGAGATGTTGTTGTGATTTCTCAAAAGCTGCACTAAAAAATGCAGGTCTGTTCACTTTAGACGGGTCTCAGGCTACTCAAACAACGGAGCTATTAAATGCATTCCATTGGTGTTAGGTATACTGTTTCCAGTCCACCAGAGTCGGTATAGCTCTATGTTTAACGTATAGGCATCCAGCAACTCCATTATCAAGTGTGCCACTCTCATTAATAGCACACGCCAAAGGGCTCAGATGAACAACATCTGCTCATTTCTGTGAAACTAACCTGAGGGCAGCACCTATCCACAATCAAGAGACATAGGGAGGCTAAGAGATGACGTATTTTTGTATGCAAAACCCGGAAGCGAGTTTGGAGCGAGTCTATCGCTCCAAAGTCTATAGGTTTTTTGAATGAGTTTTTGATAAGTCGACCGAAGGTCTGTGACAAAACATCTAAATATTTTCACGTTTTATTCTGTCATAAACCACACAAATTTTAACCCCCTTGTGATTTTTAAAGCCTTATTGTGTCTTAAAAACGGCGGTTGCTAACAAGTTGCTAAAAGCAACTACTTCCTTTGCCAAGGACGTTAGACGTCATCGCGCATATACAGTAAAGTTCACAAATAATGCAACATGGGCACAAATGTCTTAAAACGTAGATGCGGATTCATTCACGGAGTAATTACTTACTAGGGAACACATTTTTAATAAAGTTTGAAGGAGTTGTCGGAGGCTTGGTGGAGGTGACGTTGATATCGAGCGACCTTAAGTGTAGTCTGTTTATTGCATCGTGTTAGCTTTTTACTTCTGCCGATTGTATTTTGGGTTCAAAAGTAATGAATGTTGTGTTAATTTGTAAAGATTATCTTGATAGACAAAATCCTTTACTAAAAGGGCAGTAATGGTTAGAGAGTCAGACTTGTGACCAGAAGGTTGCTGGTTCGATCCTCAGGGCCGGCGGGTAACGACTAAGGTGCCCTTGAGCAAGGCACCTTACCCCTACTTGCTCCCCGGGCGCTGCAGTGATAGCTGCCCATTGCTCTGGGTGTACGTGTGTTCACTACTCTCTGGATGGGTTAAATGCAGAGGTCACATTTCGGGTGTGGGTCATCATACTCGACAAATAGGTCACTTAACCACGGAGCTTGTTTTTTGCAATCTTCCAAAAGTCTATGGGAAAAATGCATAGGCTTTTGGTTGAGGAAACCAGCGCTAGCACTTACTTCCGGGTTAGCCTACAAAAATACGTCATCTCTGATTCTCTCCATTACATCGCCATTATCTATGGGCTGTCGCAACATTAGATTTTTCACCACACAATTGGTACCGATATTATTGTGATATCTGTTGAAAATACACTACCAGTCAAATTCATCTTTAATGTGGTTCATCTTACGGTATCGTGACTCTCTCGCTTTCTCTCTCTGTAAGCAACGGTAAAAAGTTTTAGAACGAAATATAGAAAATATAGAAAAATAGTAAGCTCATCAAAACTGTGGAATAACACAAAGGGAACAATTCTATACAATCTCATGGCAAAAACGTACTGTAACTATTTTTCCATGTGGCTAATATTGGCTAATTAGCATGAATTCATACGATGTCATTCGTACATTTTAGTATGATTTGCTTTCACGCCAGTGACGTTAAGGGGGCGGGGTTTCAGAATGTTTTTTTTCTAGTAATCGCACGTTTTTTGTACGATTCACAACGTACAAATTCATATGAATAAGCCACCTCCTAAAATAGTTACAAATTCCGTGAGATCAGGTCGAACAGCGAGAATTGTGTTGCGACTATAAAAATCGAAATGAAACAAATGAAACTTGTTATATTTTAGCATCTTCAGTGTAGTCCGCTTTTGCTTAGAATTTGAAGAAATGTTTTCTTGGCATTTTATCAAGCAGCTTTTTGGGTTTCACCCTATGACGCTTTTTACAGTAAACAATGCTGAAGTTCACATATATTCTGTGCTCCTATTGGTTGCTTCTTTTTAAATTTTTCAGTCAAAGTCATCCATTTCAAACACATTTTTTAAAATAAATTTCAATTTAGATTGTAAAGAAAAAGGTTTAAATTTGTAAAATTATATTTTTGTATACTCAAGTGTTCTGAAAATGTTCATATAAACAGTATGTGTAGCTTAAAACGTTACACATTTACTCTCAATGCCCAGGTGTAATACATTTATTAACTAAATGTGTGTGTTTTATATTAATTACATTTACCCCATTTCTGGCTCACTGACCTCACCTCCTAATCTAGCACCACTGTCTGTGAGCTTATTCTCTCCTTCTGTTGACTCCCCACACTGCACTTATAATGACTGAACACTAATTAGCTCTCTGGACTCAGCAGAGAGAACAGAAAGTGAAGGTAAATATCACTCTCCAGGAGGTGGGCCACCAGTTCAGGTGCTTCCCTTTGCGTGGTACGTCACCCCTGTGGAGACTCAGCACCGACCCGAGCATCCCAGAGTGTGTCTGTATGGCGACCCCCCGCTGACCAGCAGCATCATTTCCTCTGACTAATGCCCAATTAACCTTTTTCACATGCACTCAATGATCTGCGACCGGCTTGCTTTTCTCTCCTCGTCCCTGCTTAAATGTCTGGGAATCAGATGGACACAGGTCGAGGAAGTGGAGTGCTGATAGTATACAGGCGTTACTTACGTTATTGGAACGCAGAGAGACTCTTCCCCCGCACCGGGCACAGAACTTCGTCTGGCAGTAGGAGCACAGGTTACCGCAGCCATTAGCAAACTTGGTCTTGTGGCAGATGCCACAGGTGGGGGCGTCATCCTTGTGTTGACTCGGCTGCCTCTGCTGGGGCTCCTGCCCAATCTGCCTCACCTGCTCTTTGTAGGTGGCAAACTGCTGGTGCAAACTGGAAAGGAATGAAGGACATATTATTATAATAACGTTTTACTGTAATGTACATGTGTTTCTCAACCAGGAAGCTTTTCAAGGGGGCCTCAAGGCGACTTGAATGTTTTCAAATAAGGCATAATATCATGCAATAGAATAAGGCAAAAAAATCAAGGTATTTCTTGGTGTTTCGTTACTTCTAAAATGTACATACAACTTTCAAGTCATCCCAAGCTCTCTAGAATAATACATTGGGTAGAAATTGTAAATGTGGGGGGCTTCAAAAAGGGGGGAGACTTACAGTAAAAAAGGTTAAGAACCACTACTGTAAAAACATTCAAACTTAAGTTGAACTGAACCTTTATTTTGACACAAAATGACAAAAGTAAAACTCAGCAGTGATAAGTTCACTGTCGAAGAAAAAGGTCTTAAGCAAACAAGAACACCATTAAGAAGCAGCTACAATCAAGGCTGTAAACAGCAAGGACATTGAGGGTGAGACGTCCCCCAAGACTTCAGATCAATAGTCGATCAATATGCTTTACAATAACTGAATAAAGCTCACAGGAAATTGGATTCATGCTTTAACTTAAGCAACAAAATTCTACACTTAAACAATCTACAGTAAAACATTTGGCACTACCACAGACCTCTTCACTGAAGTGTTAATCATGCATTAATCTATCCACAGCTTTACTTACACTAATGTGCTCTTCTTCACAGACTCCCCCGCCATGACGATACCTTATGACGTACTGTATATTAAAATAAGCAACCTACATGGTGTTAAAAGAAAACTCTACCTACGGAAGTGATGAACGTGCGACCAGCCAAACAGAATTTGCTCAAGAGAAAGACAACCAGATCCTACCTGCCTGCAGTCCTAACCCAGGTCTCCCTCCCCCTGTGCACCCTACTGCTCTCCTGCTCCTCAACATCATCACCAGCAAACATTTCCAGTGTGTCAAAAGATAAAAAGCTGTTTTTTTTATTCATAGGAATTTTAGGAGACAGAATGTATTCAAAGTGGATGATAGGGCCAACACAATTAAAACCATTGTTAATGCCACAAAAGTAAAGGACCGTATAATTTATATGAATTAGAAAAATGTAGGTCTTACAAGAATTCAATATGAAATGTTTTTATGAAATGAGTTTATATTGAAATCTCTGATTTTTTTATTCTATTTTTTGGTATATTGGCAGATCTCAGCATATGACCCATTAGATGTTTGCTTGAGAAACATATCTCAGAAGATGCTAAACTTCTTATAGGTGCTGTGTGTAATTTTTTGGAGGATCTATTGACAGAAATGCAATATAGTATCCATAACTATGTCTTCAGAGGTGTATAAAGACCTTACATAATGAAGTGTAATGTTTTTATTACCTTAAAATAAGCTAAATACTGCGGGTCCCCTTGCATGGAATTCGCCATGTTGTTTCTACAGTAGCCCTAAATGGACAAACTGCTCTACAGAGCGCGTGTCGTAAATATGTTATCTCCTTCGGCAAAGAAGCGAAAATGCAATAACATCTTTGTCCTCCTGTGAGATCTGCCGTAGTGCTTCCAAAAGGGGGGTGGAGTGAGCTGTTGGTTGCAATTCACAACCTTCACCACCATATGCCGCTAAAATCTCCACATTGCTCCTTTAAATGATGTTCCCTTTCTGTCGGTCTCTTGACGTTGTGTCGAACCGACAGAATGGGGTTTGAACTTGAGAACTTATCATCTCTGATTGTACTTTTAAAAGGCCAATGAACTTGGCGAATGGCATGGCATGCCAGTCTCCGCCCCGTACATACGGGTATAAAAGGAAGATGGCATGCCCATTCATTCTCTTTTTGTTCTTCGGAACCTGCGAAGCTAATGCTGAGCGAATTATCTCTGAGTACTACTGGATTCCCCTGGGCGTTTCGGTAGCGAGCCGAAGGTGTCTATTAGAGCAAATTTCTAAAAGAACTGAAATTTCTTACAGCTTGTCGCCAGGCATGTCTCGCCGCTGTAATCTTGGATGTGACCACCTCGTACTCGAGCCTGACAGGCATGATACCTGCATCACATGCCTGGGTCACCAGCATGCTTGTAGCGTTCATGGATACGGCATGTCTGCACTGCGAGCACATGTCTATCAAGGCATTGCGGTCACAGTTGGCTGTGTTCTTTTTGGCCACAACATCTTTGCTTCCAGTTCCGCGACAGCTGCCAAGCCGTCTGCAGCGGCGATGGTGATATCAGTGTTCCCATGGACGTTAACCCGTCGCAGCAATGCCGCGGACCGTCCAGGCTCCGTTGCGCTCACCTACCTAACCTGTCTCCGATGGGCGGCAGTAGACCGTCCCATAGCGGATCCACACATCAGCGTGCAGAGGATGAGATTTCCGTCACAGCATCGGATGGCGACTTCCTGGCATCAGACGCTGATGACTCCCTGGAGCTCCCGGCTTCAGTCGGTCGAGCCCAGGATGAGTCTGACGCGGAGATGTCAGCCATGCTTACCCGGGCCGCCACGAGCCTCGGGTTGCACTGCCTTCCCCGCAGCAATCACGGATGGAGTCTTGGTACCTGGATACGGAGTGTAGTGGCCGCCCATTTTCGGCGCATTCACGGAAAACAAGCTCGGTTGCCCTGACTTCCCTCGACACCAGAGCAGTTAAGGGCTACGTCGATGTACCCCAGGTTGAGCGTGCCATCGTGGTACATTTGTGCCTGCACACGGCCGCACCCTGGAGGGACTGACCAAGGTTCTCTCCCAAAGCGTGTGAGTTTTCTTCATCTCTGGTGTCGAAAGCTTACACTGCTGTGGGTCAAGCTGCCTCCGCACTTCATGCCATGGCCATCCTGCAGGCTAAGGCATTGAAACAGCTGGACGAGGGAAAACCCGACCCAGCGGTTATGCAGGAACTGCGCACGCTGGGTCGAACGATGTCAACTCTGGTGGTCCAAGAGGTCCTGTGCATGGTCAGGGAAGAGGAGCACCAAGGTCTGTTAGTTGCGCCCTACTGGCCCAACTAGACTTGGTTCTCAGAGCTAACGCTTCTGACGACAACTCTCCCCTGGCCAATTCCCATGATGAAGGACCTTCTTTCTCAGGGGAAGGGCACGGTCTGGCAACCGAGACCAGACCCCTGGAACCTCCACGTCTGGCTCCTGGACGGGACGAGGAGATCCTGAGTGACCTGCCTCCCGCAGTCGTGAGCACGATCACTCAGGCAAGAACCCCAGCCACTAGGCGAGTGAAGCCCACAGAATTGTGAGATCGGTGTCGTGCTGTCCCTCCTTCAGGAAAGGTTAGAGAGCAATCTATCTCCCTCCCACGTGGTGCTGAGACCCCGGCCTGGCTACGTGCCCAAAGTTCCCACCACTCCCTTCAGGGACCAGGTGGTGAACTTGCAGGTGCTCCCCCCTGGGGAGGAAGACCCAACCCCTACTGTGTTGTGTCCAGTACGTGCCCTGTGCCTCTACTTGGATCGCACGCAGAGCTTCAGAAGCTCTGAGCAGCTCTTTGTCTGTTTTGGAGGACAGCAGAAGGGGTGAACCCCTATACCTGAGCTAGTATCCACACGTAGTGACTCCCCCTCCTTGGGTAGTCCGTCTGACGTTTCCTCACTCTTGCTTCCCCTGTTGGCGAACCTGTGACCTCCCCTCGGTGGACTCCACCGCATCTGTGCAACCCCTAGTTGGTGCCTCGCACTACTACTCCCAAGAGATCTCCCCACTGGTGAGACCATGTAGGTTTTCCACATATTATCTCCCTACGGCAGATGTGGTCTCCGTAGTGGTCCCCCTCAGGCGAGGGGGTAGTGCTTCCCAGTGTTCCTTATGGTGCCGGGCAGCTATCTCGGCTCTAGAGTAGCAAAGGCCTCTGCCTGTACGGCCGTTAGTAAGAGCCTCTCATCGTGACTCACGCAACTGATGCCTTACTACACCACAGTCAGTGTCACTCCGCTGGAAGTCGTTATGTGGCGCAGCGCC
This sequence comes from Triplophysa rosa, assembly GCF_024868665.1. Taxonomy (NCBI): domain Eukaryota; kingdom Metazoa; phylum Chordata; class Actinopteri; order Cypriniformes; family Nemacheilidae; genus Triplophysa; species Triplophysa rosa. Next base: position 16,888,934 of record NC_079898.1, read on the forward strand.
ATGGCGTTTCGTATAGGAACCCCATTCTGTTCGACACAACATCTGTCGGGAGAGACCGACAGAAAGGGAATGTCTTGGTTACGTATGTAACCTCAGTTCCCTGATGGAGGGAACGAGACGTTGTGTCCTTCATGCCACAATGCTTCGCCGTCTGCTGCAGCGACCGAGAATGCTTCTCAGGTTCCTCAGCCCAAAAGGTGAATGAATGGGCACGCCATCTTCCTTTTATGCCCGTATGTACGGGGCGGAGACAAGTTCATTGACCTTTTAAAAGTACAATCTGAGATGATAGGTTCTCAAGTCCAAACCCCATTCTGTCGGTTCGACACAACGTCACGTTCCCTCCATCAGGGAACTGAGGTTACATACGTAACCAAGACGTTTTCCTTACAAACTGTAAGACAGCTAAAACACTGCGTGCTGTCAACATGCTAATTAAAGCACAGCAACAAAACACAAAACTTCAGTTAACAAACTTCTGAGAGACAGAGCAGCAAATTTTCAGCACAAACTGAGACATACATTGAGCTTGGCGTTGTAAAGGAAAATATGAAAGTGCTTTATATTCTGAGCAGGAAATCATATTCAGGAAGGCAGCCCAGCCTCACCATAATTGAGACAGCACATAAGAACAAAGACTCATGAGTGAAGCACAAGGTTACACGAAAGTGAACCACAGCTTTACTTTACTTAAACAAACCCCTCTTCCCCATCACAAATCATTTACTTCTCTCTCTCCCTTTCTCTCTCGCTCTCTCTTGTCCAGGAATAGAAGTAAACCTTTTGTGAAATGCAAATCAGGCACAGAGTCTGCAAGAAACGGCAAGCAATTCACACAGGACTCGTGCATTAGCATAGAACTTGGTGTAATTAAGGTATGTGGAAGCTCTAATTAAGATGGTAGAGGAGGGGCATCATGGAACAAATTTTATAGGGTTTTCCCAAAATGATGACACCAGGGCTGCATCCCAATATACTTTCATTATATGTATTAAATGTATAATAAGGAACTTCTTGACCGTCAGGCAGAAACATTTCCAAAACAGCTACTTTCAGAAAATGGGAAAAAAAACTTTTTTTATAATTAAAATAGTAAAATATAAAAATAATTATACAAATATTTTTTAATAATGAAATACTACATTGTCAAAATTGACAAGCTCATTTTCATAAGTTGAATACTGGCAAAACATGAAGGGTGACCAATGAAGGCACAGACATAAAGGGTGAACAATTGTAAATAAAAATATATAAATAAAAAAATTACATTCATTTACAATGTTTTTGCCCAACAGCGAAAATATTTATGTATGCAGTGTGTGGCATAAATACATACTACATCTGTCACTGGCATTGTCCTATGATCCATATCTTTTATAACAACTACAAATATTTACATGGTTAATGTTAAAAAAGCACAATTTAACCAGATCTTGATAACTACAGCATTTACACTTAAACAGTCACATGCTCACAGCTGTCCACAATTTTTTTAGTCAGCTTTTTAAATCTGACAGTTTCTCAGTTCCTGTGGGATAGCAAACAGATGAAGTTTTCAATTCAGATAATATGTGAATATTTTGCTATCAGGAATTACGAGTATTCTGACATCCTACTTATTTAGCATACTGTGCACACTGTTCACCTATGAAGTACTCGGACACAGCGCTGGCCTCTGTGACAACAACATCTGAGGAGTGACATTGTCTGCCTGTGACAGTGCAAACACATGGAAACGTTTGAAATTAAACAAATGTCAGTCACTCATAATAACCTAAAACCGTAACTCAATGTATTTTTGAGGAAGTGTCAGAAAGGCCCACACACTTCACACAGTGACCCATTTATCATGTTTGCTGGGCACCACAGCTACCTACACAGGCCTAAATTCAGTTTGTGTGTCAGAATGTTGTATGAAAGACAGAGAAGTAGTGAAAGTTCTGCTGTGGTTGAATCAGTTTAAATGAAGCTTCATTTATAGTGAATGTTGGGACAAATGTGCATTTATGAGGGAACAACGCAAGCTGGCAGCTGGAGATGAAGCCGTAAATGCAGCTCACAAGCTCTTGCTAGCAGCTCCACTTATCCTCTAACACAAGAGGACAATTCTGAAGCCAATACAAAAAAGTTCCACAATACATTATTCTCAGTTACTGCAGTCTACTATTCCCGCTGGAAAATCCAGTTTAAGATGGCACACATGTTAAAAACATGGTAGCTCATACTGTAGCTTGGACCAGCAACACACCAACTAACTGGTCATCTTAAGGTGGTCAACCTGGTTTTTGGTACATGGTTGCTAATCAAGGATACTAGAAACCAGCCACCATGTTCCAAACCTGGATTTTCCAGTGGTGATATGTTTAACAGGAAAAGCTCAAAGTATATTGAACAATACAGAGTGACAGCATCTTATTCTGTCACTTAAAGTGATAGTTTACCCAAAAATGAAACATCTTTTATCATTTTGTCCTTTCAAACCTGTATGACTTTCTTTCTTCTGCAGAACACAAAAGAAGATATTTTGAAGAACGTTGGTAACCAAACCACACTGGCCCCCATTGACTTCGATTGTATTGACAAAACCGCTGTGACATTTCTCAGAACCTCTTCTTTTGTGTTCTACAGAAGAAAGACTCATATACAGGTTTTGAATGACATGAGGGTGAATAAATGATGACAGTTTTTTTGGGGGGGTGAACTATCCCTTGAACCTCACTTACATTAAACACCTATAAGAAAGAAAATGGTCTCATTACCCTTGAAAAAAACTAGCTAAATTTAGCCCCATAAATGAATGCAGTACTTTTATGATATGGCAGCTACACATGTTTTGCATTAAACAGCTGCTGGTAAACTCCATGTTTTAAAAGGCTTTGGCTCATAAATCCAGCCGCGGGTAAATTCCCCTTTTCAAATGGGCCAAAAGAGAGAGGCCAAAGTGGAATTATTTATCCCCTCACCTGGAGATCAATGTTTGAAAGGGAGCGGAAATACATCAAAGTACGTGTGAAAGAGCCAGGAAGGCAGTGAGAAAATCACTCCCGTCCAATTTAGAAATTAAGCCCACCTTCCAGACAGAGGCAGCGTCATGCATGATTGATTTCTGCAGGCAGACGCCTTCAAATAAATGGGGTTTAAAAGAACTGAATTATTTGGGGTTATGTTTTAGCAGTGCTTACTTCTAGGGATGCTCCGAAACGAAAATTCTTGGCCGAAGCCGAACATGATGTGAAACACTTCGAATAATACCGAACACCGAACATGGTTTTTTGCATTTCTTCTATTTATTAAGCCATTTTTTTCACTATTGCACAAACTGAATAGTCAAAATGTGCTTTTTATAATTTGTCTGGCTTTTCAATAAAATACAATACAACTTAATATAAAATTGAGCAAAACAAAGTAAATTCAAACAAAAAATTGAGCCCTCTCCCTTCATGAATAGCCTATATTAATTAGGCCTATAACTGATTACTAAAAGAATGTAATGTACGTTACTCTGTACCCCTACAACAAAACAGTTCTTTAAAAAGTGTCATTCCACATTAGGCCATAAAATAAAAATACGAATGAACTAAAACTGTTGGATTATTATAGGCTACATTGCAAAATGATTTGAGAAAAAAAACATCCAATGCAAGCAATTCTGACGGATGCTGACTGACAACCATTTCAGATCACGTCTCTCCTCCAAACTCCGCCCACAAAAGCTGACTGTCACTGTTCTCTCAGAAGGTGCACAGAACATACTTTGACAAGTTGTTTAGTACAGGGAACTGTGTGCACGCGACCACTGTATGATGTCAAATGATGTCGCGAACGGCGGGGCTACTGTCAGACAGCCCGCTCCCGTCTGAAGTAAAGTTACCGACCGGTAAAGACGCTTTCATTCGGAAATTTACTTCGGTGCGGCAAGTCCCGTGCTGTGTCTTTCTCTGACACCTTAAAATGCTCCACGCACACACACAGCCAAAATGTTTGCACGCGTTTCTCTCTCTCTCTCTCTCTCTCTCTCTCTCTCTCTCTCTCTCTCTCTCTCTCTCTCTCTGCGCTGGTTGCTGCTTGATCGTATCACGAGTCATGTTCGGTAAAATTTATTCGGCCACTTCACACATTCGGCCGAATACCGAACTTGCGTTTTTTGCTATATTCGGTACATTCGGTGCATCCCTACTTCCATACATACAAGCAGTGCCAGTAACTGATTTGGAAATGGTATTGTTGAGCCCAGTGAGGGGTTGACAAGGAAACAATCATTCGGGAGAGCTGACAAAAACAAATGTTACTCCATGTCTTAAGAATGACTCTGCATGCAAGAGTCTCTAAAAAGATTGTCAAACTCTGTAAAAGCTTTTAATACAGTAGCTTGTTTTTAACCAGTACTGTCATAATACTTGTATTGCATGTTTCAATCACAATTAAATACTATTTTACAGTGTTTGAATTGAAATTTGACAAAATTAAAGCTGGAATGGAAATTAAATGACACACAATAAAAATGTTCATGTTATATTTTTCTTCACACATATTTAATCTCACACTTTCTTCTTACAGACTCTGTTATATTAGTTTCTCATATTATTTATTAGAATATTGCTTTAAATATTATAATTTACGTTTTTAATGTTTTAGGTAGTACTCAAAAATAAAATTTCAAATCATCACCATCATGTGGTTCAAACTTGTAGCCTATATAACTCTCTCTTCTGTGAAACACAAAAGAAGATATTTTGAGAATGGTTGTGTCTATACAATGGAAGTCAATGGCCCTCAGTTTTGTTTGGGTACCAGCATTCTTTAAAATGTCTTCTTTTGTGTTTTGCAGAAGAAATTCATACAGGTTTGAAATGACATGAAGGTGAATAAATAATGAATTATCCCTTTAAGACAGTGACACATTTTGTATTAACATTGTTTGGAGCGAGATTGTGAGTGACACTCACTTCAAACAAGTTATTTCATCCAATTATTTTATAGTATTAGTTTCCGCCTCACAGTTTCCTACCACTCTGTCTCGTACTGCTAAAATATCCGGTTCTGACCATTCTCCAGATAACGGCATGGATGCCCAAGGTCCGGCCTCAAAGTGTGTGTTGGCTCTGGCTTTTCAGACTGGGCTCCAGTACAGTTTGCCAACGCATTATTTCTAATCACCAAGGCACTGAAGCTGAGGATGGGGGTTGCCATCCTGTCTGAGTGGCACCATATGGCACCAGCAACAGTGCCACGGTTGAGCCCTGCCTCTACCGGAACTTTCCCACTGTGGAGTGTGTTGACAGTATACTGCCCCCTGCTAACACTGCAGACCAGCCATGTGGCAAGACTATGGTGCCGGTTCCCTCCCACATTCCCCCTCTCAATAGTTTCTATAGCATTGTGTCTCTATTAACTCTGTTTTTTATTTCCTTTTTTTCTTAAAATGTTGTGGGTTTGTTTCCTAGGGAACACACATACTGATAAAAAATATATAGCCTGTAAATATAATGCACTGTAAGTCGCTATGGATAAAAGCAGGGGTGGCGCTATTCAGACAAAACAATGGAAACAAAGTGTGCATATTGATGCTTATTAAAGATAATCAAAATATTTTAGACCACTGTATATTTTTAGCATGGGCGTCACAAGCATGTATATTTTAAAGTGTAAAAACGACACTCAGTCATCATAACCTTCAATGGTGTAGTGGGTGAGACGCATAACTAGTAATTTTTGACACTATCGCGTTGCAGGTTCGAATCCACCTTTAGCTTGTCTATATTTTCACATCACATATTAGATCATACAGGCATTTATTTTCAACAAAATGAAGAAACCATTTAAAAAAATGCCTAACAGGTGTTTAATAATAAAGCGTATGGTAAGGTAAATGGTAGTAGGGAGGTCTTTATTATCGACATATGCCAATAAATTGGCAATTATTAATTTTTATTTTAACAGTCACATAATAATCTCATCTGCCCAAGCCAGATGTATAAATATTGCAAGATTAATAATATTTGTTACATTATCTGTGAACGAAAACATCTGGCTGTGGGTTTGAAGCGATTGTCACACACAGTATAAATGGCAGATGATGGTTTAGTAGGTATTTTGTTGGAGTATCCCTTTTGCTGCAGAAATTTGAGCTTTAAAAAGCACATTTTAATCGATATGAGGGTAGGGTTTGTTATCTGTAAGTCTTTGTGCATGTTCGTGCATTCATTCAGTTTCGTGGATTCTTGTACACGTTTTGCTGAGATATTACGTGGTATAATTTATGGTTCCGTTACTTTGGAGTTCACATTCAATTTTGTTTGCCAATTATTTTTGTTACTAAAATGCCTTTTAATGTATAGATGTTATGGTTGTTTTTTTACCCTTGTCTAAGACTCATATTTCATCTTAAGTCATAAAATAATAAAACACTTTAAAAAGTATGATCACGTCAACATAGACCGAAATAACTAAACTAATTTGTATGTATGTGTCTGAAAATGATTTACATCAGTATTTACTCAAATTGTGGTCATTTCTATTACAACCAACATTTTTCCTCAATGAAGTTTGTAAATAAAAATAAAAAAATCAAGGTAAATCAAGAGAATATGTTTTCATTTAGTGCTATTACCAGTTAAGCTGTAATTATGTAGATTTATTGAAAAGGGTGTAAATAATACTTGCTTGTTTAAGGAACACATAAAATACTTTTGAAACATATGATACATTTGAAAACAATCACTGCACGATAAAGGAGTCTGCAATTACATTCCAAAGATGTTCAAAATGTCATTGTTATCACAAAACAAAAATGCATAATTTAAAAAAATTGCAGAATTTCCCTGTGATACATGCCCTCTTTGACAATGTTGGTGCATGGTGAATTAAAAGTTTGTTTCCTAAATATTCCAAAGGGCCAAAATTGCCTGTAGTTAAAGAAACCTCACTGGCATTAAAAAGCAAAGCACCGTTTTTTCAGCATTATGAAATATGAGCTCTTATTCACATGACCACTAGAGATGATAGCACAGAATACAGAGGTCACATGACAAATATGATGAGCACGCAGAGGAGTGTTGTGCATGTCACGTGACTAGCCGCTGCCTCCCAGAGGACAGGTGGAGAGAAGCAAGTGTACAGTGGTGTCCTCATTATGCCAAACTGGAGATGCAGCAGAGAGTAGGGGGGGGGGGAGGATGCTGGTTCCTCCATAAACTCAGAGAGGGCCTCTCTTAAAGATACAGTAACACCAATGTCCGTAAATAAGACCCAGTTAACGCCAGTGCTCTTCTGTCTTTTGGTCATTTTTCCCCCAAGAAAAATTTGGGGAAATCCAAAGATGCTATATAAACAAACTGCTGTGATTTAATGTATATTAAGGAATAGCTGGGTTATAACCAGAAAGAGCCTGCAACACCATAAATGTATCCATATAAGTCCATATGACTCATATTCCACATTGCAAGTCATAAAACATTTCTGGGTGAAAAACAGAGTGAAATCTGAGGGTGCATAGTGTTTATAGCTGAACTAACCATTTAAGTCTACAGTTCCATAAAAACGGAATAATGTGCCATTATAGCAGCATTGTGTAAAGATACACCGTATAGGCTGTAAGAGGATTCAGTCCAAAACATTTTTATTTGTTTCTTTTAAAATAGACTAACTTTTTCCAGGATGCTTTCATTCCAAGAACAACAGACCTTCTCATACACAGCACAGAGTGGAGGAGTTGCACAGTGCCAGGACAATAACATTTCCCAGAACCCCCTGGTGACGGCAGCAACTCTGCGCTGATTAGACAGCGGCCCTTTAATAATGAATGGAGCCAAGCTTAAAATCCATGAGTGAGAGAGGTAGAGAGAGAAAAGGTGAGCAGAAAGGAATAAAGATATGAAAGTATTAGAAAAATGGTTACAGCAATGCAAGAAAGAACATGTGAACATTGTACTAGTCAAGGAGGGTACAACAATGTGAATAGAAATGGGATTTATATTAAATATTTATACTTAATTAAATGTTATTATATTTATTAAATGAACAAATTTAAATTTGGGATATTGCTTTAAGGAACACAGAGAGAGTGTGTGTGTAAAGTTTACCGAGACATCTCCTCAAGTGGCCACTCCGCTCTGTCAATAATCCAAATGATTACTTGTTTCCTTTGCTTTGACCGGCTACTGTTTCACTTAACAAACCTCATGAAAACACTTAATAAACCTGTCGGCCTTTAATACCCCTCAGCAAAATAGAGACCCATAATTAATTAGACTGTACATGAGATGATGATGTCTATTTTTACCCTGCTGTGAATTACCCATTTACAAATAGATTTGAGTGGGAGGGAGGGGTGTGAGATGGAGGGATGCAGAGGGGGGAGAGAAAGAGAGAGAGGTGGGAGGAAACAGATGGAGAATATGTGCAGTGGTGGTAGAAGTGGAGCGGTGAATGCTGGGCTCTCCTGGTAAAGGTGTCCATATGGCCTAGCTGTGCATCTACAGGACCAACGCTGTCCAGCGGAGGCTCGGGATTAAACACACAACAGGCTATAGCATGCCATGATGCTAAAAACACATATACATACACACAAACACAAGCTGTGCAAATACACACAAACACACATTAGGCACCAGTCATCACAGGGAGTGCAGGCTACAAACAGTTGGAGTGGAATCCGGTGTCAGTGCACACAACAGATACTTATACAGTATATGCAAATTGCGTGTTTAAAAACTCACAACTTCTTGTTTTCTTTCATGCACCAACATAAACTACAAACTAATTGTAAACTTGATTCTCTTCTCCCGCTTTATTTTTTGCTGTTCTCCATTATTGTGTTGCTCTTTTGTAGTATATTACGTGCATCAATCACAGCATATTGCACCGCATTGTCATATGCAACCATGCTACAATTTTTCTGTTTTATAAGATTTGCAATTGCTTAATTACACAACACAACTGGCCCTTTTAACGAAAAGTATATGTAGGCTTTCCTGATGAGCTCGGAGTCGGTAGAGATGTCAAATTACGTTTTAACACACCACCACCATATCCCTCAGGCTTCAATTTCATATACAGATACATTTCAAATACAGAAATCCTAAGCAAACAGACAAAAAGTGAAAAGTGAAAGTGAAGTGAAAAAGTGAAGTGAAAGTGACCTATTAGTCAGATATGGTAACCCATACCCGAAATGTGACCTCTGCATTTAACCCATCCAGAGAGTAGTGAACACACGCACAGCAAGTGGTGAACACACGTACACCCGGAGCAGTGGGCAGCTATCACTGCAGCGCCCGGGGAGCAAGTAGGGGTTGGTGCCTTGCTCAAGGGCACCTCAGTCGTTACCCGCCGGCCCTTCTGGTCACGAGTCCGACTCTCTAACCATTAGGCCATGACTGACCCCTTGAAAAAAGATGTGGATCTAAATACAGTCTTATGTGCTTGGGAGTGTTCCCTGGGCACTTGGCACCACGGTTACCAGCCCCTAAGAACAACCCACTTCCCAGAGCTTTCCTCTCTGAGTCTGGTTGTCACCCAAGCAATCCCATGAGTCCTAGCTCTAACGCTGTGGAGCAGGAAGAGGACATTACAAAGAAGAGAGTCTGTGAGCGGGCAGGAGGAGCCTTCGGGCCTCGCTAATGACATTTTCTCCTGCTAGTGCTGAGAGACACAGGAAGGAAGATATGAGAGGGACGTCACGGATGTTCCACTGCTGGATGCTCTGACAATCAAATGCAGATGCAAAGACAAATGCATTCTAAAATTTAAGAGAATTAGCTACTTTATATCTGTAAGCAATGTATATTTATTATATATGCTATATATATTATATATTTACATTTACATTTAGTCATTTAGCAGATGCTTTTATCCAAAGCGACTTACAGATGAGGGAAACAATGGAAGCAATTGGAACAACATAAGGACAACAAAAAGCATAAGTGCAATAAAAGAAAACTGGTCTCATATAGCCCATCACAGTATACAGAGCTACGTTTTTTTTTTTTTTTGAAAGAGTAGAAAAGAGATAGAAGTCAGAACTGATCAGTCAGGTGTTGATGGAAGAGATGTGTTTTCAGACGGTTCTTAAAGATGGCTACAGAATCTGCTGATCTTGTAGCAGCGGGCAGTGGAACCGATCCCGAGAAGGTACACAAGAGAGATTTTTTACCTTTTTGGGATGGCACCACAAGACGTTGTTCGTTTTCAGAGCGTATATATATACATATAATATATGTACTGTCTATAATATGTATAATATATAATTTTTGTAATATTATTAAGTCTCTTATTGTCGGCATTCTATGAGGGCATGCAGTTCTGTCTTGTTTTGTTCCAAGGATGCTTTAACTTAAAAAAAGTTTAATGATCATGACAATTCCACTCAGTCTTATTTAACACATTTAAAAGGATAGTCAATCCCTAAATAAGGTCTGTGTGTATCACTTTAATATTTCCTCTTACAACCTTGGTCCCTCTAAGTCAGGGTTTTTCCTGGCTCAAAAGGAGGCGGAGGTGGTGCCATCCTGATCTTGTACACACACACGTAAGCCTACCGTACCTTTAAGTGGCTTAACCAAAGTGACTTTGAGTTTGACAACTAACTTTTCAGCCCACAATAGCCAACTGAATTAACCAGTCTTTCTAAATGAGCAAAGCTCATTCACATCTTGCATTCTCTGTGGTTCACTTGAAATGATTCAAGGATCTCTTATATTCGCTAGTGACTGAAAAGTTCAATAGTTTAAATGAATCGGTTCAAATGAGTAATTCGTGTGAGAGTCGTTCTGAACGCAATGTGCGTTCATACTGGCGAACTCGCTGCATACAGTATACGATGATTCAATGATCCAACGATCCAACTGCACAGCTAAAAACATTACAATGATGTACGTCATGTTAATTTAATAAATTTCAAGAAATTAAACGCAGTTGGATGCAAAACAAACAGCCGTTAAACACAGGCTGGCTCTTGTTCTGCAACTCTTTTTAGCGCCTCAGTGTGCTGATAACGAAACAGCGCCTCCACTGTGGCGTAATGTCGCAACTGCAGTTACAAATGACAGTCTGTTAAATGCACGCAGCATTTCTTTTACAACATAATTTTGGCGAGAGCCTGAGGCGGCACAACATTTGACGGAGGCGGCCGCCTCCAATTTCTCTATGCAGGAAAAACCCTGCTCTAAGTGTATGGGCAGTAGCGCACGAGTAATGTGTGAAGGCTGGAATGGACACTTTTCAATAGCAGAGCAGCTTAGACTGCCTGCAAATCTCTGACAGAATCCACTCTCAGATGGAGTCGTCCCATGAGGCCGAGCAAAAATAAGCAAAGAGAAAAAAAAATGGAAAAACCACCATATGCCTATCCACACGCATGGCAGCCATGTCATTAAGACAAAACACGTCTATAAATAGGCAAACAGAGAGCTGAAAATCTCTCTGTTCATCCAAGACATAATGGTGATCATAAATCCCTCTGAAACTTAATGGCCGTAGGACTAAAAATCAGATCACCTCACACACCAATTACGTTACTTACTACTATAAGGCCACGCATTATGTGCTGTTCTCCATAAATGGATGCATATACACGCATCTCCTCTCTGGGCGATTAAAAAAATCATTGGTGCAAAATGAACACAGAGCCATAGCTTTTTGTCCAGCTCAGGAGTAAAACTGATGATGCCTGAGGAAAGTGACACTCTGCTGTGGAAAAAAGAGAGAGAACAGTGACTACACAAGATCCCGAGAAACACATTTCTCCACGGGAATGCTGTGTATCTGAAGCTCCAGGTGTTGAGGCCACACTTCACTGCGTGACTGTCTGTCTGTCTGACTGACTAAGTGAAGAGTTAGCTAATTAAAACCATACAACAGACAGAAAAAGACGACAGTTATGAGAGGACATACTGAAGGCTGACGGCTCGCCACAAAGCTTATGAGATGCAATAAAATTAATAAAATAATGTACACTTTATCTGTGTACACTACAGTAAATATTCAGAGACAAAAATCCAAATAAGCAGATACATTTGAAGTTAAAGGGACAGATCACCCAAAAATGAAAATTCTGTCATCTTTTACTCACCCTCAAGTTGTTCCAAATCTGTATAAATTTCTTTGTTCTGATGAACACAGAGAAAGATATTTGGAAGAATGCTTGTAACCAAACAGTTCTTGGCCACCATTGACTACCATAGTTGGAAAAATGTCTTTGTAAATTTGTTCTGTTGAACACAAAAGATGATATTTTAAAGAATATAGGAAAGCAAACAATTCTGGGGAACTTTTGACTACCATTGCCGTTTTTCCTACTATGGCCAATAGTGCCCTAGAACTGTTTGTTTATAAGCATTCGTCCAAATATCTTTCTTTGTGTTCATCAGAACAAAGACATTTATACAGATTTGTGTAACAACTCGAGGGTGAGTAAATGATGACAGAATTTTTATTTTTGGGTGAACTGTCACTTTAAGATCAAAGGTAAACAACAACCAGAATGCTCAAGCAGCTGTACTGCTTGGTAAGCCTACAATGAAAATAGTTTAAAATGATCATTATATTCAGCTACTTTGTTACAGTTACAGATTTTGACTCATGATTCTGCTTCATGTCATGTCTTTCTTGGTCTTGTGGCAGGATCATGGCAGAACCTCTTGTTTAGTGTGGAGAGAAGCACATTATTGTCTGTTATGACATAATGTGCGGTCTCTCCGGTCTCGTCTTTGGCCCCGCCCCTCTCATTCTCTCGTTTAGCTTTCCATCAGTGTTTCATCCCCGACACCTGTCCCTTCTTAATTTTCCTTTGTTAGTTCCCTTATATAATGCCCTTATATAATGCCCTTGTGTCTTCTATCCTGTGCGAGTTCATTTCGTTCCTTGTTGTGGATGACATTACGTCTAGTTCCTGCACGAGAGTTTATCCCAGTCGAGTCTAGTGTAAGTGTTTGTCAAGTGTTGTTTAGTCCAGTTTTAGTTAGTCTACGTTCTCTGATTATTAATCCCTTTGTTCTTGTTATTTTACCCCCTCGTGGGTCTTTGTTTTGCGTTTAAATAAATATTATTTCATTAACCCCTTAACTGCTGCCTGCACTTGGGTTCTTCCACCTATCCTGACATTTTTCTTAATACTTTTACTATTTGTTGCTTGCCAAACCTAAAATATAAAAGGAAAACAGATCAGATACAAGTAAAATATACAAAATAACAATTATAATAATATAGTTCAAAATAATAATAATTATTATACTTAACATTTCTTATTATTACTGTCCCTGTGTCTCGATCAGCTCCCGAGATCGTGAATCAGTATATCGTGTACACGGGTCCGGGCACTGTTAAGGACCCTGGCTCCCTCTCATTGGGACACCGTTCACTTATTTTCCTGTGACATGACTGCTTAAGCACGTTGTGATACTTCACAGCTGGTATTAATCAACAACATGCAAAACCGACATCTCTCTGACTTTATTTTTTTAAATACTGGTTGAAGTACATACTGTATGAGAAACACTTTCATTATTCTGTTAAATATCAGTGCACAAATTTGGCCGATTATTAAATTTAACTGTTGTGTTGCCTGCCTGTCTAGCAACGTTTGTTTATACATATCATAAAATAGGCATTTGTCTTTTCAAAAGTTATATCGCGTTAAATTAAAGTTAATCGAGTTGGCTCCTGCGATTTTGGTTAAACGTCTTCAAAACTTGTCACGTGATTTCCGGTAAGGGAACATAGGGAGCATCGATGCTCTCTGGTCTTAGCAGTGCATTGTGGAAATTTTTAGGGAACGATCGTTTCAGTGCACTGCTGGATTTTGAGAATGAGACAAAATCCAGCAGAGAATGAGACTCCCTGGTCAGTGCCTTGACTACTGAACAAGGGAGCTGATTGAGACATAGGCTGTATGTTCCCCAGCTTGAATTAAAATTTTCACTGAACTTGAATTGCTATGCATTCTGGGATTGTACTGTTGGATCCGACCCCATCTTCGCTCTTACCAGCTCACTTTTTACACTTTTTTTTGTCACTGACAACATTTGACAAATTACTAAAAGAAAAGTGGAGGTGTTGGGCACAGTAAGTGTCCCAGCATGCCTGCACACGCTACGAATTTGCTTATCCTCAGAAGAAATTCCCACAGGAGGGTTGACGGTAATGATCATGACATGCTGTTGATCTGGAAACCACCAACTTAAATCCACTGTGTGGCTTCCTTAAGACAGATGCGCAAAACAATGACTCATAATGCTGATTTTGCCTGTCACACCTCCAGTTGGATTAGTTGTGCCAGTCTCACCCAACTAATGCCATGTGCAGCGCTAAGTATCTAAGGAAAGGTTTTGCTGGTATCACATAACCCAACACAGGTCTAAACTGGCATGATGCAATGAAGCAACACAGACTAAAAGCTTACATGTAAATTAAAGTTTTAATCCTAACCAACTAAGACTGTATCAGTGACAAGACATTTTCTTTACCGCTTGGTTCTGTTTATATTGCATCCCACTGGGTACCCTACACATCTCAAAGCGTATACGCATACTCATGTTCAGTGTGGACAGATAAATGACTATGAATGGAACCTGGTTGTATCACACCTGGTTAGGACATAATGTTAGTTATAAAAGAGTGCCCGCGGACCCTGTGCCATGCTATGGGAAAGTCCTGCTGCCCTGTGTGTGTGTGTGTGTGTGTGTGTGTGTGTGTGTGTGTGTGTGTGTGTGTGTGTGTGTGTGTTTATGTGTAAACAGCTCCCAACATCCTCCCAAGCGATGCGATGACAGATGCTGGCTGTAATTCCCTTTACTTCACTGTGTGTTTCTGTGTTAAAATGTCATACTTCCCTAGCAGAGCCATTATACACCAAAACACTTAAACCAGCCTGCGGTTCACCCCGGGTCGCTGATATCACGGCGCAAGGATGGGTATATTATTGCAGTGCATGGTGAGGGGTCCCTGTCGGCTTGAGTGCATATTTTTGTGAGTTGACGAGGAAATGTGTGTGTGTCCTAACACAGCTAACCAACTGGAGGAACAGATGGACTCCCCACTCTCCTTGTTGTGAAGAAACAGCGTTCACACACACACCTCAGAGGAGCGTGCATCTCTAAACGGGATATGCTGACATGTTCGTGTGGGCCTGTTCATACATTTAATTAAAATGTCCAAACAACATTTGTTTCAATGCACTCATTTTTATTCACGTAATCTTCATTCATGCCATATTAGGCCTCAGTTAATTTCTATTCCAGTGTCCTTCTTGCTCTGTTTATACCTCAGATAATCTCAGATTGAGTTTTTGCGGAAGCAGTATGAATGAACCTAAATAATAAGTAATAATTTACAATGTAATGAAATTAGATAGGTCTTAAAGGGATAGTTAAAGGGATAGACTGAACAACTGGGAGAGTAATTGAGTGCGAGATTGAGCATTAGGAGCATGACTTTAGCACATGCCAACCCATGAGCTCACGCTCATCCTTCTGAGATCTGCTGGTGGGTGAAAGCAAATGGATTCGGAAAGCTTTTTCTCCGGTGGGTGCTAATGTATGGACTAGGGTGCTATTGAAAGGCACTACTGTGTGATATGCCTTTGCATTTATTTATGTATCTATTATTACGTTCCTCTTCTTATTTTAAGGGATTTTGTCAATTCGTCTGTTTAAGACAGAAGTACAGGCTGGAGGAGGAGTGGGACTCAAGAGAACGTCACAATAAGAGCAACTCTTTCTTTGATCTTTTGAAGAATAGACCTGACTCAGATTCACTCAATGTACTAAATCCCATCCTCGATCGTGAACAACCTTTCTAGGCCAGAAGTCTGGCAGTTGATCAAGTAAATTTAACCAGGAAAACCTGTATGTGTTTGCTTTGTGGTACAACAGTAATCCAGATCGTTCTTTCTCCGTTTTTATAATAAACACAAATGCATTTTGCCTCAGACTGATTGGGACAAGAAATGTATGATGACATCACAAATGACCACATCCAGGGATTCCACAGAGAACAGATGTGCTTTGGCCAACTTGCCCCCTAATCCTAAGCCTTTCAGATCCTCTGACCCCTCCAGATACCAAAGAGTGAGAGATATTCTCAATTCTCTTTTTATACTGTATACCACAGTTATCCCAAACAAGGAAATACTAGCGTGCATAAATATGTCAGTCAGCAACACTTTAAAGCAGCATCACAGTATCAGTACCAGGTACCAGTATTTGTTTATTCAGGAAAATAATAATGTGGCTGAGAAAAAGGTTTTCATTCATAACACGGTTACACAACAAGGTCACTACAGCTGACAGCATTCACGACACAACGATGCTCACCACCCTCATTTTCAAACAGGTCTATCCATCTTGATTCATGACAAACCCTACAGCATAGAGCACCTCCTTGAGGTAAAGCTTGACCTTTCTCTCTTTCAATATCATGTGTAACTCCTTCATTTTGAGGCACATTGTCAAGACCACAGTCTTATAGTAACATTTAAAACAGCCTGAACAGAACATAGGATAACTAATACACATGTGCTAAAGAAATCAATAAGCAACCTATTACATACATAAACAGAAATAAGACTGAGGAATACAAGCACCAGCTTTATGATGTTCATCAATTATTTACATTAGACCACAAGGGAGTTTTTAACTTCTGCAGGTAAACTTGAGTTTTTTACCTGATGTCATTCTGCTGAGGCGGTTTCTTGTTCCCAACCAAGTTTACAGTTTTAGCTTGTATGGGCATCTCCTCTCTGCAAAACAAGCAAAAGACCCTAGTTAGACAGTGATTCTTTCTGAAATAAAGCGTAACTTATTAACCTCTTATATAAGCGCCACATGTTAGAACATTCTATTGATTACAAAAACTAATTCAGAACATAAATGTCAAATGTTTCAGCTTTTCAATGATGCATAGTTTGTGATAGTTGATTGAATAATAAAGTAAAACAAAGACACGATTAAAAACAATTTTCCATCCTGGGTCCTGTGCAAGTTATAGGGGTTAACTTCTATCTTGTTTTCATAACATCATAACATCTTTTTTTTGTAAACAACTCTTAAGCATATTAAACTAGCACACCCATTATTATATAGTAGACATATTATCGTCTGACCTCTAGCTTTGACTGCAGGACAGAGGTTCTGTTATAGAGAGCAAATGTTCACCAAAGCTAACGTCAGACAAGAACAAATGAAAGTGAGAGGTTGTCCACATGTGCACCTGCTTTTTCCATATTGAGAATTATTTTATGGTGACCTGTATGGCCTTTAAGAAACACACAATAATATCTTCAGTGATCATTTGATCAATCCTATCTCTGAACATACTTAATGCAAATATGTAAACACAAAGACTAAAATAGAAATTAAATAAATGCACTCTAATTCATATGTGCACTATGGGAAAACAAGTGGTTAAGTTATTGATTGTAGATGCTGAGTGAACCAATTTAAGCACTTAAATCTGATTTCAAATCTCAAGGTGGATCATAACTAATGTAATCTGAGCAATGATGTCATTTAATGGCAGGTGGACAGGAAGCCCAGAACCAATCTTCACACTCAAGATCCAGAAACGGCATTGATAAACCACAGCTGGACATTAAAAATAACCTCCGTTTGCTAAGAAATCCCTGAACGTTTGAAAGATCGTGAAGAGAAAACCCAGTCGAATCAGTGTGCAGTGTAAAGTCGACGGTGTAATAAACGATCAAGATGGATTTAGGGCGGAAAGACAAATGATCGAGAGAAAACATCATGTCCATGAGCGATGCTTTTACACAAGCTTCTGTGGGTGACGTTAACACTACTATCGAAGCAACTTTCATTGAACGGGTTAAGGATGCTGACGGTAACGATGACGATCGAGGCATGGAAATATTGTCGTGACCAGGCGAGAATCCCGACATATACCGTGAGCCGTATGCTACACAGCATCCAATAACCTGGTTTAATAGCACGATCAATCGAATAACCTAAAACGTGTCAACACGTGGCGTGACAAAACGTCATTCAAAACGTGACTGCTAAATAGAACTAACACTGCGAAGCAAGTTCATTCTGTAGCAATCGTGGGATGCTGGTTAGTTCTCGCGTGTCGACACGCCCCTCTCTCCCTTTAACAGCGTTACACCTGTGACCGGTCACCTGGCAATGTATCTCTCCACGCAGCAATGAGCAGGACTTTACGGCTTAAGTTATTATAGTTTTATATCGCAGAAGTCTAACGGTCTAACGTACATCTTTGATATACAGTATTAAGCGGTGCTCATCCGTGACAGTACCACGATCTTCATAAGAAGAGAAATGGGAGATACCGTACAGATAGAAATGCTATAATGTACATACCCAAACTTACATACACATCCCCCCCCCCCCACACACACACACACACACATACAGGGGCTCAGGTGCAAGTGTACAGCCTGCTAGCTTTATTAGTAGGGTATGTCAAAATACCTACGAAAACAAGCACAACCTGTTTTCCTACAGTCTTCATTAAGCCACACGGCTAGCCTACCACTGGCTTGAATGAGTATCCCAATAAAGAATGATGCCTTACTTTAACATGGCCTCATCCTTCGCCTCTTCTTCCTTTTGCCGAACCATCACAGCCATGATAATTTCCCTCTCCTCCTCGGTAAGGTGACTGAGGTCCGGGAGCTCGGAAATTGAGCTTTGCTTGGTGGGTGGGCGAGGGCCGCCGCGGGGCCCCACCGAGGCGGACATATTTTACCCCTGCTTGGCGGCTCGTATGATCGGTACACAATCCCAGCTATGTAAACCGCTATTCAGGACATAGTCCGATGGCTTATCTGCGGTTCTCGCAAGCGTGGCGAACCTTTCATCGTTGCGGGCACCCACGGTTGTGCTTCTCTTCCTATACGGCTTTTTCTCCTCTCTGTCTCCCCCCCACCCCCCGCCCGCCCGCCTGCCTCTCCCCTCCAGTTCCAGTTAAGGGTAGTCCATATCTGATCCGAAGGATATATAAATCGACGAGGGTCCTGCCTTTGTTCTCCGGCGAGAGATGAAGCTGCCTCGGAGCTTGGACTCTTGGCGGGATGATGGGAGCAAAGGCGGAGTCCGTGCGGCGCTGTGTTTACCGAGTCCGCGGTGCTGGTGCTGGTGCTGATGCTGCCGGTGTCAGGGAGACGGAATAGTCAATGGGACCGCAGCCCCTCAAGCGCGCGCACGCTTCCTCTAGACGGAGACGCGCACTCTCATTTGAGAATGGGGGCTTGGTGTACGAGCACAGAGCATCCTATTTTCTCTCTCCAATCACAGAGAGTTGGTGACGCGCGTGCCATACCTGCAGCTGACGCTTTTAGATTCCAAAGCCCGTGGATGAGGGCAGTATATTTAAACTACAGTAGGTTACAAGAATCGTGTTAATTCATGACACAACATGCCCTTACGAAAATTAAATGGTTATACTACAGTTAAAACAAAAACAAAAAACATGGTTACTGTAGTAAAACAATGGTTATCACAAAATAACGAAAACCATGTTTTTTGTAAAAACCATAGTAAACGATGGTTACTGTAGTAAAACCATGGCTTTGCCCTAAGTAATCAATGTACCAAAAAAAAACACTTGTACCACAAAAAAAACCATGGTTAATTTTCGTAAGGGTGGTTAAACATGTGAAAGGAATGTTGTTCAAACTAGTTTGATTAAGGAATGATCATGTACATCAAAAACTTGAAACTAAACTTGTTACAAAACGTGCCACTCTACTTGAATTTACATAAATATCCCAAGGCATGTAGCGGATAAGAAATAAATCAGGCGCTTAAACACAGCAAACTGTGATTTTAGGATCAATTTACAGCGCCTGTAATTTTTTGATAACTCAAACAAAGATGCATATGTAACATAACATGGAAAATGAGTTCTTAGCATGTCGTCAAAACATGTTTCATGAGAAAAGTGAACTAACGTTATGCATTAAAAATATCTTGTCTTTGACTAAATTTAAAATAGCATTTAATCTGTGTTGACATATAAAACGTTAATTATTGTATACATTCGTTCTTTCATTAGGCCTACTTCCAGCCCAATAAATTCTAGTGGCAACAACCACATCATTCGTCTGACGAGACGACTTTTATTTTGGCTTGCGGTTGAAATTACGTAGGCCTATATGGGTCCATGATGATAGGCTTGTTCGAATTGAAGATCCGACAGACGGATGACATCAAAGTACCGCGAGAGCGTTTCGAAACCAAACTTTTTGTAATTTTTCGAATCGCTCTCGCGGTACTTTGATGTCATCCACCAGTAGGATCTTGCGGCGCCGCAAATCTCGTTTTTGTGATACAACATCACATAAGGACATGCTACTTTGCGCTTTATTTGTTGATGTGATATTCTATCGTTAATCCGGTGAGGAAAATTTTGTTCACTAATGCATTTTCATTTTAAAAGCAAACGCATCTTTAGACGTGATATAGACGTTTATTATAAACCTTGCACGAAATTATAAATTGTTACATTTTAACAGTTCCGCATCGGTTTGTTTCACGATTTGTTGTCAGTTCAGCTGTGACAATGGCATCGTTTAGACGCTGGAACTGTAGTATAAACGTTCAGATTGTAACTGAAATTGAGTGTGTTTAATGTTTGGCACCTATTTCACATCAAGAATACAAACAACTACACGACACATTTTTACAGAACCTATCCTTTGCATAGCACATAGATTACATTTCTGAAGACAATTTTAATCCCGCATCATCAATCCATTTATTAGATTATTACACCACTTTAAAAAAATCTCTTAACGCAAGACGGTCAGTTTGACGTGAATATGTCAAGTCAACCATAAAAGACTTTGCTAGAATTTTAACAAACATTATACTGAATGCTTGAACTAACTTCACCACACTGTCTAAAATCCTATCCTTGAATGGTGTCTCAACGCTGAATTGACAGGTCAGATATGCTGCCTGTGATAGTAGTGCATGGAGGCGCTGGTCATGTTCCTAAGGACAGGGCTGATCTCTCCTCTGTCGGGGTGAGGGATGCGGTTAGAGCTGGGTATGCCATCCTCCAGGCGGGTGGTAGTGCCATGGATGCTGTGGTAGAAACCGTGACCCTGCTGGAGAATAATCCAGTGTATAATGCAGGTACACTTTTATTATATTTAACATAATATCTTACTTCATTATATATAAAATAAAATGTTATAATTCATTACATGCAACCTGTCATTCTTTGTCTATACAACACAGGTCGAGGGTCAGACCTAAATGTGAAGGGGGAGGTGGAGATGGATGCTCTTGTGATGGATGGGAGAACTCTAGCCAGTGGTTCTGTGTCAGCAGTCAGGAGGGTGGCTAACCCAGTGCAACTGGCCAGGCTTGTCATGGAGAAGGTATTATTGTAATAAGAATTATTACTTATGACTAATTATGACTTCTCAAATGCAAAACAGTTACGCTTGTAAGATAAAAAATCAGACAAATATGGGACAATGGGACAAATACTTGATCTGATGACGTCTGTCTTTTCTCTGGAGACCAATCACTTGTGCCTGACAGCTGAAGGAGCTTCTAAGTTTGCTAGAGCCATGGGTGTACCGGAAGTGCCTGAAGAGTCACTCATCACAGACTATGCCAGAATGCGCTGGAAGAAGAACCTGCAGCCAGATGCCAACCCTGTGGAATGCCAAATGTAAAGCTTTTATGTAATGAAGCTGTAATGAAAACTTTTAACAAAGTGCTGCAGATATTGTTTTGGGCATTTCATATAGTTAATAATACATTATGTAAGACGTGGGAACATTTCATTAGTGTTTAAAGGAATAGTTCACCTACAAAATGTAAAAATCTGTCGTTATTTACTCACCCTCTAGTCATTTCAACATTTTTCAAAATATCTTCTTTTGTGTTTTGAAGAAGAAAGAAAATCACACAGGTTTAAAATGAGGACAGGGTGAGTAAATGATGACAGAATTTTCATTTTGAAAGTGAACTATTCCTTTAACTTTAGCATAGGATATTCAACCATCAAAATGTCATGGATAAAAAGAATACGCAAATGTTCCTGTAACAAAAGTTTGTGTGTTTGCACTACATGTTGCTTAGGCTAAAAGCGTCTGCCAAATGCAAAAATGTAAATATAAACAAAATGAAAATTCCAAAATTAATTTACTTACCCTCATGTTGTTGCATTGTTGTAGAGCCCGTAATGTAATTTAATTACATTTTTTACAATTACGTTTGTGAATTTGTTTGCATGTGTTTTTTTCAGAGGCAAGATGGGAACAGTGGGTGCAGTGGCCGTGGACAAAGAGGGAAATACTGCCTGTGCCACATCCACTGGTGGACTGATAAATCAAATGGAAGGTCGTGTAGGAGACACACCGTCTGTTGGTAAGTTCGTAATTCTTTGTAGTGTGTCTGAAGGGTCTTTTATTTTACTAATACACTTCAGCAGTTGATGTGACAGACTTTGAACTTGGACCTTTGGACAAGAAAGAATGTGTGTAATGTTCAGCTGCTCGTGAGAGCTTGTTGCCTGCTGAGTTAATATTCAAACCACAGATCTAATCCCCAGTACAGCACACAACTGCATCACTCTCCACATACACATTCTCTCGGGACACACTTTAACCTGTGGGAATCACATACACAAAGTAGTTAATGATAAAAATAGAACAGGGCGAACAGAGTTTGCTGGTATTAAGTGAGTAAAACACAAAAAAGCTACTAATAGGACCTATTGTTAACCATTGATGTTACTCAATTTAATAAATATATTAAAGTGTTGAACTCAAGTATGTATGTATTAAGTTCAGTATATAAAAGCTATATTTTTTGCTGTTGGAACATAATAGTAATGTTATTAGAGCTGCTTTATTCTTGTACACACATCACTTTTTGCTTCCAACAGGTGCAGGTTTTTCTGGAGCAACAGGTTTGTTGCTGATAAAATTCTGCAGTGTGTACGTGTATAGGAAAGATGTCTCTCAGGGTCTGTTTCTCTGTTTCTGTTTCTCAGGGTGTGGGGGTTATGCAGATAACCTGATTGGGGCTGTCTCAACCACAGGCCATGGGGAGGCCATCATGAAGGTCACTCTGTCTAGACTCATTCTCTTCCACATGGAGCAAGGCATGTTACAAGAACAGCACAAGTCTGTGCGTCCTAACCCTACAACCACTGAGTTCTCTTCTTTTTATATCTTGGCAAGTTAGAGTAGCTCATTGGCCAAGTCATGTGTCACAGAATGGGTAGCAATCAACTGTATTAAAAATGAGCTTGGAGGATGTCTGGATTGTGAGCATGAGACTTTTTATAATTGGAAAGAAGCTTTTAAATTGTAGTTCACGAGTTCGCCTCACAGATAATTAAGGTGGGACGGATAGTATGCGTATTTGGCGAGCTGTCCCGGGGTGAGGGTTCCGAGCTCTCCAAATACTACCGAGCTCGGAACGCCCGCCCCTTGAACGGGGAAAGGGTCCCGGGCCCGGAGTGAGCCCTGATCCGGGCTATCCCCCGGTGCTGAGCTGTAGAGGTATGGAGAGGAGACGGGGTGGAGGAGGGTTTGCGAGAGATCCGGGAGAATGAAGGTATTTAATATGTAATCTAACTAGTCCATTTAAAAGATTGCATATTAATAATATGTCATTAAAAAATATCATGAGCAAAAGCTTTGCTTTGTGTCCTGATCACATTTTAGTTTGTTGTGGGTTTTTTGGGGTGAAAATTACAGTAATGATATCATATGTCTTATAGAAGCAAAATAGTTTAACTGGCCACACAGGTAATTAATATGTCACAATAGGTGCATTTGTAATAAAAATGTGATTTTTAAACAGTGACATTGCAGCAACAGATAAATCCTGTAGATTGTTTGTTGTGTTTATGATTAGCTGTAAGACAATGTTTGCCCGACAGCACTTTAGTCTGTGAATAAATGGCTTAAATTACTGCAGCTACACATTAACTGGAGATCGAGGACCTCATTAAAACGCTTGACCTCAAGTCTGGTTTAGGTGAACATTTGCTCCCCTCATGGGACTAACTAAAACAAGTTTGGTCAGACTGACACAATGCATTATGTAAAACATAGTGCTCATAAAGTAAAGATTAACCTGTCTCTGCTGTTTGAACATTTTGAGCCCAGAAATGTTCTTTTGAGAAGGCAAAGAACATTCCTGTGTAACCCAAAAAAGAATACAACATGGCTTCTCTTTAACCCAGGTGTCATGGTAGCCAGTATGTGAAATCCATTGAATTTGTTTCTTTTCTGTGTGGGCATGTTTTTGTCTCGAGTGTGTGGAAAGACAGAGGCATTTGTTGTGCTCAAGCAGCAGATGTAAGTGTATGTTGATATGGAAAAGGTGTTGATAAGATTTATTGTGCCTCACCTGTGATTAAGTATATACAATCCACAGCTCTTAAATCATCAACTTCCTTGTTATGCACTTCACTTCCTGAAATTTGATTATCTGGAATGTTTACAGAAACGTTCTGTATTATCATGCATTATGCAATTTGCTAACAATTATTTTACACACACCTTTATGGTTGAATTAAGTGTTTTTTTCCTGTTCTCTAGGTAAAAGCCCACAGGAAGCAAGTGACTTGGCCCTTGAGTATATGAAGGAGCGGGTGAATGGTCTGGGCGGGGTGGTAGTGGTAGATCTGAAAGGGACCTGGGCAGCTCGATTCAGCAGTTTACAGATGGTATGGGCAGCTGCTCAGCAGGACCAACTCCACTATGGATTGTACCATGGGGAGGACTTCATTGAGCCTATATGTGTATAAGAACAGAACAATACACAATGAACAAATCCATCCTCAAACACCATAATAACGCAATATTTTTCTACAATCAATATGGAATACACAATTAAATATGCATACAAGAAAATCTGTATTTGCATATGCCTTATTGTGAGTTTTTGAGGAGCAGATTTTAAGGAATTAAGTGCAATGTTAAAAACGTAAAATACAGGTAAATTAGACACTCCTTAGTTGTAGCATTGCTTGTTCTCCACTAGATGGCGGTAAATCATATTTTTTAGTAAACGGGTAATTTGTAAGGTACAGTAAGTGGGAGTGTTCTGTAATCACATAACTCTACAAAATGTAATCAAAGTTAGAAAATACGATTTTCGTATTTACTAAAATATTTATTTAACAACTGTTTTGTAATAATTTCTTGCCAGACCTGAACTGAATTGCTTTCATACCTGATTTAAAGAACAGAAATCATGAATCATTCCTGAAGTGGTGCAGCGTATCTTTCCATATTTATCCTTAAAGAGAACTGTGTTTGTTGTCTTGCTATGTTATTGTGTTTATTAAATAAATCATTTTGATATCAGGACACATTTCATAATTATCTATTTTTTTTGGAACTGTGTCAGAAGAAACTTTGTAACTCGTAACACTTTTAAGTGTTGTAAAATGTTAACATCATCACACATTTTAAAACGATTGTGATGGTTGACACAATCAAAGCAAGAAATATCTGTTAGAAGGTTCAAATTTGCAGAAAATATATATTTTTGGGTGAATGTCGTTCTTGAGCTATTTTACGTTGACAGCCCAGATATTGATAACATCAGTGTTGTGTTGTCATGGAAATGCCCTGACCCTCATGACAGTTTAAGTACACAAGCTCCTGCTTATTGTGTCAACACATAAGCCAGCTTGCAAGTTCCAACGGTATTGTCTTTATAATGATCTACATGCTAAAAAACTGTTTTTCTGCCCTTGGCGGTCAGTTTGTGATCAAAATATTTAGCATGATGGGAGCATGCAAAACAGCATAAACTTTTGTCCTCTCAGAGACACGTCAGAAATATTTGACCTCTGTCCATTGTCATTTAATTTACCAAATGATTTTTTATTTTATAGATTTAATAAAACTATATTTATCATGGTTTGATTTTATTTTTTCCATACAGATATTAATTTATAAAAAGAGCAAACTACAAACAGAATAATTTCTAGAAAGATTTAAGAAAATGCAGGTGTGTGCAGAATAATGAATGTATACAATTCTGAAAAAAACCTATGCATATATCCACACAATTTATATGAAAATAAAGCTCTAAACTTAAGCATGTCTACATAAAGCTAATTTGACAAACTAAAATCTAGGAAAATTGAAAAGCTCAGCGGTCAAAGGGTCAAAGGCGGTGCATGCGAACGCTGGCACGATCATCGATGAGAGCGCTGCGCTCGCCCATTGGTCAGCAAGAAACAGCGATGACAAAAGGGGCGGGGCGACACTCAGCAATCCGCATAGAAAAAGTCAGAGGTGACAGATTGTCCGGAGTGGGTGACAGATTTACGGGCTGCTCGGACGACGAAGTCAAGAACCCCATTCTCAAAATTGTCATCTTGAAAAGCTTTATTATTGCCTCCAAAGCCGCATCTAAACGGGAATTTAGAAACGACATTTAGGACCTAAAAAGCTTCGTTTTAATCTCAGGTGTGTAGACAGCTGTTTGTACAGCTTCGGTTATATCGCTCGCTTTCTAGTTTGTCCCGTCGCCGCGAAAAAGGACGCGCATGTAGTAGATCTCGATACAACGTAGGCTACTTGTTTTGAAGAAGTGTAAAACACACGAAAAAGACTGTCGTGAAAACACTGTCACGTTAAAAGGTCAAGGAGCAGGACGAGGATCAGTCGAAGTGAATATGGCATCCTTTCTGGACGTTTAAATGTTAACTTTGTTAAACTGCGGCATGTGTGCGCCGCCAGCGCTGATGAAAGAGTCACAGACATCTGCGAAGACCAAGTTTGATCGACGGACGGACTTTTCACAGAAACACACGCATTTACTTTTAACTTTGGTAAGTGGTCAGTGACAGTCCATATGCAGTTGTGTGTGTTTATATTGCTAACTTTTCATTTATTTAAACAAAACAAAAACAAAACTGTTTTAAAAAAGGGCAATTCGAGTCTGCACAGCTGTGTTCAGGAAATGACCCAATTATAAACGAACTGGTTTAACTGTAAGCTACTGTGCATTTGAGTTTATTTGAATCATTTTAAATCAGAATAAGCTTAAAACATGGTTAACGTTTTTTGAAAGAAGTTTTGAAAGTATAGATTTCTGTTGATGGGCATGTGGTGATACTAAAATCCGGTGGGTTTATTTGGAAAAAAGCCTTTCATGTCAAATTTCCAAAACATACAGATTTTGTGGTGTGGGTTGTAACGTTTTGTCTTTGAACAGATGCAGGAATGTGTGGGCCAACATTTTCTTCATATCTCACTAATACACCAGTGCAACAGTACGTTACTTTATATTAGTTAATTTATCTCTAACAATAAAATAACTTCATTAGTTAACATGTTTTTATTACCTCCTAAAATTATGAGTTTTTGTGTCTGTTAACTATGAAGATTGTACTCTCACTATGTGCTGGTATTGTAGTTGGTTTGGTTGGCATACACCCATATAGATGGCACAGTGAAAATATGTTAAAACGCATTTTTAGACGCTTTATTTTTTGCTTACACCTGACTTATTAAGGAAGCCGTCCTCAGTCTAGATTTCATTACTGTTCCCTCACATCTTCAATACGCCTCTTTCACAATATGGCGGCGGCGACCGGAAGTAGGGAAATACTTTTTCCGGCCGCACTGCTGCCATAGCCATTCGTTCATTCATTCATTCAACTTGTTTTCTCACAGGCATTTATTTTATTTACCAAAAACAAAAGTAGCATATGTTGTCTGATTTATTCGTGGTTTACTGGGAGATGTAAAAATAGGGAAAACAAAAATGACAAAAACATTGTTTTTTGAGCGATTTATTTATTATCAAGGTCTGATATATGTTAGACAAATCAGCATAAAGGGAGCGCTACATGCCTAACTTCTTCTGGTCTCCGCAACTGTTCTGTGTAGTGAATGGAGCTAGAGCATTGACCGGACAAGCGTTGACCCTACTTCCGGTTTGTACACGTCACACTGTGAAATAGGTCTATGACGCAAAGCAGGCAGTAGGGTGTAAGTGTTGGGGTGGCATGACTTCCTGTTGACCTCTGAGAGTTAGCTTTTTCTGTTAATCAGTGTTCTGGCGACACAGATGACTTGTTCTCTTGCTGTGTGTTTCGTGCCTGGAATCTAGGAACTGTGTTTATCTGCCTGGCGAGTGCAAAGGAGTGTGACCTTCAGCAATGTCAGAGAGGCCACTGCACAGCTGATTCGGCTTCAGGCGGTTTTTGGTTCCTGGAAAGAAGAAAATAAAGGAGAGAAAGTTAGAGAAACGTGAGAGAACGGAAACGAGTGAGCCTGTATGAAATAATCATAAAGGAACACAATTTGGGTCAAAAATGTTTTTCGCTCATCCCAAGTGCATCCCGAAAGAATGGCAATAGGACAGTGCATACCAGAAACACCTGAAAGGGAAGATCAACAAGTAAATTTGATTGAAGTTTAGGATTAAGATCATAACCAGATAAAGTGAAGAACGGTGAGGAACTTTATAAAAACAACAAGGGAGATCCATACTTGTTCTGTAGTTGTTATCCATAGATTTACTGTATGTGGCTATTAGCATAAACTTGAGTTTGTAGGACATTGTAGGACCAATGCCATTTATCTTTTTTAACGTTTTTAAAAGTAAGTTGTGGCCTGTTAAAGTCAAAACAGGATTCTAGATGTTGACTTATGCAGGCAAGAAATCTGTCCCATAGGGCATCTGCCATCATGAGAAATGTAGATTGAGTCTGCATTAGAGAAGAATGCTTTTATGAGGTGGTTGATCTGGAAACCGAAGTGGCTCTCACAGGAAGATCACAAAATTTCAACCATCAGGATCTATATATTCATCCCTATTTTGAGGTTTCTACTTTATTGTCCACATTGACTCCTTTGATGTCTGCATCTATTTGATCTATTTGATGCATTGCATTCTGGCAAAGTAAGAGTAACAAGAGGATGAAGAGAAGGGAGTGATGAAGATGTTATGGAATGTATGAAATTGTAGAGCCTTATCCTCATGACCTTCATGTAACTTTGCCCTGCATTGGAATGCATTGCATTTGAAGAGCATAGTAGGGTTATGCAGCCAGATTTGATCCAATCAAAGCCTAGGATGAACCACACAGACAGAATGATCAAAGAGTTGTCATGAGAGTTTTGAACATTAAAGTATTGTTAATTATGACATTATGTCCTCGTCACAAGAAACTTAACTTAGGACTTAAGTTGTTTTTAGTGTCAAAACGGCTGTTAACTGTGAAACCGCTTAGCGTCAGTGACACAACAACCGTTGCCAACAATTGATATGATCAGAGGCCTTGTTTGGGTGGAGGTCTTCAGACTCCTAGCCAGATCTCTTGCTTTTTTTGTTAGTCTCGGCCTCTTTCCTTTCTCTCGACCCCTTCCCCCATTCCCTCTCTCTGTATGTCTCTGCCTTACTACATGCTATGTGGTTGCCAAGTGCTAAGAATCTGCGGAATGTGGGATTGCAGTGCTCTGATAAAGTTTGCTTTGTTCCCGTCGTGACCTGAACACTGGGAGGGATATGGAACCCTGGGAGTCTTTGCATTGGAGGGCAGACCCTATACACAATCTCAACACACTGTTAAATGTACACACACAATTCTCATTAACATCCAGTTAATTAGCCGGCAGCACATGCTACTGACTGACGCCGCTGATTCGGTAGGGTGTCATAAGGAACACATTGCATTGCAAGTCATTACAAATGATATTACCATTTACAATTGAACATTGAATACATTGAATTTTTTCTATTTCAATACAGTTTCAGACTTTTGGACACCTGCATATTCTTTCAAAATAATTTTTGGATTAAATATTTTTAAAAATATTCTTGGAATATTTAAGCATAGGAAACAGACTTGATGTTGTAAATGAGTTGCAATTGATTGCATGTAGTAAATCCCAAATTTTTAACAAACAAAAAACATTTTCGTAACTCTGGAAACTGAACTAAAGTAAAAAAAAAAAAGAATTAGAGAGTGAGTTCAAAAACTCATTGTCACACATACGTAGATCACAAACCCACACATTTCTAGTTTTGGAAGACTGTTGAAAGGAAAGTAAAACTGATGACAGAAAATAGTTTATTTATCGATTTTGAGTGCAGGTCTGCATTCCTGACGATGTCCTTACAGAGGTCATTTTGATTATTGTGACCAGCAATAAAGGGAGTTGAGACCGTCTTGAGGAAATTTGCTGTCTCAGCCCTCACAACACAGGGCTCCTAACGGCTACGTTTAGAGAGTAAACACAGAGATGGATGCTTTGTGATTGGAGGGGGTTGGCAGGAAGCTGGTCTGCTGTTTGTGTTTAGGGGACGTTTGCAGTCAGCAGGGTTCGTTGCGTGTGAAGCTTCATCAGATTGGCCCTTTGTGGGAGTGTTGTGGCAAAACAAATGGCACCCGCTGACTTTCACTGTTTTCAAAGTAAATACAACATTTTTCTTCTGTCATGGTAACCAGTGTCACACGGACATAAGGTGGACTAAACCTAGCCTGAATGACTGTATCTCCATAAACACGAAGAGATTTTAAAGCCGCACCTCATAGTTAATAGGGCCAATCACCTTTTCCTGGGCATTACAGTGCAAATTAGGGATGCACCGAATGTTCGGCCACCGAAAATGTTCGGCCGAAAATAGCAAAAAACGCAAGAATGTGTGAAGTGGCCGAATAAATTTTACCGAACATGACTCGTGATACGATCAAGCAGCAACCAGCGCAGAGAGAGAGAGACAGAGACATGCGTGCGCTTTATTACTGCCACAAACATTTTGGCTGTGTGTGTGTGTGTGTGTGTGTGCGCATGTATGTGTGTGTGTGCATGTTCATGTTTTTATATCCCGGTGGGGACCTAAACCTGAATGCACACCAACACATGGAGACTCGTGTCACTGTGGGGACCAAAATTGAGGTCCCCATGGGCAAAAAAGCTTATAAATTGTGCAGAACGATATTTTTTTAAAATCTAAAGTGTAAAAAGTTTTCTATGATCTTTAGGGTTAGGGGTAGGGGATATACAGTTTGTACAGTATACAACTCATTACGTCTATGGACTGTCCCCACGGAGATAATAAACCAGACATGTGTATTTTTAGCTTATAGGCCTAATGTGGAATAACAGTTTTTAATGAACTGTTTTGTTGTAGGGGTACAGAGTAACTTACATTACATTCTTTTAACAGTCAGTTATAGGCCTAATTAATATAGGCTATTCATGAAGGGAGAGGGCTCAATTTTTTGTTTGAATTTACTTTGTTTTGCTCAATTTTATATTAAGTTGTATTGTATTTTATTGAAAAGCCAGACAAATTATAAAAAGCACATTTTGACTATTCAGTTTGTGCAATAGTGAAAAAAATAGCTTAATAAATAGAAGAAATGCAAAAAAACATGTTCGGTGTTCGGTATTATTCGAAGTGTTTCACATCATGTTCGGCTTCGGCCAAGAATTTTCATTTCGGTGCATCCCTATGCAAAATATGACTTGTATGAATTAATGTCCAGTTGGATTGGAGTAAATCCTAATTTCTTTTTATGATAAACGTTTTAGTATGTCAGGAGGTTGAAGTCATCGCTATGTGTATGTACGAACAGTTGGCAGTACAGGCTACTGTAAACATCCTTGACTGGAAGCTGATGCTTAAGATGGAGCTTTCAGTCGGATGTTTGCAGCAGCCAACTGCTGTTACTCTCACCTGGAACCTCGAGAACATGGATATACACAGGCATACCCAATCCATAAATGTCATCTGTTTCAAACAAACCCATGATTTGTTTCAATAAGGTAAAAAATCTGTCTACCTGAGATTGTAGCCTGCATACACAGATGAGTCAACATCAAAATGTTTTCACCATCCAGAGTTTATTTGTCATTTAAATGATCTAAAACAGTGAACCACACCAACAGTGGACTGTTTCAGCCATGTTGATTTCCATCTAAAGCAGCTGCAATAGTGTAGCGGTGTGAACTAAGTCAGGCTGAAATGGATCCCTCTGTGGTACGTCAAAAGCAAACAGTGGTTCGAGAGCCGACAGGGATGAGTCTCTGACCTACAAGATTAGGCAAGACCAATGCTGTCTCTAGAGGCCGAATGTCAAAATCAGAAATCCACGGTTGCCATTTGTGTCAGATTAACACTTTCAATCATGTAAATCACATTCCACCCCGACACCTGCGGAGCGCTAAAACCCAGATTAGCCGAGCCGCCCAGCTCCAGGTCACTCCTTCTTAGAGTTTCAAAGGCCTGTAACGCAGATCCAGAGAGCGCGGGAATCTCGCTTTCCCACCTCCTGCATGAAAGATCCCACAGGGCCTGCGATGAAAGCATGGAAACATGATACTGATGAACAGCTTGGGTCAGCACAGGAAAAACTTTCAAGCTTTCGGAGTCCATTCACAGAGCGAATACTTTGACTACTCTATTGTTTTGCTTCACTCTGATACATTTGTTGTTCCGTAAAAACATGTTTATCCCAGATTTATGTAATTCCACTGATAATGAAAATATATGGGGCTTGGTGATCACTAGTATGTCAAGGTGACAGATTTAATGAGCACCCAGTTTCAGCACTCTGGACAGCTCTCTTACCCTGTCCTGGGATGAGACAGTCCTCTGGGAAATCTTTAATGTGGCCTAATATAACAACAACACTCTAATATATCTAACATACAAAATATATCTAAATGACATATATATCTAAATATATTCCTTGTATTGTTTCTTTATAGTGATTGGCTGAAAACAAACTTTTCATTGAAATTAAGTTGTAAGTTGTATTACGTAAGTGAGCAACTGGAATGTTTTTATAAATTTATAAGAGTTCATAAAATAATAATAATAATTTGTTACATTTATATAGCGCTTTTCTGGGTACTCAAAGCGCTTTACATGGAAAGGGGAATCTCATCAAGCACCACCAATGTGCAGCATCAACCTGGATGATTTGACGGTCATATTGTGCCAGAACGCCCACCACACACCAGCTTATTGGTGGCGAGGAGACAGAGTTACAAAACCAATTAGTACATATGAAATAGAAAGAAAGAGTAGGTACTTCATTAAGATTAAACTAATAATAATTGTTACATATTGTTGAAATGCTGTAAAGAACTATATGGTAATAGCTACATTTGGAATTGTATTGCTGGCTATAAATTGAGGTTTAACAAAACGCTGTACACCATATACATTTAAAGTCCAGGATCTATACAAAACAATGGAAAATTGTCAAAGCAAATGATGAAATACACAAGTGCACCAACAAAGCTTGAGTGTGCACAAAAGTCATCAGTCGTCTTGGACTAAAAATTGAAACTGACAATTCTTAGAGTTTAACCTTGATAAAATATTCCAAACATTTATAAAAGATGGTCAAAGATTTTCCTATTTACTGTAAACTACAATTGTTGATGTGCCAGAAAAATTGTATTACGTTTCCATTCGAATTACATCTAATATTAACCAAACACGACTCAAAAGAACGTTATGCTGTAGTTCCAACAAAATCTCATTGGTCCAAAAACCTTCACATATATTAAATATGCACTGAGAGTCTGTGATTCTGTTGTTTGCTGCTTGAATCTTATCACATCATGTTTGGTTGGCCATGGTGTAATACATTCTAGAAAGCCACAGTCACTTACTATTTAACAAAATAAGTGTCCAAATATTTGTAATGACTTCTATATTATTCACATCAAAATTCTCACATTGAAACATTTATTTAATTAAGATTTATTACAATAATATCTGTTGCAATACTTAAACCCTTGTGCCTGCCTTCACTAAGCACTAGACTTTTATCATTCTTTTCTTTTTCCAGTCCCACCAGTTTAATCACTCTGTCCCATGTTGTTCCCCTTCCGTGTAAACTCAATCACTCTTTCTTTCTCTGTGTTTTTTTTCCCTCCTCCCTTCTTTATGCCTATAGGCTGCCACCAAGTCTGATGACTTTACCCAGAAGATTAAGTGAAGGGGGCAGAAGGAGACCGTCATCTTGTCCAATGAGAGGAAAGAGCACTGAAGAATGTGAAAAGCTCTCATTCAAGCCAGTTCACAGAGGCTGGGAGCGGTCACATCCTTTAGGAGGGAGGAGGGGTAAGCTGGACCAGAGCCAGCAGTGACGCAGAGGCTGCTCGGATGACGCTGATCCGTGGGAGCGTCTAGTGCCCCCACCTCTCCGCTATCCCATAGGACATCGACTCTTGAACCTCTTGACTTCTGTTTACTCACACAAACAAACTCTCCCAGCGGTCATTCTACCCCCCGAGTGGAACCAGTCAGTAGTCGGCATATTTGAGGAATGTGTCTCTATAAATAGAGCGGTCAGATTATCTCGAAGTGTAATGACCAGCATGACCAGATTCCTGAAAGGCACGCCAGTGATGTACCTTCCTCCGATGCCTTTCATTCATCGGCTCTAATGTTAATTCAATGTAAGAATATAAAAGTGGTTTGCTATTGAGCACATTACTACATAGCACCAGTTTGCTACACAACAAAAAAGTGATTTGAAACAATGTCTTTTAGACAAGATACATCTTTCAAGACAAAATGTAGTATTCTTTTAATTTGCAACAATAGCTGGACGTTTTTCCAGCTATAACATAACTCCATGACAGCTACAAACGTTATAAACACTGCTGGAAAATAACAAATGGTGCAAAACATGATTTGTTTATCATTTTCAACCCATTCTAACTAAAGCTTCCAAAACTCCCACAAAACACTCTCACAACTTCAAACATTTGTCACCAGCAGAAGTCGCAACAACATTGTCAAGACATCACAGAAATCCAAAGCATGCACACAATGAACAAATGCATGACCACTGAAACAAGAGCGTAAACATTTGCCAATATACGGGCAAGTCACAGTTCTGTCAACTGGCCTGAAAGTCTCTCACGTTGGACCCGGGCCATCGGGCCCCCGTTGCTGAGCCTCACATCTGTTGTTGTACTGTAGTTTCGAAGGTGTATCATTTTGCTTCTGTCACTGTCAATAGACACATCGCCTCCACACTGTAATTCACAAACCATGACTGAATATTCATTGATAGAAACTGGACATTAAGGTGTTCGTAACCCGAGAGATTTTTTCCTATCGATTCATGGTCATGGACAGCATGTCTTGGTAAGCCTGTG
This sequence comes from Triplophysa rosa, assembly GCF_024868665.1. Classification (NCBI taxonomy): domain Eukaryota; kingdom Metazoa; phylum Chordata; class Actinopteri; order Cypriniformes; family Nemacheilidae; genus Triplophysa; species Triplophysa rosa. The sequence continues at coordinate 16,924,050 of NC_079898.1, forward strand.
AGCATCAGGGAGTGTAAACATCCTACACTCTCAGCTGGAGCCCAGCCTGAGGCTGGGAGTGGGATGTTTGCTCTCTCTGGCTCAAAAACACCACAGCTAGACAGAGGACGCTATGGCTGCACTGCAGAGGAACAAGAGCTTGTCCAGATATGTGAGTCACGGTATGACTGAAATTGCACCTCAGCAGTTTGTTGAGAAATGAGCAGTTGACAGTAAGGTGCTGTGTGTACTTTTTTGCAGGATCTAGTGACAGAAATGCAATATAATATACTGTACATAACTATGTCTTCAGATGTGTATAAAACCTTACATAATGAAAAAAGTTTTTATTATCTTAGAATATGCTATTTTTATCTACATACGCCGCGCAGGTCCCCTTACATGGAATTCCTTACATGGAAACATGTTGTTTCTACAGTAGCCCTAAATAGACAAACTGCTTTACAGAGCGTGTTTCGTAAAGATGTTATCGCCTTCGGCAAAGAAGCGAAAAACTGACAACATCTTTGTTCTGTGAGAGCCGCTGTGGTGCTTCGAAAGGGATGGGGAAGGGGTGGGGGGAGTGAGCCGTTGGTTGCAATTCGCAACTTCACCAATGGATGTCACTAAATTTCATAAACTGGATCTTTGATAAATAAATGCTGTATAAGTATTGTTGGTTCAAGTTAGCTAATGCATTAACTAATGCTAACAAATACAACCTTATTGTAAAGCATTCCCCACTCTAGCAATGCATGGGCCAACATTTATCAGAAAAAAATGCAAAAGCTTAGGTAAAAGAAGGTTTCTTAGTAGATAAGATGTATTTTGAAGCAGTGATTTGGGAGGTTTGTTACTGACACAGGAAGTGAACTACATTGTGTGCATTATGAGGATGAGTGGCCTGTCACTAAGATGTTTCTGACTGTTTGAAGCTCTCTGACCCCACAACTCTGGGTGGGACTCTGTCCGACTACAAGCACACCCTCCCTGACAGAACTGGCGATGGAATTGCCTGAGAGGAAGTGACTATTTATACTCGCTAAGGAACACAGAGAGAGGCACCCTTCCGATGGGCGTCTCTCGTCTTGCTTCCTTTGACAAATAGGGTTTAGGATGGCTCGCATAAAGCTGAATGCATATCTGCACACATGAGTTCATGTTTTGATCTGATTCATAAAGATATTTTGAGTACATGCCTAATCCTGTTTTGGTTAGCAATCTCCCCTACCGTGCTGCAATGACCTTTGTCCACTTTCGCTTGATGATGTCATAGCTCCAGCATCTCTTCTAAACAGCCACGAGGTGGCAGACTCTCTCCAGTAAATGCCTCTCAAATGCTGTTCACTAGTTTTTTGTACAATTTTTACAATTTTAGAGAAAGAAAAACCCTACTCCACAAAACATTTTTTATCATCTCCTGCTAATGGAGCAAACTGGCCATTATATTTTTATTTATGGAAATCTGATAGCAGCATCTGAGGAGCATCTGATATCCTCTAATCAAACCTTTTCTTTCAACCAGAGAAGTAAACAACTGAAGTATGGCAACAAAGACAGCATTCATCATAGTAGTTTCAGTTTTCTCTTTTTGCAAAAGCTCTTTGAATAAACTTGCTTCTCAGGCATTCTCTGTGATGCCTGAACTCAGATATTGAAACGAGAATTTGAGGGGAACTATTGAATGAATGGAATGCACACCAAGTTCCTTTAAAATATTTCAAACAATGACTTCATAGTGATCTCTGCCCACAGGTGGCACCGGAACAGGAAGATGAAGCAAGCAAACTGGTATGTAGGCTATGTACACAGTATGTTTGACTAGAATAATAATAATGCAATGCACCCATGACACAATGTATTGAGCATGTATGAATCATGGGCCTATAAATGTTTCTTTGTTTGCCTAATAAAGCTGATTCTGACAATGTTATTGTTGCATGGGCTCAACTTTTGGTAAGATATAACCACAGAAAAATTACCAGTCAAAAGTGTGACGGTCAGTCGAAACTCTGTATTTAGTTTTTGTCACTATTGTGAGATTAGTTTCGAGATATGTTGATACTCTCAACCACAGGAGGAACTGAAACAATTTAGACAAAAAATCATTTTCTACAGGGTCTACAAAAGACAGCAGCAGAAACAGAAGCACCGAGATAAGCTTTAACAAAAAACATTGATGTGCATTAAGTTCAATATAAAACAATTCAATATAAGGTTGTTGTGTCTACATGTCATTCATTAAAATTATGTTTTGTCAAATCTTAACCTGAAGTCTTTTTCTAGAATGCCAAATTGCTCGTCTCTTATCGAATTGCTTGTGTCTATATCACTCTCTTTCTCCCACATACTGCTGCTATTAAATGTGCCGGGGAACAGCTGTGTAATGGCTGGATAATATCTCTGAGAAAAGGCTGAAATGCTTTCTATCATGGCTTGGTTAAACAAAGGTCACATCAATCTGCATGGCTGCTAACATTGAAGCATTAAGATGACAGGGCTGGCTGATTCATTACATGCACTGCTATGAGTCTTTATCAACACTTCCGCTTCTTAAAAGGCAGAAGTTTATCTCAAATAACATCCGGAGTTTCATATTCAACATCACCCCAATAGGGAATCAATGTGAGCATAAAAGCAATTTATTTTTAAATCTGTTACATTTGGCAGATGCTTTATTGAAAGCGAGAGTGCATTCAAGTATAGATGTTGTGCATACGTTCTCTGGAAACCAAACACTTGATCTTAACATACAGTATAGCGCCATGCCAAGTTGAAGTCTTAGAAGAGATTGAACCTTTAGAGTTAGAAAAAGAACTTTAAAGTTCAAATATGAACTTCTAATAATTAAAAAGGTTCAAAGTTGAACTTATAAGTTCTATAAGTAACCTTTGTTATTTGGTATACTGTTAGAAGTTCTTTTTAGAACCTCTGTTGTGGCAAAAGGGTTCAAATTAGAACCTGGCCTGTTACCAAGGTTCCTTTTTGAACCTTTTCTGAGATGGACTAGATTTTCTGCTGTTTAGTTGTTGATGTTATTATTATCCTTATTAATATAATTTTATTATAATCATTTTAGCCTACTTTAGTTTACATTTACATTAGTCATATTTAAAGATTAATATATAAAAAATTAAAATACACAAACAATTTGAGAGGTGGACACCACCATCTCAAACAATAAACATGTCATTTCCCTATGAAAAACACAGAGGAAAAACCTCTCCAATCGTTTTAACTTATTTCAAACATCAAAAATGACATAGACTTATGAGTTCAAGAGCCAGTGCTACGTTCAAGCAATGCTTCTTCCCAAATACTACTTGGAAATAACATCGGAAACTGCGCTCATAATCGAACATACGATTTATGAACTCAGGGCAGATCAATCAAGCACGAGCGCAGGGAGACGCGTTACATGATCCAAAATGCTTGTAGTGACATTATAGAGCTAACTTATGCGAAACGTTAAGAAACTGTAAAGTATTTGACTGGAACGCTACGAGGTCGGAAGTGGGATATTTCAACTCGACTTCCCCTCGAACGAAGTCTTGCTTTCAAATGTCTCTCGCGCCCGTGGCCCAGCTCAAAACCGTTACAAACTCTGCTGCGCGAGCGCAGGAACTGAGATGAAATGCTCGAATATCTGAGGTAAGACTTACAAATTACAAAATGACCTTTATGAAAACATGAAAATAAAACAAATGAAATGTAACATGGTTACTGTACATTAAAACACAGACTAAAGCTCTGTTAGTTAACCGATTTCAAAGTGACCTTTTTTCTATTTAGGACTGTAAAAGTTATAAAGAGAGATGTATAGTGCTACAAAGGCAACATTTGTGTTAATTATTTCACCCCTTCACTTTCTTTTAAGTAGAGAAAAAGATAAACATATATCACTGAAAGGGGGAAAGATGCTAAGACGCAGGTGACAACGCACCTGAAAAATGGATGAAGCGCATTTCTAGCAACCAAAGGGACAACAATTCGGGATGCACCGAATCTAACATTCTTGGCCGAAGTCGAAGCCGAACATGATGTGAAACACTTGGCCGAAGGCCGAATAATACCGAACACCGAACATGGTTTTTGCATTTCTTCTATTTATTAAGCTATTTTTTTCACTATTGCACAAACTGAATAGTCAAAATTTGCTTTTAAAAATTTGTCTTGCTTTTCAATAAAATACAATACAACTTAATATAAAATTGAGCAAAACAAAATACATTAAAACAAAAAATTTAATAGCCTATATTAATTAGGCCTATAACTGACTGGTAAAAGAATGTAATGTAAGTTACTCTGTACCCCTACAACAAAACAGTTCATTAAAAAGTGTCATTCCACATTAGGCCTATAAACTAAAAATACGAATAAACTAAAACTGTTGGATTATTATAGGCTACGTTGCAAAATGATTTTAAGAAAAAAAAACATCGAACGCAAGCAATTCTGACTGATGCTGACTGACAACCATATCAGTTCACGTCTCTCCTCCAAACTCCGCCCACAAAGCTGACTGTTCTCTGGTGCACTCGTGGCCGGGATGCACAGAACATACTTTGACAAGTTGTTTAGTACAGGGAACTGTGTGCGCGCGACCACTGTATGAGTCAAAGGATGTCGCGAGCGGCGGGGCTACTGTCAGACAGCCCGCTCCCGTCTGAAGTACACAAGTTACCGACCGGTAAAGACGCTTTCATTCGGAAATTTACTTCCGTGCGGCAAGTCCCGTGCTTTGTCTTTCTCTGACACCTTAAAATGCTCCACACACACACTGCCAAAATGTTTGCGGCATTAATAAAGCGCACGTCTCTCCTCTCTCTCTCTCTCTCTCTCTCTCTCTCTCTCTCTCCCTCTCTCTGCGCTGGTTGCTAGTTGATCGTTTCTCGAGTCATGTTCGGTAAAATTTATTCGGCCATTTCACATATTCGGCCGAATACCGAACATGCGTTTTTTGCTATTTTCGGCGATATATTCGGTGGCCGAACATTCGGTGCATCCCTAACAACAATCAGAGCGTAAGTACTGAATGTTAATGAAGATTTATGTGTTTAACGTTAAATTTTTAGCTTTCTTATTGAACAGCCAAAGTTGGTAACTGTAGTCTGCAAGGCACAACAAGCAGAAATAAACAGTCTGTTTATTTAGGTAAACATGTGCTGATTTAGTGACTATTATAATTTATTCTGTCAAGTAATGAACTAAACTTCATAACATATTAATATGTTAATACATTCTGTGTCGGTCATCTACATTAAGTCAGCAGTAGTCTGTCTTAAAGGGATACTTAACCCAAAAAATTAAATTCTGTCATCATTTACTCACCCTCGGATTGTTCCAAACATGTATACATTTCTTTGTTTTGTTGAACACACAGGAAGATATTTGGAAGAATGTCAGATCTCATCCCCCATTTACTGCCATAGGGAAAATAAATACTATGGGAGTCAGTAGGGGATGAGATCTGACATTCTTCCAAATATCTTCCAGCAGAACAAAGAAATGTATACAGGTTTGGAACAATCAGAGGGTGAGTAATTGATGAGAGAATTTTCATTTTTGGGTGAAGTACTGTATCCCTTTAAGTGTGAATGTTTGTTTAATCTTAATTATGATTATTTACATGACAAGACTGAATATTTAACTGAAACCAATGATTTCTTGATCAAGTTTACTGTGGTATATTACTGTACAGCTTTTAATCATTCAATGTGTTTTCTGTTGAGTTTGTGCTTTTCCAGATGTGTCTCTCTACTGTCATGTTGCCATTAATGTGGAACCCACAACCTGTACAAAGAGGCAAAAGCCTGCATAATTTTGATGAACGGATAATCCTTGATCTCCATTTATGCCTATCACAAGGAACATGTAATGTTTGATCTAAATTGATAAATGCATAATCTGTGAATAATACATTTTATTGAGAAAGCCTTGTGGCCTTAAGAAGTACTGCAGAGGACACAACATAACACAAATGAGTTTCACTGATCTGTGGTGTTCTGTTTCCAGAGCTGAGTCCACCCATGCTATGCATTTGTGCCTTCTCCTACTCTGCACACAACATTTCTTCAAAGAGCTGCACTTTATTAGGCCACGATATACAAATCATCACTTACCAATAAAGTTACATAGAAACAGGCTTGTGTAAACATCATGTCTACGATGGTGAATTTATGAAGAGATCTGAGTAAACTGGTTTGCTATTCTGTATTAGTATAAAGGTATATTTAAATGAACATTTTGTATTTAGTAGGCCATCATACACTGGTTTGGCTGTGCTACAGAATTTGTCCATGCAAGACACGCTGAGCAAGTTTTCCTTAATGATCTGGATTACCATCACAGGTAAATAACATTATTTATATTCAGGTTTCTTGCCTCTATCTCTATTCAGTATTTTGGTCAGTTTTAAGGGGATGTATTTATTATAGTTCTTGAAACAATGATGCTAAAACATCAAAATAAAATGTGTCCAAATCTTTGGGCAATACACAATAACTGCAATATGAACATGAATGAATGATCCTTATCATTACCTCAGGCTGTGGCATCTTGATGTTTACTGATGATACATACCCCTCTACTGTGATCTGTGTGAGATATCGTTAAGATCTAAATCTAAAATTACAGAGTTGAAGATGTTAAAGTTAATTGTTAGTTTATTAATTTGTCTGTTTTTCTTTCTCTCAGGTGTCAGTGAAGCCTACATCAGTGCAGTGTGGCAGCTGATGGGCAAAAGGTAATTTCTAAATGTTTTTTAGTGTTGTATTTGTATTACTTATTATTGCACTTTTTCAAAAAACAGACTGTGGTCCTGTCACCCTGCAGTACTGAAGGATCATACAACTGGGATTTACACAGCTCTGCACTGCATACATCAGTTAATGGACTTTCTCTCTGTTTATGGCTGATGTTAGGAAGAATGTTACTGACTGACAAATTCACCGTTCACTTACATACAAAAAACAGTCAAAAAGCTAAGGAAAGTCAGTCAGGAGGGTTTGGTATGATGGTGAGTATCATGATCAAATATGATGACATATTACAGATTAAAATGGGCATTTTTGTTTGTTTAAATAAATGGACGCAGTGAGGTGGGCGTGCTTTATTTCATAATTATTTTACTTTGTTAATGTTATACATATCACAATCAGATGTTAAATAAAATGTATTGTCATTTTGTGTTTTATCTGAAATGTTTGCATGTACGCAATAAATATTTAATGGAGAATCATGGTGGTGTGTCATGTGTTATGAAATGTTGTTATAGTATAATGTGTAATATAATAATAATAAGAACAATAGTAACAATAATAATAGTACTGAAATGGTGACTAAAAGGGGTTCCAAAAGGAACTCTGCTGGTTCTTTAATGCACCTTTAAGAGAGGGTTCCAATCTTTTTAACCCTTTTAAAAAAGGTTCAAAAATGAACCTTTAAGGTTCCCCCACAGTTGCAATCTCCAGGAAACTCAAAAGGTTCATTTTTTAACCTTTTCTTCTTAGAGTGTAGAAAGCTTCAGTAATCAGGCCTTTTGTTGTAAAACATGACATTAATAAGAATTTACAAAGAATTTACATGAATCATTCAAAAGTTTACATACCACGGAGTCTTAAAGTTTTCTGATTGCCTTGAGCATTAGTAAGTCACTGTTGCAAAGGGGTTAAATATGTAGAAAAAGTTGGAAAAGCAAAGAATTTGCTATCACAAAACATAAAAACAGTTGTTAATCATCCAGGTAACATCATTAAAAATCCATGGTACACTCTTTAAAATAAAGGTGCTTTATGATGCCATAGAAGAACCCTTTTTTGTCTAAATGGTTCCATAAAGAACATCCGAAGAACCTTTCTGTCTCACAAAAGGTTCTTTGTGGCGAAAAAAAAAGCTCTTCATAAAAAGGGAGAAAAAGATTGTTCTTCAAAGAACCTTTGAATGTTTCTTTGTGGAATCAAAAATGGTTCTTCTATGAAACCGCTGTTAAGAACCTTTTAAGCACCTTTATTTTTAAGAGTGTAACCTTTTTAATTGGCTTATTTTTGTTAATTCAGCTATTATTCTGTGTGGACTACTGTATACAGTATATAAACACCTCTCATGTGAAATAGTTTGTTCTGGGCAGTACCAAATTTAAAACAAACCTAAATTTGCATAATTTACTAAATTATCAACCCTTTCCAGTTTCTGAAAACAACCACAACAACTGTATAGATTGTGTCACGTTTTGAACATGAGTCCCCTTACACACCAGGCAGAAATATCAGCTTTAGACTCACACATCCTGTGTTTAAATAAAGTTGTTAAAGATTGTCTTTGTGATCAGTCTCTGGGGAGCCAACGTCAAGTTAGGAGAGATTACAGACAGTAACAAATGTATTAAAATGGAAAGTAACTCACACCCATGTTTGTATGCTTGACACTTTAAATGATGTGACACAGAATGTTTATATAGACCTGTGAAACTCTGATATATGACACGACCAGAATCCACGCTGATCAACTTCTAATAGCCAGCAGGAAAAAGTGTAGATACCCAAGATTAAATCAATCTTTAATGGGATAGTTCACCCAAAAATGAAAATTCTGTCATCATTTACTCACCCTCAGATTGTTCCAAACCTGTATACATGTTTTTGTTCTGCTGAACACAAAGGAGGATATTTGGAAGAATGTCAGTAACCAAACAGATCTCGAAACTGATATACTGATATAATGAGAGAAAAAGATCTGAGGCTCGCCAGACCTGTGGCTCATGACTGTTTATATGTGTCACTGTTTTGAGAGAGTATATGCTGTTGGATTTATGAATGCTGTTGTAATATGAAGCTTTGAGGCGGCTAATTGAATAAAGCAGTGAGTCACGGGGAGCGGGGGTATCCGCTTCACAACACAGACACCCAGCACATAACCCTCTTTACCTCATTCTATCACTGCCGATCAGTACGGCCACATCGCCTTCCACTCAGCACATTTAACATACTGAGCCACTAAACATCCAAAACACACAACATTTTCATATCTCATTGTACGTCCTCTAAAACATGGTATTACCACGGTACTAAGTCAAAACACAAGAAACACTATTAATCACTACCCAAAGGCTTTAAAAAGAAATTCAGTTGCGGCATGTCAGTCAAAGAATTATCAGGTACACGCCGAGCTCAGTGAGAAGATTGCTGGACCAGGTGTGCATCTGACAGCTGTCTCCAGGAGCCCTCGTGACTGAGGAGCTGGCATTGAAAGTCACACTCACAGGTGTACGTCAGGAAAACCAGTCACACACTCACTGACGCTTTGACAAGAAACAGCAATGCTCACATTGATTACAGCACACACGCTGTTCTTCAAACCACTGGGGACTGGGCTGTCTGAAGTGACCATATGGCAGATTTCTTCTTTCATTTTTATTAGCATTTTAACTGCATTCCCTGACTTTACAAACCCACCCTACCATCAGAGCGGATTATAGGAGAGGATGGAGTGATGTTCAGGCTTGTCCTCTGTCAAAGACAAGCTATCACTGCGGTGGTACTCTTTCAAAGAGTACACATTTGCACAAAGAGAACACAGGAACCCAGCATGACTAACATATTTTAATACGTGGTATCTTAAAATATGTATTGATATATATTATCAACGCAATCTGATTGGACTTCGTACCTATTTTTGTACTGATACAAAAAAACACTGTGTCCATCCTATTCAGTGACAAAAAGGAAATGTAAAGTTTAGTTGGTGAAATTCACCACAATCACACCACATCATACATCATACACACAACATTTCTTCAAAGAGCTGCACTTTATTAGGCCACGATATACAAATCATCACTTACCAATAAAGTTACATAGAAAAACAGTGACTTGCATGAGACCGTCAAACAGTTACCACACAAGTACGAGATACACTGAAAGATTATTGTGGTTTCTCTGGCTTGAGAGAATTAATAGAAGAGAATCTTTAAACAGTCTTTAAAACCACAGGTTCACAAAAGAATGTTCCAGGTTTAATAAGTCCATTGTATTTTTTAGCATATTTGTTTTTTTATAGAGAATATTTTCAACTTGTTGTACACAGTTATTAATAATTCAATAGATTGACATTGCAAAGGGTTTAACAACAAAAATGTGAAGCTTTTTTAAAATAAAAAAAATAATTCTGTCATCATTTACTCACCCTCTTGTCATTTCAAATCTGTATGACTTTCTTCCTCAGAACACAAAAGAAGATATTTTGAAGAATGTTGTTAACTGGCCCCCATTCACTTGCATTGGTTTTGTGTCCATACAATAGAAGTGAATGGGGACCGGTGATGTTCGGTTACCAAATTTCTTCAAAATGTCTTCTTTTGTGTCCGGCTGAAGAAATAAAGTCATACAGGTTTAAAATAACAAGGTGAGTAAATGATGACAGAATTTTCATTTTGGGTGACCTATCACTTTATGCCATAAATGCTGTTGATAGAGCTTAGCATGTATTGAACCTGGAACATTCTTTTAAGGAAAAATATAAATAATTTGTTTCCTGATATTAAACACTTTCTGTCCATTTGGAGGAATCAGAGAGCAAAATAGGTTTAATGAACCTTGGGTTACAAAGCAAATACTGACTAAAATAAAATCAAGATGGAAAGATTGCCAAGAACAGGGGTGTTATAGCCCTCAATGTTTAATGTAAAATGTGTGTGAAAGAGGCTTGGTAACCGCATACCACCCACTATTTTCTCTCCAAACTAGAGTAAGACGACAGAGGGATAGTAGTAGATATATTTCTGCTCCTCGTCATCATTTCCCTTCTAAATCAAAAAGGCAGAACTTGATAACATTCGCACACATACACACAGATGTGGAGGTATTGCCAAGCCCTCTGAGTATACGTCATCAATACTAATAAATCGGCTCATATATATGTATTGTATGTGGATGTGACCATTAATAGCCCTGATTGTCTTCACTCATACACTATTCACATAAGTTTGATTAGAAAGGCAGCATACACACTAGCACGTACATATGCTGTAAAAAATCAAATAGGCACTTTATATTGCAAGACTTATTAGAGAACTGGATTAAAGTGGTTACCTCACTCATATCTATACAAACATACATGGTTGTTAATTACCTGAAGATTCCTGAATGTATATTCACACTATCCTAATGAATTGTTACAAGGAGCTACAAGTATCGGATATAAGAAACTCACGCCAGATCTAAACACAGAGAATAACTGAGAGACAGCAATGTCTCAATGTCTGTAGATTAGAATAATGTTCTCCCACAGGGGAAGACTAGATAGTCAAAAGTGCAATATTTCACACAAACACACACGTGTGTTATCATGTCAGGTACTGCAGCACTTACACTGTTTATATTCACACATTGCTAAGAACTCTTTATAGGACTGCAAATATCGACAAGAACTACAATAGATAAATTTATCAGCTTACAAGTATTCAGAGTTAATAAAAACCCTGTTTTTAAAAAAGAAATGCCAAACAGTCAAGTTGATCACAAAGTCTCTAAAAGGCCAAGATATGGAATAATATTGCTGTGCCGTTCTTTTTCCTAACTTTAACCTCAGCCTAAACTGACCTGCGCACCTGCTTTCCCAGAATTCCCCTGTTTTTATTTTTACAGCGGAATGGTCTCAATGTATTCTTCTGTATCTATCCGTCCTTTCGCCATTATCCACTCCTCACTCCTGTCTGTATCCTCTGTCTCTCTCTCTAAGTTACTCTGATTCCTGCCCTCTTTAGGAGACCTTGCTTTCCCTGCGCTCCTGTCCGTGACCTCCGGCTTCCCAGCTCTTGTCCCAGCACATCCAGATGTCCCAGGACCACGTTTCCTCCTGGGAGGACCCCAGATGAAGTTCTCTGGCGGGTGGTAGTGGCGCTGGGCGAAGCGGAGCAGGGCGCGTCTCTGAGAGTGTTGGCGCAGAGTGTAGACAAAATACTCCAGTGTGCTGTGACGCATGTTGGGTAAAGTGCCCTCGACCAGCGCCTCCTCTAGCAGCAGACGAACAAGAGGCAACTTGAAGTGTTCGAAGCCCAGCTCACCGAGGCTCTTCAGAATACGGGTTATACGCAGATAGTTGTGCTGTGACCTGGAAAGGAAAGAGGCCAGAAACGATACAAATAAATTATTTTTGCAAATATATTACTTGAATTTAGTAAATATAATAAATACATAATTATAAAATTGTACATTTGCAGAAATAATTAAGAGATTAATGAAAATGTTCATTTAATCAGCATTTCTAGATGTATTGTGGTCATTACAGTCCAGTGTCTGTTGAATTTCAACGAAATCAAACCTCAGGAGTGACATAAAGTGAAAGACTGACAGAATGACAAGACACATGAAAACTGTGAAAACTAAAATCGATGTTATCACAAAAATATTCTTAGAATTTTCCTAAATACATGTACAAATATTACTGTTGTATGTATTACTTAAAAGTGAATCTGAACTTGTATCCTTTGCAGTATTTGAGGTCTGAAAAAACACAATGCATCTTTTCTCTTATTTTGACCGTTTCTCCAGTTTTCATTTTCTGCAAAAAAAAATGCAAATAGAAACAACATTTTTACTTTAAATTTGGGAGAAATATTGTTAGTAGTTCACAGAATAAAAAGAAAATAATCATTTTATTTAAACACATACCGATAGTCAATTCAGAAAAACTGAAAATGGTCTTTGAAATGGTCTCTCAATTTTTTTTCTGTATATACTGTATATTATTTATTTCACAATATACACAATGGTCATCATTTAAAAAAATACTACCCAAATGTCTTGCAGTGCCCCACTGAGTCTTACAAAAGAGCTCACACTGTTGCTATAGTTACTTTCTCATGCAACATTGATTATTTTGTTGCCATTCTTCTATTTACTAATAATAATCATTTTCTAGATTATTCATTCATTCACACTGCAGGCATAGTCTCTAATGTCATAGAGAGCGTCCTCTGCGGCTCAGTGCCGGGGCAATGACACAACAACAGATACACACAATCATTTACGTCTACTACATTTACTGCACTACGGATTTTCTTGCGTGCCATCCTTAAGCATCGTTAATTTATCTAACTCTTCTTCAATTCTAATTTTCATTTTCTCTGCAAATCTAAATCTCACTTGTCTTTGTGACCCATTCAGTTCTTCTCTATTTAGCCTCTGTGCATCTGACCCATTTCTCCCATTGCTGCAGGAGACGGTCACATGACATGTGACAGTGCCGTTAAGGTCATGAGAGTGAAATTGTGTTGAAGGGACCAGAGATTGAAGATGCTTTCTATGAGCACTGTGGCATGCTAAATACAGCAGATTAAGACAAGGAGATAAGACTGGGAAGGCTAAGGGATGAAAGTCAATGTAACCGATACTTCAAGATTAGTTTTGTATAGTACAAAATTGTTTAGTATTTAAGCTTTATTTTTAAACCCTTATTTTTATCATCAACCATAACCATCATACAGGCATCTTCTGGATGTCTATATGACATCTGATGGGAGACATCTCAGAGACGTATTGCAGATTAGCAAACAATAAAAAAAAGTGTCTTGGCGATGTACATGCAGATATCAAATATACGTTTCCCAGATATATGTGTGCTATCAGGGTGAGGGCTACCCACTCATTCAGATGCTGAAAGCGGTCTTGCCAGTTCTGAGCTCGAGCCACATTCCCATTTTTATCCAGGAGCTTGATCCCAAAGAAATCCAACATGATGGTGTAGGCTAGGAGGAAGCGTCTCTTGGCTTCCCGAGTGCTTTGGAATTCCTGTCGACATGAGAAACGCTCTGTTAAAAGCTGTGTGTATTACTTAATGATAACAGCAGGTGAAACAAAAGAACACAATGTCTGAGTGCCTGAAATCTATTGATCACTTGGTTCTGTTCAATTTCACTTTAAAACATTTACCTTTATCTCATCCTGAGTGAGTTCTTGAGCATAAAAATTGAGGCCTTGTTCTCTGAGTGGGAAAAGCCTGAAAGATAGTGAAGAGATAAGGTCTAGCTCTGATTTGATCATGGTCATGGTCATAACTTTACATAACTACCGTTTACTCAACTGATATTCTGATTTATTTTAAATTATTTGTATTAGCTAATATCACATTGTAGTCAATCGCATCAATAAAAATAAACAGTCAACGACAAACTACACACTGAAAGCTGGGTTAGAATCCTCTAGCATCAAACTATTTCACATATTGCTGCTGTCCTTCTAAAACCTTGTATGTCCATATTTCGTTTTTGGCCTTAAATCATTATCAAGTCCCCATTATGTTTGTCACTAGGTTTTTTGACCAATAAAAAGTATTAAAAGTGCTTGTCAACTTTGACAAAACAGTATTTAATTATTTAAAAAGTGTTTTTTTTTTCATTTCCTGAAAAACTGTGAATTTGGACTTCAGAGGTTTTGGAAGGACATTGACGATATATAAATATAAACACACAAAACAAATAAATTATTCTAGAATGGACAAATCTGACTTTTGCTACAACCTTGGGGGCAGAGGATATAGAGGGTTCTTCTCCTCCTCTCCACTCTCTCTAACAAGCTAAAGTTTCTGTGTTTCTGTGTTCCATCTTAAACGCTACTCTGCTCGCACATTGTGTTTTAACATTCACTAATTGATATTATGCAAATAGCCTCGTAAGCATACGGAGCGAGAGAGCGAATAAATGAGTAGAGGGGAACAAGAGAAGCTAATCGCTTTTTCCTCGGCGGGATGGTGCAGCGGTATGAGCGGTAGCATATGTGTGAAGTCTGCTTTTAGATCTGCGCTGTTATTTCACACAGCCTTATGGCATCACGCCCTCCCCTCTTTTTTCTCACCCTCATCGTCGGGATCACAGCACCAGGCGGAAAAGAACAGGCTCAGCTCAGGGAGTGTATGAGGTAACAACACACTACTGAGAGTCTTTTACATAAGCTATAACAAACATTTAACCTTTAGGCAACCTTCAGTGCTAACTGAACCGTGCTTTGCAAGAATATTCAATTTAATTTCCTCGTGTTGTAATGTACAGATTTGTTATTTGGTTATTTGATTATTGTACTATACATGCTGGGAGGTAACTAGACAAAAATAATAAAGATACCACTATTTAGAGTCAGGTTTTATAAATAGGGGAAACTATAATATTAAATCTTTGCATGTTTAGATTAAACGTTGTTTAGTGAAAACCATTTACCAGGAAATGCCCACAAACCACAGACATTGCACAAGCTTCTTTAGTTACTGTTACTAATGTGATGCTGTTTATAAATATTAAAACACTAATTAGTGCTGTCAATCGATTAAAAAAATTAATCAGATTAATCACACATTTTTTCTGTGATTAATCACGATTAATCGCACATAACTATTATATTTTAAAATATACTTTTACATTTTAATCATTTCACATTTAATCTTCAAATTGATGTAGAAACAACATATTTCTTTAACAGCATCATTTAATGAAAGCTAGCATTTTGATATTAGTACTGTAACTGATGTCTCTATTAAATTGATTATTTTAACATGAATTATAGCCATTCAACAGTATAATTGAGAGCTCATGTAGGAAACATAGGAATTGAAGGACACTTTACAGTCTTTATTAATGCTAAATTATAAATTAAATGCAGAAGAATTCTCATTAAAGCTACAAAATCACATTGATTTCTTCTTTAATTTTGTTCTTTGATTAACATTAGTGACAGGAGTCACAGCAGCACGTTTAAGAACACGGCCCCTTTAAGAGCTGTCTCAGTACGCAGATCTGACCATCACCGCACTCCCATTTTCACAACACTTTGCATTCATTTAAGATTTTATTTTACACTTTGAAGTCTGTGCTTAAGAAAATGCTAGACAAAACGGGCTTTCTGACATAATCTTGTATGGTTTTATCCATTCAAGCACGAAAGAGAACTTAACACGGATGCGCTGTCTGACAGAGATTCACCGACGCAGCCCTTAGCAGGTGACTGTTTACACCAGACTGGACCTCGCGTTGCGTTTTGCCGCGTCCCACAGTTCAGAAGCTGTCTATCTACATTGAACGCGTCAAAGCAACTGTTTAAAATCGCGCTTAAGTGGTTTAAAAGCCTGTACACGAATAAGAGCGTGAATACATAATGTAACGCTAGACAAAGGATGTCAAAACAAACGGATGCTGCGTTAATTGCGATAAATATTTTCTCACGCGTTAATTTGAAAAAATTAATCGCATGCGTTAACGCGTTAACGTTGACAGCCCTAAAACACTTACAAACATGAAAGAAACTTAAATCAGTTTTCTCTAGTTGTCTGAAGGCTATTACTGTGGCTGTAAAAGACATTGTTCCCTTCAACTGAAGGTACCGCAGCTGTGTTGATTTAATCCTTATCACTGCTGGGGTTTTTTGCTTGCTTGATTATGCCTTGATCTACAAGATTTGTATCTAAAGATGACGTTAATTTTAAGCAGATCTGATGGCATATCTACTGTATGTCTTGCCACCCAGAAATCCCTCATGCACATATTAGCATGGTTCTTTCCCTTTTCAATAACAATTTGCTAATTCTCATTAGACATCATTAAGCAATTTAGTAGGCAACTTCAATGCTCATACCATAGAATATTGCAAAAAATGTCTTACCATTGAATGTATGTGTGATTGTGCTCTAGCTTGTCATAGTCTCCCCTCCATTTGGTGAGGATTTCTTCAATATAAATACCTACATGAGAAGAAACAGAAAATCAATCAGAGAGATTACTTAATTCAGCTGATATAAAAATGTATAGTAACTTACACAAACTATCCTTTTGTTGTGTGAATGAATCAATATACACATTTAGACCAGTTTTGAGAATCAGAACCAATTCATTGAAAACAGCCCACTTGAAAGCATAACTAGACCAGGGCAGATGTTGACATTTAAAAAAGTATTAAAATTGGTCTGTATCTCACACAAAGCTTGGAAAACTTACAGTATTTAACTATATGTATAAAATATACTGTAGTACATATTGACAACCAGATTCCTCATTCTTCGTTTTTTTTAAGAAATGCAGGCATTTGGGTTTGGAATGACATAATGGTGAGAAAATTAACTTGAATAAAAGTGTACGTCATTGGTGACAAGGACACACTAAAACCACAAGAGGACACAGAACACAGCTGTATGTGTGTGTCCCTACTCTCTAGTCAGCGGTAAAGAACTTGAACCATCATTAAATGTTTGCACAACAAATCTCATCTGAATTCAGCTCATTTCTTCCCAAAAAATGAGCACAATAACCAATCAATGGCTCCTCATTTGAGATCTTTACTGTCTGCCTCTCTAAACTGCCCCCTCAGGGAAAACATTCAGCTAATGAGGCATTTTCTTCCCTCACACCAGCTGCTATGTGTATTCAGTTGTAAAAACTGCTTTATGCTGTCTGTGTGTAAATGCTCTAGCAGTATGTCTTCTATCTTGTGTTGTCAGTACCACTTTTGAGCTTCTGTTTATGTTCAAAGAGTTATCCGATTCGCTTTCAGGAAGCATTTTTGAATGGTGTCAATCAAAACTCCATTTTTCTTGGCAGGGTGTCAATTAAAACTCACAATCTTTTGACGTGTTGGATCATAAAATCTCTTTTTTGGCAGCCAGTCTGAATTTGAAGCAATTTTTAGTACATGTATAGTACATCTTGATTCAAATCCAGAGTTTTCTTTTGTGATGTCTAAAGTTAAAGGCTATCTTTCCAGTTCCCAGATTATACAGTGTGAATCTGGTTGCTTTAGAGACATTATCAGCCCAGATCTTTAACCAAACGCTCCTGTTCCATCTCACTACCCCCCTTTGGAAATTTGCTATTACTGCCAATGAATTTTCCCCACATACAGTTAAGGCACAGTCTCGTCTCATAATGAGAATCAAGGGACTTCCAGAAAGGAAGCTGTTACGGTAATATAAAAGCAATAAGGTGGGTTTGTTTTTTAATACCATACGATGCAATCCTGACAAGCACAGCGTTCATAACGTTTCATTATTTAAGGACACATCACCAGCAGACATATTGTTATACAAAGTCAACTGAGAGAAAATCCACTGCTATGATCATTTATGAGGTTTGTTTAACAAATGTGTTGAAGTGAAGACTTGGTTTGTATTCATTATTTTACAAACTGAAGATTTCAGTGAAAAAGTGTAATATTTACATAACATAAGAAACCGAATAGGGAGTGGATTGTTCTGTTTTAAGGCATAAATATACAGCAGGACTGTTAAAAATGCTTACAGATCAAGCTCCTTTAAAGCACATTGCTCTCAACTGAGGCATTCATAGATAAAACTTACAGCACAATACATGTACAGTAAAGCCAAAGTATTAAACAGCCCTAACAATCTTTTACGATACTTTTAGACCCCTTCAGTAAAACAAAAAAAATGTAGGCTACTTTGACTACAGAAAACACTCACTTACCATCTGGCACAAGGGGTATTTTATTGAGATAGAACCTAAGATTGCGGTACTCATTCGTCCGTCGGGGTTCTTTGTAGTTCTGAGTGGGAATTAATGAAAGAATCAAAATTAGAAAATAGGTTGGAGTTATAAAGCAATAAAAAAGTCAATCCCTTCAGCTATATGAAACTGATTTAACACACTTAAGTCACAGATGTGCATCCAAGTTCTCCGACTGTTTTGCTATATTTACTGTCACTGAAAAGACAACCGCCCTCTGAGATTCATACATAGACTTTGAAAATACATGCTATTGACTCTTTACCGGATAACTATGGCGATACTTGTACAGGTCCTTGGCTGCATAAAAACTCCTTTTCATTCTGGTGGAGGATTCCAGCATATCAACAAACTGTGAAAGAGAAAAAGAATGAGGGGGAATTAAACTGTTACTGGTACACAGGAGTCTATGAACAATTCCCATGATAAGCATATGTACTGAGCATCACCCACTGAGACGCAACGACATCATCAAGAAGAAACATAAGATCTCCATTTTGCAGAGATGGTGTACTTTTCGTCTTACTAATTCATGACCATTTTTAGCTCTCAGCTATTTGTGATGTTCAAGCACTGCACATCTTTACGGCTGAATGAAAGCACCGCACAAATGACAACACTTTTTAACGTGACTTGAAGATTTAAACCAGTCAGGACCACTGGACCAGTGTAGTTATTTCATAACATTCACATGCGTTTCAGTGTCCCTGTGAATAATACGATAAAACCATTTAGAAAAAGGGTCAACTAAAAGCTGATTCTAACTAAAAGATTGAGTTTTTAAAGCATAGGTCATGTTCTTTTGTATCTTAATTAAATAAAAACATATTAAAATGATGGCCAAAACAATTCTAATGAATACTGTATGTCAGTTATCTTCTTATTTTTTGCTTTTTCATTCATTTATGTTTCATTACTGTTAACATTTTGCTATCCTAGGCAATAAGTGTGGAACTGTTCAATGGCTTTTGTTTCAAACAAACCAAATAAATATTTATTCTAACTCTATTCTGCACTTCATTTTATTGTCGAGGACAACAAACAGGGCTCACAAAAACAAAACTATAAGAGTAATCGTAAACACTGTTATAAAATGCTTTGTTTAAAAACAATCCAATTTTCTTCCTCCAGTGACAGGAAATCAAAAGGCTGAATTTCCTGAGAGGAATTGGGTCGCGTTTAACAGGTCACAGCCTTAAATCCACAAGAATGATGACAGCATGAGCCATTTTAATACAAATGACATTTAACGCGTACAAGCATGTAAGGCTAAACCTATACAACCATCATATATCAAGTCCCTTATATATTTCAACAAATGTACTGTATATCGTGCTCTGTCCTTATACAGTGATAATGATGATTGTGATAATAATAGGTTGACATTGCCCACGCTTTGCACGCGTGCCTAGACCACATGGATGTTCATGTGTAATAAATAACAAAAATCATAAATACAACAACAAACTGTTATTTTTTATGCAACATACACGCACCCATAAATATGTGCCAAAAGAGAAAAAAAACGTTGTTTTACGCAAAATTCTATGCAAAGTTATTGTTTCGTGAAGCAGTGTTATCACTCAACGCTTCTATACGGTGAATAGCGATACCTGCGGCGATCCGTGATCCAGCTGCTCCGTTCCTCTGCCTGTTTCTGACGGGCTGATGGACTCAGAGATGCCGCTGTCCTCCTCCTCTTCTCCCAGCTGCTGCTGATGCTGCTCATCGCTCTCCGAGTCGCTTTCCCACGTCGAGTCGCATTCCTCCACGGTGCTCGGCTCCTTATATCTCCAGCTTCCCATCAGATTGCCCATTTAATCCCGCCGCTGTCCAAATTTACCCTCGTGCCCACATATTTGAACGTCCTCGTGTGACCCTACGGCTCGGCAGCGAGCTTTGATGTGATGCGGAGCCGTTTTGGGTCCCTTTTATGCGTCTAACGGGATTTCCAGCTGTCTGATGAAAACACACCCCCTTTCAGAGATCAGCAAGAGATGATGATGATGTGCTCTCGGCATTTAGACAAATCGAGAAGAGTCTACTGAAACAGCTACCGAATTCATCGAAAAGATCTTGGTAAAACAAAGCTCCGAATTAAGCCGAGAGATATTCAGAATGAAAAAGAAACTGGCAATCAAATTTTTCTTTACTGTAATATAGGTAGGCTACGTTCGGCAAAATAAAGATCTGTTTTATTAACACAATGTGCGTCTAAAATTAAAAGCTTGCATAAAATTAAAAAAGAAATCAATTGTATTACATCATCACAATTCCTGAATTTTTATAGAAATTACCAACAGGGCAGTGTGTACCAATATGGGTACAAATAGCAGTTTAAATTTATGAACAACCACTAGGTGGCGGTAAAAAGCTTTGGACAAAGCATGCGCAGTTGAGGCAGAGCTATAAGGACATAGGTCGATGACTTAGGTCAACTGCAGGTCAATTGTACAAGATGGCCATGAATGAGGACCAAGTTCAGTCTCAAGATCGATCTAAGTGCTATAAAGGTAGATGGTGTATTGATAGTAGGATAGTAGAAAATCAACCTTAAAATTCAAATCATATGTAAAGGGCTGTCACGATTATGAAATTTGGCTGACGATTAATTGTCTAATAAATCATTGCGATTATGCCAATTAATTGTCGGTTTTAGAGCTTTGACTTTTAATTCTCATACATTTTTTATTCAGCTTTGAAACGACCATATTGTGCTGAATATAAAGACTATGTTCTTTTTCTTGGAAATACATCGGAAAAAATTGGGTCATCATACTTAAGGTTTAGGCTTTTACCTGTCAATAATACAACCACCAAATAAGTAAATTGATCAGGAGTGAATTTAAGCCACCATTAAAATACTATCAGTCATAGAAAATCTTCTAGTCTGTTTTTTTCTCACTTGCAAGACTACAATAAAAGTTGACTTCTATGTTAATGAGATTTTGGTAGACTGGTTTTCACACTGAAATAATATTAAATTGTACTGCAGGATATTTTTATGGTATATGCTTTAGTTTTTTTAAGTGATTGTGTTGTGGTGGTACATTTTACAAGTATTACCATGCTTTAGTTACAATATATACACTAAAATGTGCAATATGTAGATGCAGTACAGCACCCCCTAGTGTCTTCTATAGAAATGTGAAATAATTGCGATGATCTGAAACCATCGCGATGAGGTCAAACAATCGCGATGAGACGAATATTTAATAATCGTGACAGCCCTATAGGCCTAATACAAATTTGCTCAAGCTGACAGTGGAGACCAATGTCTTGCTTTATGATAAATTGCCAGACAAGTCACGCCTTTTTAGAGGGCTTGTTTTTTTACACTAGTTAGAAGAACAGTCGTAATTCAAGGTATTTTTATGGCAGCATCTATACATTTAACCAGTAGCTTTACTGGCTTTCCATTTTCGTGCCACTCACTATCCAAACTTTACTGCCTGTCTCATTCCATCTAAATTTGTTCTGTATTCTCTCCGTACCTTCAGTCCACTTTTTATCCTGAATTTCTCAGTATGTGCAAGTATAGCAAAGTGGATTGGCTATCCAATGATTGTGTAATAATTATTCTTTATCACAAGTCATGCTGGTGCAAAGGGGCGTTCAACAATTCCGGTTGAATTAATGTATGGGATCCAGAGCAATACACCGTGCAGGGGGCACAAACAATTACAATATAGCCCATGTTACTCCGATTGACATTCAAGCTTGTTTGAAATGACATGGTTAAACGAGACTTTACATTGTCAAAGCATGGAAACATTAAAATATCTTGTCTTTTTATCAACTTTTAAATGCTTTTTAGAATAACTTTTTCTTTGAACTTGTAGTGTATTAAACCTTCTCAAGCTTCCCATCCAGAGCAACCCAGCAATCTGCATCTATTGAATTAAGAAAGAAAAAATCACAAGGTGGTTCACTCTGACAGTCATACGAAGCAAACAGCTTGGCTGCCACTTTTGGGAGCCATTGAGCATTTTATGGCTCTTTTCTCATTACACCAGAAGCTGTTTAATGTCAGGCTTTGTGAGGATAGGAACAAAGCAGCAAGCAAGAGCGAAAGAAAAAAGGTGGGCGTGAAGTAATGACTTAGTCACCCAATCCATAAAAAAAAAACGCCAGGAGCGTGTATGCTCCTGAGTCAGCACCTGCTGAAGTAGGCTTAAATCTTTAGGAGCAAAAGTCTTTAGGCTTGTTCGACTTGATGCGGCGCCGCAAGATCCGACAGGCGGATGACATCAAAGTACAGCAAGAGAGATTCGAAACCAAACATTTTATGGTTTTTCGAATGGCTCTTGTGGTACTTTGATGTCATCCGCCTGTCGGATCTTCGGCGCCGCATCAAGTCGAACAAGCCTATTGACTGACAAAAGTCACATGCCAGAAACAAGAGTTAGAGGGTCTCCATGGTGATATTAGATTTTATGAAGGCATAAACACTACAGGAAACCATCACTCCATATATGATTTACAGTTTTAAATTATGTGGCCATATTTCACAGACTGGGTCACATCAGACGGCTACAGATAAGATACTCATTTTAATGCAGCACACAGTAGATCATCACTAAAATAATTTTCATACAGTGGCATTTTAAAGAATTTAAATTGCTATAAAGCATGTAATGAACCCATTTAGTTTTGATAGTAGCTGTGTAATAAATATTTTATCAGAGGCGTGTGCTGTGTATTCACTGGGTTCCAGGGACAGCTCCAGACATACACACCCATCTGACACGTCTGTGATTTAATAATAATTTTGCTCATTGTGAAGCATACTGTACATTTGTCACAACAAAATTGTAATGGGAAGTAGACTCGTAGAGAGAGGTTAAAAGCCAGACAGGTATTTTATTTGACAACAGAATAAAAACAGCACGTGAGCATGAGCATGAGTTCTTGGAATGACAAACTGGCTGCTGATGAATGTTCGTTACCAGGAATTGGCGGACAGACGAGGTGAACACGAAGGGAAACACAGAGTCCTTGGAACATGGGAGAAACACTAGGAGTTGGCTGGAGATCGCAAGGAGATCGCTGGAGAACACAAGGAGATCGCTGGAGAACGCAAGGAGATCGCTGGAGAACGCAAGGAGATCGCTGGAGAACACAAGGAGATCGCTGGAGACACTGAGGTAAGTAGAAACCACGAGGTAAGTCTTTACTCCACAGGTTTTGAGTGCTTTTCCGAAGGGGAGACTAGACAATGAGTTGGTGAAAGTGGCTGGCTTTTGTAGAGCTGGGTGCAGTGATTGCTGATGGGGTTCAGGTGTGCTGGCTAGAACTCAAATGATTGCGAGCCTGGAAGTGGGGTGGAACCTGGCGTGTCCACGACAATAATGACCCATAGTGATTGATCCTTGCTCTCCATATTTTTGTTGTGGTGGAAAGATTTTGTGACATACCTGTCTTTAGTATGATATTCATTGTTTTACATGTAATGCAATTACATATTGAGCTAAAGTTTATTTTTAATTAACAACACTGCACAGCAGAGCAGTGCAGTGTTGGCTTGCTCACCGGGAGACTGTATTTATTCATTTATTTATTAGATATTATTTATTATAATGATCTTGCTTGGTCTATAAACACCATGCACTGTGCTGTGTTTTACCTTTCTGTGTTTTTCTTATTTGCTTCTGTAAAGCTGCTTTGGAACAATGCACATTGTGAAAAGCGCTATATAAATAAAATTGAATTGAATTTAATTTAATTTAATTTAAAAAATTACCGCAGGTATGAATATTAAAAGAATAGACAAACAACCAGGTTATTTTCTTTGCCTTCCCCCTCCCCAAAAGTTATTAAACAGTCTAGTCCATTCTCTTCTAAAGCTAGTTTTTTATAAACAGGCATAAATAGACCAAGCTCTACATTTTAAACAAAAGCACGTGCTGTGGATGACTAAATATTTGCTCTAAATATTTTATTGCTTCGATTTTTTTGCAACATAATTCAAGTTTTGATGAGCTTAATATTTTTTTCTAAAACGTGGTAAAACTATTAAGAAGCTTATTCTAAAACTTTTGACTGATACTTATGAACACAAATATTAATGCTCATCTACAAGATCTTGACAAGAAACCTTAATTTTGAACAGGGGTTCTCAACCTTTTTGACTTCAAGGCCCCCAAACAATTTTCAACAATATTCAAGGCCCCCTCCCACTCACAAAAACTCAAAATGACTACCCAATAAAACTATTTAGAGACATTAATTATAAAAATAGACAAATAATAAGAAATGTATTTTTATGTAGCCTATTTCAATGCTCATTTTGAAGCCCCCTTGCAAGTAACCGGGCCCACTTGCGGGCCACGGTCCCTCTGTAGAGAACCACTGATCTAGACCTTTGTAACAAACATTTGGTTTTAGACTATAAGTAAATTCAAATTATTGTTAAATAAATAATATTAGTATCATCATAGTCACTGAGAAGTGAATAAGCCACTATCCGTCTCTCAGCTGTTTGCCAGTGCGGGAAGGGGGAATCAAAAATTAGTTTGAAGTCTTAGCGTCTTTTAATAGGAACACAGCAGCGTATTGATGACTCCCTATCTACTGTATATAAAGAGCACCATCTCGGATAGAGGAGCGCATGACGGAATGCGATCGCAACGCACTGACGAATAGAATAGTTGCACTCAAAAAAGTAAAGTTTGGTTAAACTTTCATTAACTTTTTTGTTATCTTTAGTTTTGGGGTTTAATTAACATAACTTAAAATAAGTAAAATTAAGTTTTACTTAGATCTTACTTTACTTAGAAGTTAACCCGTCGCAGCAATGCCGCAGACAGGCTGGAGGGACCGACCAAGGCTCCCTTCCAAAGCGTGTAAATTTTCTTCATCTCTGGTGTCGAAAGCTTACACTGCTGCGGGTCAAGCTGCCTCCGCACTTCATGCCATGGCCATCCTGCAGGCTAAGGCATTGAAGCAGCTGGACGAGGGAAGTGCGACCCAGCATTTATGCAGGAACAGCGCACCGCCACTGACCTCGCTCTCCGGGCGAACAAGGAGGTGGCGGTGGCACACGGTGGCTCACCTCCCCAGGGTTCTGTCCCTTGCGAGACAGCCATTCTGCCAGCCACAGAACCTCCCCCCACAGGGGCGATGTTGCAGATCTCCCCGCTAGTTCCTCTGTCACGGTGTCTGAGGCCTGGTCACAGCTCCCCAGCCCGTCATAGTGGCTAGTAAGGGCGATTCGTCTTGGCTACGCATTCCAGTTTCCCAGGCGCCCGCCCAAGTCTCGGAGCGAGGCGAGAATGCTCCTGTGCTTCAGGTCGAGGTCGCCACACTTCTGGTGAAGGAGCAATTGAGCCCGTCCCTCTGGCCGAGATGTCTTCATCGTCCCCAAGAAAGGTGGGGGTTGCGCCCCATCCTGGAACTGCGCACACTGAACAAGACCCTTCACAGGCTCCCGTTCAGAATGTAGACGCAGAAGCGCATCCTGACGTCTGTCCGACATCAGGATTGGTTCGTGGCTATCGACCTGAAGGATAGTTTCATATCTCGATTCTCCGACGGCACAGACCATTTCTTTGGTTTGCCTTTAGAGGGTCGAGCATACCAGTACAAGGTCCTGCCCTTCAGTCTGGCCCTGTCTCCCAGTGCCTTTACCAAGGTCGCGGAGGCTGCTCTTGCTCCCCTCAGGGAGCAGGGCGTGTGTATCCTCAACTATCTCGAAGACTGGATTATCTTGGCTCACTCGCGAGATCTGTTGTGTATGCACAGGGACCTTGTGCTCCGGCACCTCGACCAATTGGGCCTACAGGTCAGCTGGGACCCGAGCAAGCTCTCCCCTGTGCAGAGCACCTCTTATCTCGGTATGGAACTGGACTCTGTTACCATGACAGCACGCCTTACCACCGAGCACACCCAGTCAATGCTGCGCTGTCTGACCCTCATCAGGCAGCACTCGGCGGTCCCACTGAAACTTTTTCAGAGGATCCTGGGGCATATGGCGTCCTCGACGTGCCACTCAGGTTGATGCATATGAGACCGCTTCAGCATTGGCTTCAGAGTTATGTTCCTTGGAAAGCGTAGCGCACCGTCACGAGGCGTGCTCCCATCACATCTCACTGCCGTCGCACCCTAGTCCCTTGGACAGACATGTCCTTTCTCCGGGCTGGAGTCCCGATCGGGTAGATCTAGAGGCGCATCGTGGTGATGACAGACACCTCCCTGCTCGGCTGGGGTGCTGTGTGCAAGGGCATGCAGTGTCGAGGCGCTGGACCGGACCCCGCCTGCAGTGGCATATCAATTGCCTGGAGTTGCTGGCTGCTTGACTTGCTTTGAAGAGGTTCCTTCCTCTCATTCAGGGCAAGCCGTGGCGAATGTCAACCACCAGGGTGGCATTCGCTCACAACAGATGTCGCAACTCACCCGACGCATCGTCCTCTGGAGTCAGCAGCTGGTGGAATCCCTGCGGGCCCCTCATTGCCCAGGCGACCTCAACTAGACAGCCGACGCACTCTCCACGGAGCATGCCGACTCCATCCCCGTGCCGTCCAGCTCATTTGGGAGCAGTTCGGGCAGGCCTCCCTGGACATCTCCCATTGTCCGCTTTCGTACTCCCTGACCAAGGCCTCCCTAGGCACGAATGCCTTTGCGCACAGCTGGCCGTGGGACAAGTGGAAGTAAGCCTTTCCCCCAGTGAGCCTCCTTGCACAGGTCCAGGACCTGGTCATCAGATTCCTGAGGGGCTCAAGGAGGGTGAATCCTCCCCGACCGCGCTCCGTACCCTCTTGGGACCTTAATGTGGTTCTTATAGGCCTAGGAAGGGCCCCGTTTGAGTCCCTAGGAGAAGCCGCTCTATCTCATCTCACGATGAAGACGGTTCTCCTAGTGGCGCTCGCTTCCATCAAGAGGGTAGGGGATTTGCATGCACTCTCTGTGTCCAACGAGTACCTAGAGTTCGGGCCGGGTGACTCCCACGTGGTGCTGAGATACCGGCCTGTCTACATTCCCAAAGTTCCCACCAATCCCTTCAGGGACCAGGCGGTGAACTTGCAGGTGCTCCCCCCTAGGGAGGAAGACCCAACCCCTTCAGTGTTGTGTCCAGTACGTGCCCTGCGCCTCTACTTGGACCGCATGCAGAGCTACAGAAGCTCTGAGCAGCTCTTTGTCTGTTTTGGAGGAAAGCAGAAGGGGAGAGCTGTCTTCAAACAGAGATTGGTGCACTGGATCGTGGACGCCATCATCTTGGCGTACCGATCCCAAGATCTCCCATGCCCACTGGCAGTGAAAGCTCACTCCACCCGGGGTGTAGCCTCCTCGTGGGCACTGGCTCAGGGCGCCTCTCTGGCAGACAATGCATTCGCGAGGTTCTACAACCTTCATGTAGAGCCGGTGTCTGCCCACGTCTTGCACACCAGGTAAGACCGACAGCCGGCTGGGCGTCGCCTGCAAAAGTGCCTTCTCCCCTTCATCAGGTGAGTCAGTGTGCTGTTCCAACTTCCCTACTTCCTCCACTGGGTTAAGTATAAGCATTCCATCCATCACTAAGCACTTTAGAGCTTACGAGCCGGGAGGAGCGGCTCGTATTCCAGGCCCAGTATAGGTGAGTTTCCCTCACGAGGTGAACCCCTATACCTGAGCTAGGGCTCCACACGTAGTGACTCCCCCTCCTTGGGTAGTCCCGTCTGATGTTTCCTCACTCTTGGTTCCCTGTCGGTGAACCTGTGACCTCCCCTTGGTGGACTCCACCCCTTCTGTTCACCCCTGGTTGGGGCCCCGCACTACTACTCCCATGAGATCTCCCCACTGGTGAGACCGTGTAGGTATTCCACGTATTATCTCCCTACGGCAGATGAGTTCTCCGTAGCGTTGCCCCCTCAGGCGAGGGGGTAGCGCTTCCCAGTGATCCTTATGGTGCCAGGCAGCTATCTCGCCCCTAGAGTAGCAAAGGCCACCGCCTGTACGGCCGTTAGTAAGAGCCTCTTGTCGTGATTCACGCAATTGATGCCTAACTACACCACTGGAAGGTTACGATTCGCAGTTACGCTCACTTGTGACTCGCACAGGCCAGTCAGTGTCGCTCCGCTGGAAGTTGTGACGCGGCGCAGCACTGTGGTGTTTCATATAGGAACCCCATTCTGTCAGTTTGACACGACGTCGAGAGACCGACAGAAAGGGAACGTCTTGGTTATGTATGTAACCTCAGTTCCCTGATGGAGGGAACGAGACGTTGTGTCCTTCATGCCACAACGCTTCACCATCTGCTGCAGCAACCGAGAATGCCTCTCGGGTTCCTCAGCCCAAAGGTGAATGAATGGGCACACAATCTTCCTTTTATACCCGTATGTACGGGGCGGAGACTGGCATGCCATGCCATTTCGCCAAGTTCATTGGCCTTTTAAAAGTACAATCAGAGATGATAGGTTCTCAAGATCAAACCCCATTCTGTCGGTTCGACACAACATCTCGTTCCCTCCATCAGGGAACTGAGGTTACATACGTAACCAAGACGTTTTCCACCTAAGCAACAGAACAGAATACTAAACATTAAGTCTCATTGTGTTCTATTCTTGATTACAGTAACATGCATAATATTTTGAAACTTTATTTTACTCTCATTATCCAGTCCCTCACAAAGCATAATGGGAAATCTTCAGCAATGTTCCATTACAGATTTGCATAAAAACTTCAAGTATCAATATTTTCTACATAACGATAATAAATAGTGCGAAATGATGGATGGGGTTTCCATTAACCGTTGTTATACAGTATCTTAACTCAACATGAATCATTCACACAGGCCTAACTCAAATGGATTAAGTTGATTGACCATCATTTATTCTGACTACTATAATTATATAATACTACTATAATCATAGAATTTTATATATAACTATATGAAAAAACATTTTTTTTATTGACACATGGTATGATTAAGCAGTTTTAACCAAACCATTTTAAGCAGATTTACACTCTTAAAAAGGTGCTTTAAAAGGTTCTTCGATGCCATAGAAGAACTTTTTGGTTCCATAAAGAACCTTTAACATCTGAAGAACCTTTTTTTTGTTTCACAAAAGGTTCTTTGTGGCGAAAAAAGGTTCTTGAGATAAAATTAAGAGATGGTTCTTGAGATAAAATTAAGAGATGGTTCTTGAAAGTACCTTTGACTGAATGGTTCTTTGTGGAACCGATGCTTTTATGACATCGCTGTGAAGAACCTTTTAAGCAACTTTATTTTTAAGAGTGTACAAAATAGATTTTTTATATTAAAACTTGGTTTTTATCTTACACTTAAAAGTGCAAATACATCATACTTTAAAGGTGCAGTGAACTAGGACCACAATTTTAACCCGAGCTTTTGTTATATAAGAGGGAATCGTATTCAAGCGAACATCCTGTAAGTGTCAGACCTGAAAACGCCTGGCTTGTTACTGAAATAACAACTGTTATTGACACGAGGCTCAGCGAACGGCAGGTCCTGGAATGCACCTATGTCATAGATATGTTGAACACCGCCTCCAGAGAAGAATATCAACACCTACTTCTTGAGCCCTGCCCACTGGTTCGCGCATGACAGTACTGAACACGAGCTGCACGGAATCAGATAGAGCAAGTGTAAGCATCATGTCGTTAAAGATCGCAAAATATTGTGCAGTGCCTGGTTGTGGAAGAACACAGTCGCTGCATAACCTTCTTTCGGATTCCGACAGTAGGAGTGCGTGGTTGAAGTTCATTTTAAAAGACGTTCAGGCTCACGTGGGGAAAACATTGAGCGTTTGTTCGCTTCATTTCAACGCGGATTCCTTGAACAAGTCTGTGCGGAGAGACTAAAATTAAAAAGCAGTGCTGTGCCGTCAATATTGGATCCGATAGGAATGGCGCAGCAATCTTATGTGAGTAAAACATATTTGTACTGTGCGTCACTATTGCTTTGTTAGAGATCGCTTGATATGCCCTGATAGTATTACCTGGGGACCTCTAGTCAGTAATAATTGTAATCGGCATCTCTGTGATTTGGCGGGGTCATATATCATTTTTCAAGGTTTTATCCACCGTTTGCGAATAATGGAGGCTGTTTTGAAGTGTTTTGATTTCTGGTGCTAGGTCATATCCATATCTGCCAACACTGTCGTTTTGGCCGGGAGTCTACCGTTTGTTTGTTTATTTATTATGAAAACTATAACATTTGAGACTCGTGATCGCGGTGATCTTCTGTCCGGTTCGCGGGTCTTAAATGCTGACATGTACGGTCATATATCACTAAACACCATACAATATAGGCTATACAAACTATATGCAAAGCCTTGCCATCACATCCGGGAAATAAGTCCTTAAATTTGAGTAAAATCACGTTACGTAACGTTATGTGTCTAAACAAATTCACAGAAGGCTCCAACTAAGTAAACTACGCAAGCTGCTATCCAATCATAGCAGTGGGCGTTTACTTCCAAGTCGTCTTGCGGCCCGTAAGCGGCCCGCCCTTAAAAAACGAGCGTTTCTCTATTGGCCTCAAAACCAGGGTAGAAAATAGCCTATTACTTATTGATTTTGATGTTTTCGAATGTAAAAACCACGCGAACGTCAATAGTATAACAATAGTATAAAACAATAAAAACGGCCAGTTCACTAAACCTTTAAGGGTAGTTAGCAAACACACACATTCACTAATTTAGTCTTAAATGTTTAAGTTTAATCAAATTGGCAGTTCAATTTATTTATACTATTTTTAACTTTGTCTAGTAGCCTAACCCCCATAAGCAAAAAAGCTCTGTGCATTCTTCTATACACAACTTAGGATGATCTAAACAAAGATGGTCTAGTCCAGAAGAACTTTCTGTTTAAATTTTTTGCACAAACGTTTTAACTAAATACAACCAGAACCTTTATAATGAATTCAAGTTAAATGAATATCTTTATGACTAAATTATACATATAATTTACTAAATTAAATATGATTATTGATGTTATTGTGCTCGGCATCAATACCTACGGTCACCTGTTCACAACGTGGCCAGCTTCTAAGTCTAACTTCATGAAAATTAGAAAATAACTGCCACTATTAGGTTAGTAATGCAAGTGTGAACGCTAAATGAACCAGGACTGTATTTTTGGTCCAAGAGAGCCAACTACAACCTTATTGTGCATTCAAAAGCCTGCAACATTACATAAAACGTAATGTGTCTGGAAAAGACAAGTGGCTCAAGGCCAGTCATTTCAGTTCCTGGAGGGCCAGAGTCCAGCAGAGTTTAGGTCTAATCTTAATCAATCTCACCTGACCACCGTGCTGTATGTAGCTTCACTATGCTACAGTCCGACACAAAAAGTAAACTCATACCTTTGTTCTTGTACAGTGTTCAGATGCGTTCAGTCAGAAGAGTGGCGATGTGGCCAGTGGCTAATTCGTATCAATTCGTAAGATGTGAATTGTACAAAAACGTATGATTATTGGAATGCCGTACTGCCATGCACCATACTGAAGGCCTTCCCCTAATCGCACCCCTAAACCTACAGTCCTGCTCACCATTATTGGCACCCTTGGTAAATATGAGCAAAGAAAGCTGTAAAAATAAATCTACATTGTTTCTCCTTTTGATCTTTTATTTAAAAAATATACAATATTCCAACATTTCATTAAAGTAAAACAATTTGAAGTAGGGGGAATATCACATTGAGAATTTTTCTTTTTCTCTAATACACCCTGGCCACAATTATTGGTTCCCCTAGAAATTCTTATGAGTAAAATACCTCCCAAGTATATTTCCATTGATATTTACACTTTCTTAGCACACCAAGGTGACTAGAAACATGACATTGTCCAGTTATAACTTCTTGTTGCACAGGAGAATAAATATTAGTAACACAAAGCCCAACCCCCCTTAATCATTTATCACAATGGATAAAACCAAAGAATATAGTTCTGATGTGCAATATAGTTCTGTTGAGCTACACAAAATACAAAATGGCTTTAAGGAAATAGTTAAAACAATAAACAATGTAATTTCCAACATCAGGGCAATGATCAAGAAGTTTTAATGGACTGGAGATGTGATCCTGTTGAAACAGGATGTGTGTCTATATTTTCTCAATGCACAACTAGGAGAAGAATTTGAGTGGCCAAAGACTCTTCAAAGAGCACAGATGGAAAATGGCAGTAATCAGTTGAATTTTGGGGTCAGATAGCATTTAATAAAAATAAAGGAAAACTGCACCTCCATCACCACAAGTTGTTTGGGACACTGTTCAAGAAACAAATCTTCTGCTCTTATACAAAAATAAACTGCACCATATTAATCTGCCATACTGGAACTTCAACCAGGACTGGGGTCTATGGCCATATGGAATGAAAAAAGAGTTTTTTTGGCAGCAATAACACAAGATAGGTTTGGTGCACACAGGGATAAAAGAATGCCCCATGTCCATGTTAAATATGTCACCAGATCTTCATTGTTGTGAACCTATTTGTATACCAGAGGTTCTGGACATTTTGTTCAGATACATGTCATCATGTTTTATATCAAATACAAACAAGTAAAAAAAATCAAACCTGACTTGCTCTGCTAGAAATATTATAATGGGTCATGGTTAGATCATCCATCAGCACATTGGTTCAAAATAAACATCAACATCAATTAAAGAAAATGGGTCACTGAACACAAAATCAAGATAGGATGCCATAGCCATCCCAGTTCCCTGACCCGAACCCTATAGAAAATGAGTGATATGAACTGAAGAAGAGGGAGGACCAACATTTGAAGGATCTGGAGAAATTCTTTATGGAGGAATGGACTCTCAATGTAATCTCAAACCTCATCAGACTGAAAAGAAAACACTCAGAGCTGATTTTCTTATAAATTAAGGTTGCGGGGTGAATTAAATACAAGGGTGCCAATAATTGTGGCCAACATATATGGAAGAAAAATTTTTTTTTCTCAATGTGATATTCCCCCACTTCAAATTGTTTTCCTTCAATGAAATGTTGGAATATTGTATATTTTTAAATAAAAGATTAAAAGGAGAAACGATGCAGATTTATTTTTACAGCCTTCTTTGCTCGTATTTACCAAGGGTGCCAATAATGGTGAGCAAGACTGTAACATCACTTGCACAAAAGCAAATCGCACTAAACCTATGAATGAGATCGTACAAATTGACATGAATTAGCCACATTGTAAAATAATTACGAATTGCCAAGAGATTGTGTTGGTGTAGCGTAGAATGTAGCTTGTAAAAGTTGATTGCTTTTTATTGCAAGTTATCGTAATTAAAAAGAATCTCGTAAATACAGGAAAGTTTATTAATACATTTAAGCAAACTTTTAGTCACAAACTAGTGAGCTTATGATGAGTGGCCCTAGTGGCAGATTTGTTATTTACAGTGTAGGTTAAAAGCTTATGAATCTCTTACCTTTGGCAGGTTTTGCGGTGAACCTGCAGGTCATCCTTTCAAACCCTCGTGCCCTGTTCAGGAGAAGAAGAGCAATACCAGAGATGCAGGAGTCTTGGATGACTTCATCAAAGAGATCACTAAGGTCGAGGATCTGGAGCCAAAGGCCCGCAACTGTACCCAGGTCAGTAGACACAAATATCCAAAGATCTTCTTTTTACAGGTTTTTGTAATATTTAATAGGTAATATGTCTATGTTATCTCATGCACCTGGCTCTTAGTTCCTCAAATATTTGAGGGCAACGTTTTCAAGTTTATTAATGCTTTCTTTCAGGTCCTGCTGTGGCACACCCACACTGAGGAGGTCAACATTGGCTATGAAGTGAAGGATTCTGTTTTTGTTGAGGTCTAGTGGACCACTGTCATTGAACTTCGTAGGAGAAGTTTCAAATGGACCAGAGGCACACAGTAGAAAATTTGAAATGTTGCTCTGACAATCAAATGCTCTGTCTCTCAAAACAAACAAACAATGCCATGTCTCTCTCCACACTAAACATGTGGGTACTGCCACGATCCTTACACAAGACTAGAAAACCCGAACCGGAGAGCAGGTTCATAACAATCCATTAATAAAACAGCACAGAACATGCATGCTCCTGAGTCAGCGTGCAGGACCTGCCGAAGTGAGCTTAAATCTCAAGGACATCCAGAGCAGCTAAATGACCTCCTGCATCACCAAAGTCTTTGACTGACAAAAAATATGGCTACTGGGTCTCCAGGGTGATATTGGTGATACTTTATGATGGCATAAACACAACAGAAAACCATTATTCCACAGCTGATGTACGTAGGAAAAAAGAAATGCGGTGTTTGCATTACAAATATTTCAGGTAGCTGCATACTTGCGTCAATGCAGCACACAGTATCACCTTTAGTAGATTTATTTCTATACAGTGGTATTTTTAAAGAATTTCAAAGCTTGGAATTCACCTGCACACATAGCACTAAATGAGTGTTTTCATTATAGAGCTATCATGAGAAAGAATGTTACTCATTTTTAGTAATAACAAACAGGCAGTGTTATTAATTTCACTGTGTTTGTGCTGCGATTCAGTTTGTTGTTTTTTTCAGTAGTTCCAACAAATATAAAAAAATTGAATTCATTGAGAGCTTATGCTCTCATATTATTTTTCAGCTGTCTCTGTTCTACTGAGTAGCAATTAAGCTCTTTAACTTACATTGGTTTA
Organism: Triplophysa rosa; assembly: GCF_024868665.1. Classification (NCBI taxonomy): domain Eukaryota; kingdom Metazoa; phylum Chordata; class Actinopteri; order Cypriniformes; family Nemacheilidae; genus Triplophysa; species Triplophysa rosa. Next base: position 16,959,123 of record NC_079898.1, read on the forward strand.
GCATTCTGAAAAGGATTTGCTATATATCATGTGAAAATTTGTGGGTCTATATCTGATAGACTGATTTGATATTGTTTGATAATATTGCAAGTACATTTACATTTATTCATTTAGCAGATGCTTTATCCAAAGTCCAAAAATGTAAATCCTGGCAGCCATACCGTAAATCTTGTAATAATGCGTTTCCCCACTAGAGAGCAGCAGTTCCTCTGTAATGAAAACCACACCAGCGCATCCACACTCTTAGCCAATACATTTGGTTCGGGGAAGCCTTTGGGACATAACTCTTAGTACGTATTATGAGTCAGACAGGCAGTTGTGGGGCGCTGGAGCAGCAGATGGGCTATTATCTGAATATGTGCAAGAGTGATGGAGAGCCAACCCTGCACTAGATACAACACATCATTACTCAAACAAAATATCACTATGCCAAAGAAATTATACTGCTTACATAATGAAGCATGCATTCATTCTCAAACTACAAAACTGCCAATCACTCTCTTTCTGACACAAAACTTTGCACAAAGTTACAAGGTGCAAGTAAACACCCAAAAGTAAAAAAACAAAGCTTAGTATCATGAGGCCAGTTAACACTTTATGTAAACGTTTTCATTTGTATCAGAATGGAGTATCTTGTAATTGCTTACAAGAAAGATTATGAATCCAAAAAAGGCACAAGCCAAGACCACAGATCTGAACAAGCTTACCTAACACTTCCTCTTCCTCACTGACATGCCTCACGTCCCATCAGACTTGACATTTTGCCAACCCTTAGATCCAGCCGAGAGCTTAATGAGACGACTGACTGTTCATCAGCACAGCAGGCAGAATTCAGACACACTCAGTCAAGGGGTGACAACGTCATAAAGAAAAGGAACATTTCCCACTAACTGTGTTCAATGAATATTATTATATTCTTTATATCCTGAGTTTCAACCAAGAGTGATGATTCTGCAGGGGGTCTGTGGAACAAAATACAACATTTTCATCAATAATGTTTGGGATGTATCAATGGGATGAGAATGAACTTGTAAGCATTACTGTAAATTAATAAGGTTAGTTAATATTATTAATGCAAAAGTATTTAAGGTAATACTGTAAAGGTAAGGACAAGTGGGGGAAACAGCCTACATTTATAAATAACTGAATAAAATCGAAGTTAAAGTCATCATACAGTACACTGTAAAAAAAATCCTGTAAAAAACTGAAATTTTCTTGCAGCTGTTGGCAGGAAAATAACACAAAATAACAGTTTTTTATGTAAAATTACATGTTTTCTTGTAAATTTAGCAAATTCTTGTATTTTTTTCTGTATTTGACGGTTTTTATTGTATTTCAAAAATATATAAAGAACAGTGAAATTTGAAAAAATTACATTTTTTACATTATATGTGAAAATATGTTAAAAACAGTAAAATTCTGTAAAATTACAGTTTTATACAATATATATTAAAAATATGTAAAACAAACAATATCATTCTGTAATATACTTTTTTACATTATATGTAAAAAATAGTACAGTTCTGTAAAATGTATATTTTTATATTATATGTCAAAAATCTGTAAAAAATCGTACTGTAAAATTCTGTAAAATGACAGTTTTTTACAGTCTAGGTTTCTTTAAAACAGAGTGCAATCTACAGTTTATGAAGTGGAGTGTGCCAGGATTATGCAAGTCGATCAGTTTTATAATTGTCTGTAATTAATTAAAATATGGGTCATTAACTTGTGGTGAAGCCTTTCTGTGGTTTTCAAGGTTGCCTTTACAATCTAACTTAATGGTCTGAATGCATCTACAAAGAATAGTAATGAGATTTCCCCTGTAATAGCAATAAAAAGCTAAGGTCTCTCTAGCCAGGATGGTACGAGAGAAGACACGGGCATTCAGCACTGCTCATAGGCACCAACCATCTACCTTAGACATTCTGGGATTTCAATTCTGTGTCTAGGAGCATAGAAGTCTTATCATTTTTACCATATTTTCCCTTTTAGGCAAACACACCTTGACTTTGGTCACACAGTGCACATACTGTAGCTCTATGAGTGTGGCTTGACCATGGCTGTTTAATTAACTTCTTATCAGAGGAGTGTGTCTGTGCATCCACAGGGCTCCAGGGACAGCCCCAGACACACACACACACACACACTCCCATCTGACATGGCAGACGGCAAAGCAGCACAACCCTCTGATATATCCTTCAGCTCCATATCAGCATTTCTTAGCCCGTCTGCTTTTCTATCATGTTCTCTTCAGCATGCTGCTCACACTACGGATGATGTCCTGAATAAAATATATAAAACAAACAACACAAAGCAGAAATCAATGGAAATCCATGATAGGAAATGAGGATTTGATGGCAGTAAGGCAGCACCCGAAAATACGAGAACTGAAAAAACATATGGCCTATAAATATTGCTTACACGCCATAGTGCTTTATTTTGCATTATTAAAAAATACATTTTTTGTCTCTTTGACTGTTCAATTACTTTGCTCATTTTTTTCAGAGCCTATTTGTAACAGCGATGAGCTAGGCACAGTCTCTCTGATGCATACATTTGTCACAGTGTGAAGACCCATAGGGATTTTGCACCTCATTTTTTTTGGTGGCGTTTATTGCGAGGTGTATTACATGTCACCACATGGTGTTCTGGAGAAAAATAAGCTTTATACCTTCCAAGATAAACATCGGTGGCTTCGACTGCGGTTTAAGTTAGAAAGGGATCTTCAATGTAGAGCCCTTTAAGCCTTAGGGTTTTGTCAGTGTGTCTGCAAGTTATTAATATTTAAAAGTTATTAATAATAATATTAATTATTTAAATGACAAACTGTAACAGGGGGTCCCTGCTCTGGCTGGGGTGCCTTGGTACTGTGAATGGACAGCCAGAACAGGGACAATAAGATCCCTGAATTAGATGCATAAAATGTTATATCTGCATGTCTTTTCACATAAATCAAGTTTTATTATGTTCCTTACAGTAATAAGTTATTGGCCAAGCAAGTAACTTGTTTTATTCCCTTCAGCCAATTTTAAGCCGCATTGTTAATTTTTGACCGTGCTGGGAGATGCGGTTTACGGCGACGCCTCGGCAGAAATCACACAGCAGCACAGGCAAATGCCTCTCAGTCACAGACAGTTGACGTTGATTGCAGGTAAAATATAGGCACTTGTGTTGATGAGAGCCTTCTCCATAATGCCATATACTGTTATGGATGGCCAACGGTTTTCATAAGAGCTTAGTGCCATTTCCTGGAATGCAATGACAGGGTGTTTTATTAGCAGAACATCGGCTTTGCTACCAACATCTGCACACTGAGGAGCGTAGACTACAAAAACCGGCCATTCATATTTTATTAGCCATTTTGCTGGCTATTCATAATTCAGCGAGGAACGTACTTAACAGGCCTGCTCCGGGAGAGTGGACCAATTATACAGCCCCTGTGAAGGAGAATTGATTCTGTTTGGATCGTGATATCTGTATGTATGCAGTATCTGTGTGTACGGCAGGTGATAACAGGAGATATAAATGAAGCCGGCTGCATGCGGGGAGATGGAGAACACACACACACATACACGAGTGGACAGCAGCATTAGTTGAATTATCTTAGCTTGCATTCTTTAATTGGCACAAAGGCTCAAAATGTTCAGGGTTCAGCTTTCTAACACTACTACTGGAATTCTGGTGAGGACGCTCAGTCTTTTGAATCACGCTAATCATCTTGTTTACAAGGTTACCCTTACACTGTTATTTCTTGCCTCATGGTGAACAATGTGCATCATCTGTTTGTATTTGACTGACATTTATGCTCACTTATTTATGCAGTAGCGGGTATTGTTGAATCATATGTAAATGCATTCTAAATATTTGTTCGTTGGGATGCAGGAATGTCAGGAATTAAGTCATCCTTTCTATTGTATGGGTGATGATGTGACATTGGTGTTCATATTCCTATTCAAAACAAATTCCTGGAGCCATATTGTTCTCAACACACTGTGTTGTCTGCAATTGAGACAGTCTCCTTTGAAAAGTCTTCCTTTGCATACTAACCTACGCCTTTTAGTGAGCACTTATAATCCTTCTAAGGGCCCATGCTTCTTTCTATGCCACGCTAATATCTCCCTTCACTGAACAATGAAGATAACATATCACAGTTATGGCGTGTAAAATATAAGACTGAAGAATATTGGTCCACAGAAAGACATTTCATTGGCTGCCGAAGTCATGTGGTTATCTGAGATCATTAAATGCTGACTTAAGTTATTTCTGTCATTAAGAGGTGGAGGTTGAAGAAGTGCTGTTATATTGAAATAAACTCTGAAGATAAGAATGTATTAATTTCAACTATTGCTGTACATATAAAAACACTTTGAATCAGTCAATGTGACCCACTGGAAACATAGATCAAAAATGAGATGTCCTTAACACCTCAGAATGTTTCTGCCTTTACAGTAATAAGATTAAAGGTCCAGTGTGTAATTTTTTGGAGGATCTATTAACAGAAATGCAAGATAATATACACAAATGTCTTCAGAGGTGTATAAAGACCTTATACATAATGAAGCGTTATGCTTTTATCACCTTAAAATGAGTTATTTCTATCTACATACACCGTAGGTCCGCTTGCATGGAATTTGCCTTGTTGTTTCTACAGTAGCCCTAAACGGACAAACTGCTCAACAGAGCGTGTTTCATAAATACGTTATCTCCTTTGGCAAAGTAGAGAAAACGTGACGACATCTTAGTGATGTAAGAGCCGTCGAAGTGCTCCGAAAGGGAGGGGTGGAGTGAGCCGTTGCAATTCGCAACCTCACCACTACATGCCGCTAAAATCTACACGTTGTTCCTTTAATTAAAGATCAAATTGAGACTTTTGCATCTCCTCAAGAGTTTTAGAACAGATCAGAACAACTTCACAGACTCTGCTCATATTTACCTACAACCGCGAGTCAGGAATTTCAATATGAACTCGAACATTTCATCAACTTCCTCCCAAACCAAATTATCTAGGTTATGCCATCCAGATGGATTTTATAGCTCTGAACTCCTACTGTATGTCTCCTGTATGTAACTCTCTCATTTGTTTCTATTTTTATTTCTCTGAAGAAATTGTGGCAGATATGAGATGCAGGTGAGCACACTGCTCAATATGTCAGAGCACATAGCCACAATAGGCTGCAACTTCAATTACATTATAATAAAAAAGACACTTAAATAAAACATAGCAGGAAACATGATTAATTCCATTGCGCTTTGAAAGAGAAACCTCTGAGCAATAAAATCGCTCTCTGTAAGTGTCTGAGTGTCCTATTCCCAGATGGGATGAAATCCAAGGGGAGGTCATCATTCATCAGCAAGGGAGAAAGGAGTCGAGGGTCTCGATACAGCAAATGGAAACAGCACTTCAGGCTGCTGGTAGCTAACTTCACTCACAAGGTCCGTCTCCCTGTGGGACTAAATAGACCAAATCTGAGTTTTCATAGAGCACAGAACAGTCCAGGAAAAGACAAGCTTAATTGATCACCCTGTCACTGCTCTTTATCGTTAACGGCTTCGTGTCACGGTAACAAATTAGATTGTTGCAGGATGAGACCAATTAATTGTGATGTTAGACGGGCCTGCCAAGTTCTCTGTGCCAGATGCAATTGTGAACATGGGTGATTTCTTGGTTTTACGGGAGCACTCCATCAAAATGCCATTTTCTATTCTGCATCTTTCAAGATTCGAGTAGCTGAGAGCAGAGGTGCAAATGCCGCAGATGAAATGTGAAAGCATATTCAATAGGTCATATCTTCTTATTTACTAAAAGAATAGGTGTGCCTCTGTCGAAATTAAATATCAACATGCTCTATCAACGCTAAAGGACCACACCACACACATTTTTTTTTACAAATTAGGACATCCGCTTGTACTGTATGTGGGTAGTTGACGAATAAATCATACATGTGTCCTATATTAATGTTTATATTTATCATATAAAATAACATTATGAAGATTTATCTTCATTGCTATTTTTTTTCCGTCAAACCATAGGACAAATTTGCATATTAGTCTGTCAAGGACTTCTCACAATAGTTTTGACACAGATTATGATATTTGCTATACACTAACGGTTGATTGCATAACATTTCTCATACATTTCTACACTTCATAAAATGCCACAAAATCTGTGGCCCCCCTGGATCCATCTTGGGGTTTGAGAACCACTGCCATACTACATACTGGACGTGAATTTAATATTCGTATGGGCAAACTTGTACACACACACACAGTGCACAGCTATAAAATCTAATATTAAAGTAGACTTGTGTGAAAACCGAAGCCAGAATAGGTCCAACTCAATTCAGCATTCCATAAGATGCTGCATTCATGAGGTTAGAGAACATTCTAAATCCATCCATCCTACTCCGCTATCTCTATGGACATATATAAATTCCCAATAGATTAATTAAGACCTAAATGACCTTTTACTGCATGCACGTTCCACAGTCTGAATACAAAGTGCAGTGATTTAAGACACAAAGCCGCACGACCATCTGCATGGCACAGGCTGTGTATCATCACATCACCGATCTGCTCTGGAGACAATTAATATTCTTTGTGTGCTAACACACACAACTGAGCTTAGTGTCTCTAAGGAGCTGGTGGGTAATTGCTGAAGTCAGACACAGTGTGAGAGCCGCTCGGTATCACAGGTGCTAATACTTGTTTATCCAGGGGCTCATACCTTTGATGTAGGCTCGGATGGAGGAGTATCATCATCTATTAATGCAGTCATAATATGTGGCTGGTGGAATGGCACATTACCACTTTGGCTCTATTTAGTTGTGATTAAGCTCTAAGAGACATCTTATGTTATGTAAATCAATCCTAGGTACTGTGCCACAGATTCAAGATTATGACAAACATCGGCTGTGCACTTGTTACAGAATGTGGTTTCCATGGGTCAAGTGGTTCACCAAAGTGCACGTTTGAAAAAAAAATCTTGAATGAATAAAAGATGGTAAAATGTACCACGAAGAAAATCAAAAAAGTGATGCTTGGATGTTTCAGAAAAGTGTTCTCAAATGTGCACCTTGAGTGTCCTTGACATGAAAGAGAGTACAAAGTTACAACAATCATTTCGAGACCTGATGTCGTGACCAGCATACATCTAAACTGGTTTCAGAAGTTAAAACCAATCCTGCAATTCTCATTAAAGTTCTTCGCCTTTGCTTTGTCCAGAGCTAATTAGGCATACTTGAGTGAAACAAAACCGTTGGAAAGCATTAAACATTGTGCACCTGTTTGGTTTTACAGCTAAAAAACCCAATTTTATCGTACAGCTGTAATGGTGACAAAATTGGAAGCAGATTTCTTTCACATTAAACTGTTATCGGGTTGAAACACCAGTTGCGCTTTTCTCGAGAATTAGATTAGACATGGGACAAGCGAAACAATTTGAATGCTTCGATTTTTAATTCAACAGCATTATAAGCCCAACTTCAATTTGTTTCCATAGCTTTTAAAAAACAGAGACTTAATGTCGTTAAACGCAGACCAATTGATCCATTGAGTTATGTTGAGAAAATGTATCGACTCAAGCCAAATTCACACAATAATGGAAAGTGATGAAAAGTAATTTCTATGCAAATGGTGTTGACAAATGCATTCCATATTTCCTGTTTATTGTGTGGATCTAAATTGCTTTGCCTCACTCTTATTGAATTGAGACCTAAATTATCGTTTAATCTAGTTGCGCTGTGATCTATTTTCATGGGGAACTGATTTAATTGGTTGTTATTGCATTCTGTGGGCTTGAACAGGAGCTATGAGTATGGAAAGGATATTTTCCATCAATAACCAGCTTTTCTTTGCCTCCTCCCCCTTTCACTGAAAGCCATTAAACAGTCCATGGTCCATTCTCTCCTGCATAGCGTCATCAGAAAGAAGGAAGATGGAAGGATTACACTGAAAAAATGCATGTTTTATACAACCATCACACTCTAATGTGTCTCAAAATGTGTCAGAGTCTTTTCCTTTTGAAAAGCATAAATCCTCACTATTCCATCATATCCTATTTTCGCCCTGCTCACAAATCCAGAAAATACTGCTTTCACAAAACAGTTTGCAATGCATTTTTTTTATGAACAGACCATTCTGCTCCATACTTCACTAGTTCCTGTCTTCCATTCCAGATTCAAAGAAAAGCACAATAGCGGTTTTACCTGTCAGATTTCAGTCATTCGCAACAAAAGAGTCATAGCAGTCTGTGGCAGTTGCTTCTATTTTCTGTGATTGACATTGTCTGTGCTGGCGCGGACGGCACTCCGGGGAAAAGAGAGGACAAGGCGGGATGTCACAATCCGTACCGTAGCTGTCAACGTACTGTGAATGGAGACACAAGGCAGTCAAATAGACACAGACGGCATTGAAATGAACATTTAAACCTACAGGCAATGTAGCCAATTAAAATGTCAGCCATTTTGATCACAATGTAGGCAATATCTTGATGTTTGTCAAATGAGAATGGATTTCACACTCACAACTCGCACACAAAGCAAGCTTACTATATGTTTATATCCTCCACCTTCAACAAAATTGAATAATTATTGTTACAATTGTTTTACAATCTAGCTCAGTTTCCAGTTTTGGTCTGCAAAAATCTAGTTTTAACAAGTGCTTTTTTAGTTTCCTGATATAGTAGGCCTATAGTTGCATTAATGCAGAAGCTCAAGTTATTTTTTCCCTAAAAGAAACCAATTTGAAAGCTGTATTTTGAGAAAACCCCACAAAGAAATCAATACAATTGAATGCATTTCATGCTCATCTAAAGATATGTGTTTGACAACAGAATCTTGACCCTTTGATACAAACACGGGTGTCTAAGCAGATTCCATATGTTGTTAAGTAAATATAATGACTAACGAATGAAGAATCACCCTAGATATCACTCTCTCCTCTCCTGTTTGCCAGTGCGCAAGCGGGGAGGGCGAAGTCTCAGTTTGAAGTCTCCGCGTCTTCCTCATTTCTGCGGAGCGCGCCAGCGTCTGTCGGACCTTCAGCATCCGATTTATTTCATAATAAATACAGTAACTACACCTTCCATGGCTACGCACGTAACGAAAACAATGACCTGTTGTAATCTTTGGAGGAGCTATATGTGCCGAGGAATCCCTGTATGAAGAGCATCATTTCACGGACGGGATGGGATCGCAACATCGCGTTTAGGATCTGCACGGGAATGGAAAGTTAAAACGCTCGTGGACTGCGAGGACCGCAGTTTCTGTTTAGGATCTGTTTTAAAACAAGTTTGAAAATGATCCTTTTTAGGTAAATGCGTTTGAAAGTAATTATACAATAATGGCTCTACCGCGCAGTGTTTAAATGTGCTCTAATAGGCTACATTGCTCTGTTTGTGGTGGACTGTTAATTCTGCAGATTAAGCAGCGCTGTTTCCTTAGGCACAATGAAATCCATCTTCTATAGTCGCTTTTTCATCCTTCTCCCGTGGATCTTGATAGTGATCATCGTGATCGACATCGACACCAAACGATCGTCTGTTCGCAACACGGCCAGCTTCTATTTCTCTCGGCTGGGAAACGTCCAGCAGCGGCAAGACGCCAGGACGACTCGAACCAGCAGCGTCAGCAGCAGCAGCCGGGCCGGGAGTAACAGCACATCTCCCCCGGTAATTTATGCCATCACTCCCACTTACAGCCGAGCGGTGCAGAAAGCGGAGCTCACCCGCCTGGCCAACACGTTTCGCCAGGTACCGCAGTTTCACTGGATTGTGGTGGAGGACTCGAACTCTCACACGGAGCTGGTTTCACAGTTCCTCGCCCGATCCGGGCTGCGGTACACCCATCTGAACGTATTCACCCCGCGCAGGTTCAAGCGGAAGGGGATGCCCAGGGCTACCGAGCAGAGGAACGCGGCGCTCGGCTGGCTCAGGGGACATCGCACCTCCAAAGATAAAGGAGTCGTTTTCTTTGCGGATGATGATAACACTTACAGCCTTGAGTTATTTGAGGAGGTAAATGCGACTTTTTTAACACTACACTATACACATGTAACTATAGACTCAGTGACGGTGTGATACAGTATTGGACCACAATACAGCTATAAAAGCAACAATGTAAAGTAGTGCATGTACTTGGTAACTAAAACGTTATTTTTTTCAGTAGCTACTTAGTACGGATAACACTGTAATAAAATTCTGCAACGTTATGGTCAAGCACCACTCTTATGCAAAAGCATCTTATTTCCATTAAAGAAAATGAGAACTAGCAATTTAGCATCAATCCTTCTTCTTCAATCCTTCTTATTTCACTCTTGTTATTGGTTACTGTATAAATAGGACTCGTGGAAGTTTTATAATATATGATTGGATGTTATATGGATGATAGTGACTAAGCGCAGATGATTTGCCCTGAGAACCTGTTCAAGTGATACTCTATTCTTGAAAGCAGGTAAAGACCCTGCAGACATCCGTGTGCCATCTATTTCTTATGACATTCGAAACGCACAGTGGTTCCTGCACCTAAATGAAGGCGACCCAGTAGTCAAGCAGAGTGAATTAACCCAGTTTAAGGCAGTGGGAATCACAGAGAAACGACAGAGTGACCTGACAGCTGGGAAATTAGGATTTGTCTACTTAAACGGTTGTCTGCGGAGGACAGACAAAACAGATAACAGAGTGAGGTGACTTCATTTAACATGCATAGGTTGATCTTTTCTAGATCTTATGCACTTTACGTCATTTCAATTTCTTTAGAATTAAATCATATTTATTATTTTATAACCATTATATTTTCAGGTTTTTTGTTATGACCAGTCTTGAAGAAAGAAATAAGCTGACTAACCTGATTAGTCTAAGCAGTTTATGCACCCGGCAATCTCTACTATTTTCTCTCTTCCACTTCCAATAAAAACACATCTTATATTATTGCCTCCTTAAGATGAATCATGCTTCATCGGTTTTCTCCTTTTTCTAAGTCGCTCTGAATAAAAAGTGTCTACTAAATGCATAAATGTAAATGCTGAGGAAGAACTCGTTTGCCAACGTTTGCAAAGGTAGTGGAAGTTATTCTGAGGTTGAGGCACTTCGTAATGAGAACTCAAAATATGCAAATATGTATAGCCCTAACATTTTATTGTTAAAAATGACTACCCTCAGTTTGTCACTGGGCAAGTGTCCTCCACTGAACTCCTCAAAATCTTAAGTTGCACGACAGTGTGACCTTAATGGTAAAAAACATTTCCGACTGATGTGAAATCCATTTCAATTATCCCCATTCCATATAAACTAAACAAACTATGGTTGGTCGTTTTGCACATCAGTGGGTGGCTCTTGGCCAGAAGGACATGTATACAAAAGCCAGTCTATACTACCAGTATTTTGTTTGCAGTAACACAGAAGTCTTGAAAATGATTGTCTGATTTACCTCCTCGATGATTCTACTCTTCGGTTTCTCTTGTCTGAACTGAGCTGACCGGCCTCATTTCTTTGGCCATCTTTCTCGGTTCCTCATTTCGTCAATGCTTTCTTTGTGCATCTCTCCCTCCTTTCCCGCTACATTCTCCAGAACACAGTTGGACGTGTGGATGAACACGGAATAGCCCTTGAGGGGTAGAGCACTGTCAGAGCAATGATCACCCCTGCTCTACTGAAGAAAAACACATTACACAGCTTAACACCGACAACTCTGACATTTTTCGGTGTTTGATAATGACAAATGTTAATGACACAGAGAAAAAAATTTAGAAAAACATTTACTTGTATTTATTAGGCAGACCCCCTAAAAAGCTTGACTTACTGTACCAATGACAAATGCTACAATATCCTTCACAGTGTGAATTAAAGTGATAAATACTTTAAAGAAACACAACATACTGCACAGTAAATCTGTACAAACATAGTGATTTTTACACTATTTTTTATTTTTGGGTGAATCTTTAAAGCAATGTGGAGATTTTAGCGGCATCAAGATAACGAATTGAAAACCAACGGCTCATTCCACTTTCCCTGTACCTTTCGAAGCACTACGGTGGCTGACACAGAACTAAGATGTTGTCGTGTTTTCGCTTCTTTGCCAAAGGAGATAACGTATTTACGAAACGCGCTCTGTAGAGCAGTTTGTCCGTTTAGGGCTACTGTAGAAACAACATGGAGAATTCCATGTATAAGGAGACCCGTGGTGTATGTAGAAATATAGTTATGTATATTATATTGCATTTCTGTCAATAGATCCTTCAAAAAATTACACACTGGACCTTTAAAGAGATGTGAGTTCATAAACACAAGTTTATGGAACTGACAGCACGCCATCAACAATTCACATTTCTCAATGCATCCCCATAAAAAATTATATGGTAATCGCCTGAAAATCATAGAAGGTACTGTTGTAAGAATCCACCCTGTTAGAATAGCCCACCAGATTGATTGGTGCTGCAGGCAGGAACCAAGTCAGCTTTGTCCACAGATTCTTGAGTATTGATGCTTGAACTCCACTGATGAGAGACACATAGGTGACTCAGTGCAGTTTTTTTTAATTAGCAATACACATTTTAATGAATTAGTTAATTAACAATTCAAATGCCTATGACATGGGAAGGGTTGTTTCCTGACTGAAACCAAAGCTGCAGGAAGGATGCCCTGCTCCACCCATGCAATTATAACATTCAAGAACATAATAAAACTCCTGCATGCTGCATGGTTCTAGTCTGTAAAACAGAAACTAAGAGGTGGTTTCCCAGACAGGGATTATCTGAAACCAGGACTAGGCTTTAGTTAAATTAGGATATTTAAATCGTTTTAAAAAAACATACCTCACAAAAACATTACTGGTGTGCATCTCGAGACAAAACAACCGCACTGATATATTTTAAGATATGTCAGTGTAAGTTGTTTTCGATGAAGACACCTCTAACATTTAAATTATTCTGGGACTAGTTTTAAGCCCTGTCCAGGAAACCGCCCCAAAGTGTGTAGTGAATCAGAAAATTTCAAACACTGGCTAATGTTTATGTACATTTTATTTCTGTATTAGAGCATATACTGTATAGATCATGTGGTGTTATTGTTCTCAAGTAACTTATCTCAGTGTTCGAATTGTGTCAAAGCTCTTGGGGGGTCCCATAACCAGCCCTAAAAAAAATAGACGGAGCTGCCAGTAGGCTACATCAATCACATGATAGTTTGGGTCACAGTAATTTAACCACATTAGACACATAAATGTCCTTAAAATGTTGATAATCCATTAAAAGAGATCCACATGAGGTAGAGATCATTTATTGTCCTTTGATTTTTTTTCTTTATATTATTGTAATGCAGTGCTGTTCCCTTTTTTTGCAATATTAATAAAAAATTATTTGGAACGAGTGAGGGAGAGGATCGCCTCAAAGTCAGCAGTGGCTGTGCTGCCACAACAGCCAGTCACCGTGTACAAGTATATAAAAATAATCCATATGAACCAATGCAGAATAAACTAATGTCATTCCTGTGGGCGAAAGCCTTCTGGTCAAAGTCGGAGCTCATGTTTGCAGAAGGGAGTGCAAAATAATCTCTGGGAAATGTGAACGTTTTCTGAGGGAAAGAAAAATATTTTTGGGGAAACGCAAAAGTTTGTCACATGAACGCAATGTTCTTGGGGAGAGCAAAAGATTTAAATTATTTTCGCTACCTTTCTTATGTTTTCCACCACCTGTATGTCCCTCAGTACCGCACCTCATCTGTTTTGACAATGTGAGATAACAGCGTACATAAAGAAAGACTTAATATCAAAATTAACTGTTGAGTTTTAAGATAAACGCTTTCAATATGAGAAAATCCGTACACGGCCAGTGTCTCAGTGCGACATCTCTGTACATGTCTTCATTGAACACCATGTGGCGTGCTTGAGCATGCATGGATAAAAATGTAATTTTAATTTGCGTCTTATTAAATTTATACAAATAACAGACAATAGTGTTTTGTTTTAGCATGACTATTTGACTAAAACTAGACTAAAAACTTTTTTTTTAACGAAAAACCAGGGGTAATTATTTTAGACCTTATGAGGGGTCCGGGACCGCTCCACTCCCCCCTCAATTCGAACCCTGACTTATCTTACTCCAGAAAAGTCACTCCCTTACTAGTAACATTTTCTGAACTGTCAATGCAGCATTTCAAGTTTTGTTGTCAAAAGTGATGTTTCCTCCCTACATATATTAAACACATTCCTCCACTACAACTGTAATTTCTCTACACTGCCTTGTCAAAACATGGCCAGATTTTCTTATCCGCTGTCCCTGCAGGAATATATGTGGGTCACACAAAATGCCAAATACAGATGGCTTTCCACACTAGACAAGCATTTTTTTATGGCTTGTCTCCAGCTGAAGCTGTGGCGAACAGCATGAATGTCCCCGTTTTTACTGTGCGTTCAAAAGCCTGCAAGGTCACATAATACTTAATAGGCTATGGTAAAAAAAGGACAAGCGGCAGAGCCTACAGGTTACCTTTTCAATCGTGTTGTGCTTCTGACAAAGAACAGTGTATATGACATTGCATTTGATAGCTGTGCCTGTCACCCTTGTTGTCATATTGTCGACCGACAGCTGCAGATGACATCCTTTCGCAATAGAGGCTTCTTTGAATTTTCCTTTGAGTCTCACATTCAGGAGCAGCATTATGAAAACAGTGCCTTTGAAAAAAGCCCCGGTCCCTGCAGGAGAAGAAGCAGATTAGGCATTAGAAACACAGCTAAGGGGACCAGACACGGCTTCAAAGCATGTCCAAAGCTCATGGCCGCCAGCAACAGACACGTCACACTCCTGCATACAGCACTTACATAAATAGCACAACCATTAAACTTTCAAAAGCTTCTCTGGCCATTTCTCTGAGAAATTACTCAGAGGTACTTGTTCGCTTAGAGACAAATCATTTCTATTCCTTGTCTAAAAACCCCCACTATGATGTTTAAAAGTTTGCAAGGAAAATGCTATCTTGTACAAAATGACAGATTCTGTGTTGACGGGTGTTTTATTCAGATGTGATGGTGTTTATGAAACTCAAAGCAATGTGTGCCGTCTCCAGCAGTTTGCAGGTGGATGGATTTATTTGTGCTGAAAATGAGCCAAGACTTTATAATAGGCTATGCTGTGGGTATTTTCTCTATAATACACTACAATACTCTACAATACAATAACATGTCTTTGCTTCCGTTTAGATGCGGTCAACCAGAAGAGTGGCGGTGTGGCCAGTAGGACTCGTTGGAGGCCGGAGGTATGAGCGTCCTCTGGTAGAGAATGGGAAAGTAGTTGGATGGTACACTGGCTGGAGGGCCGACAGACCATTTGCAATTGACATGGCTGGTAAGACACCACTAAGATCTCTCTTGCACAACGTATCAACGCAGTTTTTCCAAAGTACATTGTTGAAGTACCCAAACTGCAAATAATAATTTGCTTGCTCATTATTAGGTAAATAAATACAGTACAGAAAACTTCTGTGGACTTGTGTGTCATCAATATTAGATAGTAAAAATTAGATCATAAAAATGCAACAAAAAAAAGTATTTAGTGTTCATGCCATATTTTCAATTTACCTGGTGTTTATAATGGCAGATTTAGCATTACAGATTAATCAAATATGTCACTCAGTACTGCTCGAAAAGTTTTTAGAAAATCATCTAAATATCAGTTTCTGGGTTATATCGTGCACAAGCTTTGAATTCCAGAAATTGATAGAAGCAAATTAGTTTCACTTAAATTTGAAGCTGAATACAAGTCTCAGTTTTTCCACATTCTACTCTTCCATTCCATCTGCATTTCATCATCTTTCAGATACTTTTATTCAAAGCTATTTACAGTGCATTCAAGGTATACATTTGTGTGTTACTTGGGAATCAAACCCATGAACCTTTGCACTGCAAGCACCATGCTCTACCAGTTGAGATACAGGAATTATGACCTTCCATCAACTAAACTGGTGAAGACATTTTTAAAGTTCAAAATCATTACAGAATGTAAATGTTTTGAAGGAATTTGAGAGGCAGAACATTAGCTGGAACATTATGTCTTCAAATTACACCACAGGACTTCTCACTTTTATCTAATGGTATTAAGATATTGAACTTCCCCACTCATCGCTCTGTCCATCTTCTCCTGGGTGTAGAAAAAAATCTGCCCACATAATACCATGTGTTGTGTTGTGGATGAGCAAAACATCAGACGAGTGGGAAGCAGCTTGGATATTTTATTTGAAGTTTAGTCATGTTGATACTTTTATGAACTTAATTAAGATGATTTAAAACATAAAAACATGTTGCCGAAAGCAGTTAGTAAATCAGCGTTTGAGGAATACTCTAAAATAGAAGAACATGTATGGTGTGCAAACACCAATTTTTTTTATTAAAGGGGTCATATGACACGGCTAAAACGAATATTATCGTTTGTTTTAGATGTAATGCAATGTGTATACAAGATTTAAGGATCAAAAACGCTGTATTTTCCACATACCATGCATGTTTGAATCTCTTCTTTGTCCAGCGCAGATTTTTTACAAAGCTCATCACTCTGAAAAGCGAGGTGTGCTATGATTGGCCAGTTAACCAGTGCATAGTGATTGGTCGAATACTGCAAGTGTGTGACGGAAATGTATCGCCTCTTACCATATTTGGAACATCAGGTTCCAAAGCAATTGTACTGACAGGTACGCCCAACTTACTTGCGTATACATTTGGGCGGTCTTAGTCAACTCATACCACGAACTGACGTAGATTTGTGGGGGTGTGGTTACACGAGGCGTTTCAGGCAGGTCTGGGTGAGCATTCGCTTTTAGACAGAATGCATTTTTTGTTCCGACACATAAACTTTTGCAATTTTACGTGTCTAATACATGCATGGGCAACTTATAAGACACCAAAGACACAAAAACATGTATTCTCGCCATATGACCCCTTTAAGAATCTTAAGAATCACTCGATGTATGAAAAAATCAATGTAAAAGGAACATACAAAGTAGGGAAGCTTTCATTGATCATTAATATGTAATAGGTTGCAAACTCAGTCAATACAGCTCTTCTACATTAAAGATAAAGTATGTACATTTTAAATCCCTCTCTAAATAGAAATATTTAAAAGTATAGACTCGGATCAAACAAGTTTCCTAAAACTTACATCTTTACTAATGTTCAGGCAAACAGACATTAACTTATGCCAATGAGCCAGAAATTCAGGCTGGCTTGTCAGGATAACATAAGAAACAGAGCAATGATGTGTCAAATAACCACAGTGTTAATACATTAAATGAAAATCACCCTATGAATCACTCAGCTGTCTCTGCATATTAAGCTGAGATGGGAGAACGTATTTAAGTGTCAAAAAATAACATCACTTTTACAGTATATCTGTCAGGCAAAGATGAACCTTATAATTACAGGAAAAAATAAGGTATCGGGCACCAGGCGCACTGTGCTACCTGTAATTGACAAAAACTACCTTTGCGGAAGCTAAATTCAGCAATTTTTGTGCATTTTAGCAAACGTGAGCTCTCAGGCAATGCATTAAACAGGGTGGGGGTGAGAACATGCTGACAGGTCGAAAACATCCTAATGGAGAGGCAGAGCTCGTATACCGCTCGGGGGGAATGAATGCAACGTCAGAAATTGAGCTGCAGAGGAAGTTAAAGCATCCCTGATTCCCTAGACTCCAGGCCTGCCTCCGGATGTAATGCTCTTCACGAAACACTAATAACAAGAGGTGATATCATCTCCCTCTCATCTGATCTCAGTCTTCTTTTCTCCATTCTAAAAAGCCGTATCCCCTCCATTGCTCCATCCTTAGCTTATGTTCATCTCACTCACCCATAATATCATAAATCGGAGATAATGTATTCATTGTCAAGCTTTACCAGTCATTGAGAACATCTCTCCTCACAAAAACAAGCATGCTTCCTCACATCCCTGCCCCAGACTAAACGTGCAACTCTACGAGCTGTTTAAGGTTCATAAATCCGCCCGTTCCGCTACACTTCACTCTGAACAAAAGAAGAGAACAATGAGGATATTTAGTATTCCTGCCGTACGCCTTCTTCCGAGAGCAAACACAATAGCGTAGAGAAGGTCCTGAACCGCCTCTCATTGCTTTCAAGCGCTGCTCTTTACCTGAAGAGGAGCTTAAGTGCTTGTCTTAACACAGAACCCCTTTTAACACACAATAGCTCCGTTTTGCTCATTAGGCAGAGAGGGGGTGAAAATCGTATTCATGAAAATAAACCGAAACAAAAAGCTTCATTTGCGGTGTACACAGTGATTAATGTGTGTGTGAGAAACACTAACCTTTCTACAAGTGTGAGGGGGCCCAGAAACAACGTGAAGACAAACATTTTAAGGATTTAAATGTACAGTCTTTGTAAAAAGTCTTCATAAATCATTAACAAAATAGCCAAAACATAAATGAGTAAATTAGCGGTGGTGAGGATGCATGAGATCTTACGAGTTCAGATAGTGACAGCAATGGCAAGGTCCATGGGCTTTATTCCCAGGGAACTCACAAACTAATAGAAAATGCATATCTTGAGTGTGGAAATATGGCATGTGAAAGTATCTTTCTTTTTTTTTAAACATTTTAAACAACCTCTGGCGGTAGCCACTGAATAGACTTGAAATGCTGTTTATTCCTCTCACTCACCCTCTCCCTGGAGAGCTGTTCGTGCAACACCAAAACACTCCCGACTGTTTCAAGGCCATGTCTCTGACTCTCGGAACAAGTCCTTACATCCCCCAATACCAGGGTTCCTACGCGTTTTGGAAAAGTATGGATTTTTATTTGATTGTTTTCCAGGTCTGAATTAGTATGGAAAAAAGGAAATTGAGTATGGAGAAAATTATGAGTTTCCAGACTATTGCTCTATCAGTTTTTCTAAAATATAAAATTAAGAGTTTCTGATAATACATATATTTTTATGAAGTTAGGAGCATGTTTCGAGCACTGCCAAAAGATCAGCGCTAGACCAAATCTGCTGAAGGACTGTTTGCTGTGATTGGATGTTACGCAGTAGGCAGCAACAGAGCCATTGAGAGAGACTCCAGTCCAATGGAAAAGTTTTTTTCACAGCAATGGCGGTTCAAGGAGCCTCTCAATATTTCCCGGAAGTTACTAGTAACGCATGGAGCTGCGGCTAAACAGACCGATTGCTTTCTCCCTCTTTCCAGAGCATCAGGAGTTTGCACTCCCAATTTGAATGTGCTTGACATGAGTCAACATTTAAATAATGAACCTGACTAATGCAAACTACAAAATGATGAAACAAGACAAAAACATGATCAGACCTTCACTAGTTCATCCTAATCTGCATGGCTTTGACTCTGGGTGCGTTTATGGGTTGTGGTTAGCCTATTAAAACAACAAGATTATTTGCAAATATTTCAAACACATCAATGAATTCTTGTTCTTTAATTCTATTTCTATATTATTATATCAATTAAAAAAAAAATGTGAACAAAAAAACAAGTGTCTGCAACTTTTGTAATTTGATGTCCATGTCTGTAGCTGCACAAAAAGTCAAAGGAATTACATTTGTCATTCCAAACCCAAATGCTCTTGAAAGATTGCTTGTATTTAAATCTGGTAATATTTGTATAAAAAATATAAATTGGCCATGTGTTAACTCATCACTGATAAACATAAAAAGACTTCTAATTTGCACTCAATTGTTCTAAAATGCACATATGTAGCTCAAGAAAATGTCTGCATACGGCCTGGATTGAACGTTGTCAAATTTTGAAAGAAGCCAAGTTAATGGATTTTTATCCTCTTTTCATGTTCATTAATTAATTAATGTTCAATAATTAAATTATATTTCACCAATCCTTCTGTTGCTGTGGGTTGAAGGTTTACAGTTATTTAATTTGACAAATTATTAACATTGCACTAAATTCGAAGAGGTATTCCATTGAGGAATAGCTATAACAGTCCACGGATTATTTGGCAAAATATTATAATATACAGTACATGTGAACATTTAAAACCATATTTTTATTTGATAAATATGGTCTGTATATTTGAGTCTGGAAAAGTATGGAATTTTGAAATGGAACATGTGTAGGAACCCTGCAATACTCTTACAGTGACATCAAAAGACAATAAAGTCATTTATGAAAAAAGAAATAGATCAAAAGGAAGCTGACTGGTTTTCAGATTTTAATAAACTTTGACAGTATGCATGTCGATCTGAGGGAAGAAATGTTGTAACTACACAAGGACACAGTTAGCTAAAGCTCAGATGTACATTGCATTACTGTCGTGAGTTCGCCTCTGTGGATTTGAGGGAAGCCCATGTGGTTTTAGGCGTCCTAGAAAACAGCCTATACCCAGTATAAAAAGCTGGCAACATGGGGTTATATTCCCTACAGTGAAATTTGAAGTCCTTCTCCGTTTATGGCACCGTGGTCGTGTCGTGGAGAGAAATGGAAATGAGAGGGTGAAATATTCCTTCTGACCCACATGCAGCTGAGGGACGGGTTTAACCTGATCCTATGAGAAAATGCATCAATTATAGTCCAGTTGTATTTTTGAAGCACTACAGGCAAATCTTCCCTTTTAAACAGTTGGACGGATACACTGTAAAACAGGGAATAGAGAATATAGATTGATTGTTAAAAAATAAACATATTTGTCTTTTACTATACAATAGGAAATGTTTTCTGCCTCAAACAGACCAAGACTTTGATCAAATAACCATGTAACAGTTTGTGTTGAGTGCATTTATACTGGTTCCCTTTCTGTCGGTCTCTCGACATTGTGTCGAACCGACAGATGGGGTTTGCCTTGAGAACCTATCATCTTCTGACTATTTGGAAAAGGCCAATGAAATTGGCGAATGAAATTTGCATGCCGGACTCCGCCCCGGATATCCGGGTATAAAAGGAAGACGGCGTGCTCATTCATTCACCTTTTGTTCTTCGGAGCCTTCGCATCTGATGATCTCTTCTCTGATCTTTGATCGTTTACACTGCTGGATCCTTACAACGTGGTGCAGCGGACTGTCCCTTCTCGCAGCGACTTCGCCTGGGCGTCTCGGCAGCTCCGGAGGTGTTCGAGTTTTTTCCTTTTTTATCTAAAAGAGCAAATTTCTCCAGCACGGCATGCGCTGTTCTCGTGGGTGCAACGCGCTCATCGAGGAGAGGGACGGACACGATATCTGCCTCAAGTGTTTGGGTCTCCGGCACGCTGAGGCAGCATTTGTGGATACGTCCTGCCCGCACTGCGGGTGGATGACGATTCAGACGTTGCGGTCACGAGTAACTGTGTTCTTTTTGGAGGCAGCCACCACCTCGTCAGCCTCCTTCTGGCAAAGGAGGCGATCGAGCCCGTCCCTCCGGCCAAGATGTGCAGCGGGTTTTACAGCCCGTACTTCCTCGTTCCCAAGAAAGGCGGGGGGTTGCGCCCCATCCTAGATCTGCATACCCTGAACAAGCACCTACACAAGCTGCCGTTCAGGTGGAAGTACGACTTCCCCCCAGTGAGCCTCATTGCAAAGGTGCTGTGCAAGGTCAGGGAAGAGGAGCATCAAGTGGTACTGGTTGCGCCCTACTGGCCCAACCGCACTTGGTTCTCAGAGCTGATGCTTCTGTCAACAACTCCCCCTGTCCGATTACCCTGACGAAGGACCTTCTTTCGCAGGGGAAGTGCACAGTGTGGCACCCGAGACCAGACGTCTGGAACCTCCATGTCTGGCTCCTGGACGGGACGAGGAGATCCTGAGTGGCCTACCCCCGGCTGTGTTGGAGACCATCACCCAGGCTAGGGCCCCTGCCACTAGGCGGCTGTACGCCTTGAAGTGGCGCCTCTTCTCGTCCTGGTGTTCTTCTTGAGGAGAAGACCCACAGAGATGTGGTTGTAACAAAGTTCAATGTAGGGAAGGAAGGAGGCGGGAACCGGCGAACATTTAAACAATAAACTTTAATCAAAAATAAACAAACAATAACACGGAAGTAAAAGGCCGGCAGCCACCTCACGGTC